>NC_033796.1:108338572-108382791 GCF_001876935.1 Asparagus officinalis
TCAAAGGATGGGGGGGGGGAGAGAGTGAACATGAGAGAGAGAGGAGAGAGAAAATAGAGGAGAGATAGGGCTGGCCTAGGGTATGGGTTTAGGTTCTTGTCCATAGGTTTTTTTGTGTTCCCTCTCCAATTTTGAATTCCCCCTCTTTTCATCATCTTCCTCCTCCAAACTTCTTATCCAAACCCACTTCTTCATAACCCACAAATCCCCCTCTTTAGGAACTCTTAATCCCCTCTTTAAGAAATCTTAAACTCTTGTTATAAAAGGGTTTGAAGCTTCATCTTCCCCTCTTTTTGTTCTTGGTCAAAAATCATTTTCAAGCTCAAGGGATTTCAAGTTCAAAACTTGGGCTTGTGGCATTGGATTCAAGCTCTTGATTTGGGTAAGCTCCTCTCCATAGCCTCTTGTGCATTTGTTTGGTTTTGATTCATGAACTTGTAAGCCAAGATTAGGGCTTTTTTATATTATGAATTGGAAAAAATTGAAACTTGAAAGTGGGTTCATGAACATGGCCGAAATTTTGGGGGTCTTTTTGGCATGAATATCAAGTTTGAAATTTGTGTTTGAGGAGCTTGAGAATATGGTCAAAATTTTGAGGGACTTTGTTGCATAATTAGGACGAAATTTGGGGCGGTGTTAAATGAAAAAGAAGCAAAAATTTTGGGGGCTTAAATGCAAAAATCAGGGGCTAAAATTTTAGGGGCTTGGATTGCATACCCATGGCCGAAATTTTGGAGGAGTGGATGTGGGTTTATGGCCAAAATTTTGGAGGGGGTTATATGCAAAATTGGCCAAACTTTCTTGAGGGGGTTATGTGCAAAAGGGGCTAAAATTTTGAGGGCTTGGGTTGCATACCTATGGCCAAATGTTGAATGTACTCATGGCTAGCGTTGAGCCTTGAGCATGAGGGGTATTTTGGGTATTTCGCCCAAAAAAATGATCATGAGGGTCTTGAATGCAAATTGAACCCATTTTTGCATGTATGGACCATGTAGGTTTAATTAGACTTCAACCGTAAAATCCCATTTCATTTGTAGGATTTTAGTTAAAGTTCATAATTTTCCTTTTAATTATGGGTCCTTAAATTTGTGAATACACCTGATCCACTGATTTTCATTACAGGTTAGCTATGTCTCCACGACGATCGTGTTTTCACAAGAGTCGCTCGTCTTCTCAGCATAGCGTGAGGGAGGCTCCTGTAGCTTCCTCATACGGAGGTGAGCCTTTCTAGCTTTGTGAACTTTATATTCTGTATTTTCACACTCGTTTGTCTTCTTGATGAGTCATTCAGGAAGAGCCGATGTCCTCCTTCGCGGGGATTGAAGCTTTAAAAGACGTGTTTTGCTTGGCTAATTCACGTCTTCAGGCATACATGGCGATTTCATATTGTCTTACACTCCATGTGTCGGGGTATATTGTCACGTTATTTGCGTGATGATATACATTGTCCCTCCCGTGTAAAATAGTTGAAATCGTCTCTCCAATAGACTAAGGGGTGTCTCTATCTCGCCGATTCGTGAGATGAGTAACTCCTCGTCTTGTTTTAGAAACAATTTTCTAATTATGCTTTATCTATTTTAGTGGAGTTTTCTACGGCTGGATTCGGCTGGATTCCCACCTTGTGCCACGAGCGGTTGTAGCCGAAAGACTTTCACCACTAGCTCTGATACGCTGGATATTGGTTCGACTCCTCAGGGAAACTCCTATGAGAGCAGGATAGTGAGACATGAACTCATCATAATATCCAATGATGAGGAGAAAGAAGAGCCCACTGCTACAATTATGCTTGGCCCAGAATCTGCTTCCCCGGTCTCCAAACCTGTGCATGGCCTCCTCCAAAAGTTAGAGGGAGCTATGCAACAAACATCCTCCGTCGTTAGTTTTGGGCGGGGAAATTTTTATGATCTGCTCCCCTTCGTAGCGGATAGTCTTGAGGATATTCAGTGTGTGGGTGGTATCCGGCTGGCTAGGCGATGCAAAGCGGATAGTCTTGAGGATATTCAGTGTGTGGGTGGTATCCGGCTGGCTAGGCGATGCAAGTTAAAGCTTACTTGCTTACCGGAACTTATGTATCGCTTGGAAGAATTGGTATACTCCGACCCACGTGATGAAGTCACGCCGCTCATGATCGATGCTCGGATTTAGAGGATACACGAGCGTAAAGCCCGAACAAGACGCATATCAGAGTAAGAAGTTATCATCACGAATTTGTACGAGCAGCAACATCGTCTGCAGACTAAAATGGATGCTTATAACAACATTGCTGATCGTACGGGGGTTAAGGGGAGTGGACCCTAAAGGACTTTGAGTTTGAGAGTACCGTAATTCAAAGTGTTTATAGAAGAGAATTGGAATCCCTCCATGCACTACGTCAAGAAGACGCGGCCGCCGATGCTGCCGCCGCTCTTACTGATGCCAAGCTCCATAAGGAAGAGGAGGAGAAGGTTCGAGCGGAACAGGCAAAGGAGTTGGCCACTGTTAAGGCTAAAATTGCCTCCTTCAGTTTGTTAGATCTGATCTGAGATGTCTACCCTGTCTCAAAATCAACTGATGAATGAAAATCATGTTTTTGTTTTTCGCTTATCGTCTTTCAACCTTTTGACTGTCACTTAGGATTCCAGCAAACCCTTATCTATCGACGGATTTGATTTAACTTTACCGATTGCAGTTTGAATTGTACTATTCCTTTCAATACGAAGAGTTGTTGAGAGGTTTCTCTAAGACTTGATGCTAAGATTTATTCTCTACCCTGTTTTAACCATTTCGAGGGTACGAGCTTTGTGCAGCAGATAAAGGCTAATCTCTTGAGGAAGGAGAAGGCTAAAGCTGAATTACTTAGCTCTTTAGCTTCAGCCGACGAGGAGATAGCCAAACTCAAGAAGGCCTTGAGGTACGCTGAAGAGTCTCGCGCTATTCTTGAAGACGACTTAGCGAATGCTGAAAACTCTCGAAGACAGACGTTGGAGAAGCTGGAGCCTACAGAAGAGAAATTGGCTAAGTTGAGGAGCACAACCGCGAAGACACTAGATACATCTGAAGATTCCATTCGGGCTGAGTTGCAGGCTAAATCGAGTAGAGTTTTACCGATGATCTCTCTATGTTGGAACTTCGGATCCTTAGTCGCGGATTGTACTCGGAATGATAGTTTCCACTTTTCTATGTTCATTTTGACTTTATTAATGAAACAAAGTCTCTTACTTAGCACACTCTTCTCTTTATTATGATTATTATCCAATATAAGATGAATAACCACAATACTTATAGGATTTTTGGCAAATCCTTAGCCGTCAACGGATTTAGCATGCCTTTACCGAATACCGTTTGAATCGGGTTAGCATGCAGATTGTTTAAGTCTATTATGCATGTGATGTTGTGCTAAAAGAATGAATTCTTTTAGACTTAGTGCTATGATTTTTAATTCATAGACTTAATCATCCCTTGTGGGGTGCTCATTGTATTTTTGGCAAATCCTCAGCTATCAACGGATTTGACGTACCTTTACCGATTACCATTTGAATCGGGCTAGCATGCAGATTATTTAAGTCCGTTATGCATGTGACGTTGTGCTAAAAGAATAAATTCTTTTAGACTTAGCGTTATGATTTTGAATACATAGACTTCGTCATTTTCGTGGGAACGTACCACCCGACAGCACGTGTTAGGCGTAGACTTATCTATACTCAGCATTCGAGATAAAATCCTTCATGCATAAAAGACATAGATTTTGGTTGCTACGATGTTGAATACGTAGACTTGGTCATTTTTATGGGAACGTACCATCCGGCAGCGCGTGTTAGGTACAGACTTATCTCTACTCAGGATTCGAGATAATTCATGTATAAAAGGCATGGATTTTGGTTACTATGATGTTGAATAGACTTGGTCGTTTTCATAGGAACGTACCACCCGAAAGCGCGTGTTAGGCGTAAACTTATCTCTACTTAGGGTTTGAGATAAAATCCCCCATGCATAAAAGACATGGATTTTGGTTGTAGGAAGATTAGGTCTTTTCTTGGGGGCAAAGACAACCCCGATGCTGGAAAGGAAGAATTTTATATTCTATCTCCTGTGAAAGAAACTTAGAGTGGAATTTCCGCTTTGAGGATCAAAATGATTTGGATAATCCTAACTTTTATAGGGTTGGTTAGCCGATCTGAAAACAAATTTCTTGTTTATCAAGATGATGCTGGAGAGGAAGAATTTTATATCCTATATTCTAAAAAAAAACTCAAAGTGGGATCTCCACTTTGAGACTCCTGAATGGTGAAACTAAGAGTGTGATCCCCACTCCGAGAATCGAAGAGATTTGAGTAACCCTAACTTTTATAGGATTGGTTATCCGATCTGAAAACAAATTTCTCGTTTATTGAGATGATGCTGGAGAGGAAGATTTTTATATACCATCTCATGTGAAAGAAACTCAAAGTGGGATCTCCACTTTGAGACTCCTGAATGGTAAAACTAAGAGTGGGATCTCCATTCTGAGAATCGAAGAGATTTGAGTAACCCTAACTTTTATAGGATTGGTTACTCGATCTAAAAATAAATTTCTCATTTATTGAGATGATACTGGAGAGGAAGAATTTTATATTCTATCTCCTGCGAAAGAAACTTAAAGTGGGATCTCCATTTCGAGACTCATGAATGGTGAAACTAAAAGTGGGATCTCCACTCTGAGAATCAAAGAGATTTAAGTAACCCTAACTTTTATAGGATTAGTTACCCGATCGAAGACAAATTTCTCGTTTATCGAGATGAAATTCTAATTTTGGACAAAAACCGAGGGAAGATCTGACCAAGTGGAAGATTGAAACGACCCTAACTTTTGTAGGTTTGATCGTTCAAACTGGGTGGAGGCCTTTCGTTTATCAAAAGAGAACTCTGACTTTGGAAGTGGACCTCTCGTTCATTGAAGGAATTAAGAGGGGATTTTGACTCTAGACCTATCTATGAGAAGGTTTGACCAAGAAACCGTGGGAGTGAGGGTATAAATAATAGTGGGAATGTTGACTTATACAAATCACTCAATGAGGTTTTTTTGTGTCAAATAACGAGATCTTGACACGAAGAGGATTTAATGATCATAATTGACCGTCAAATTAAAAATTTCAATGTTATGTCAGGACTTTAACAATGGAAGTGTTAAGTACACAAACACAACAGGAGCTTCACGAGGAAAGATTGATTGGATGGGTCCTCGAATCACATCTCAACGAAGGAAATTCTGAAACAAAGTGGGAGGTTCTTAATCATCATTTTCATTATGATTAATGATGAATTATTCAGACGATTGGTATGTATCCTGAATAGTCAGCCAATCTTGGGTTATCCTTAAGAACATTATGGATAGCGTTCTCCAGGAACTTCCCGTCAAATAAGTTATCCGAGCATACTAAAGATAGTACTTCTTTAGGAACTTTCCATTTATTAGCATCATAAGTTTGTCACCATTTTGGATGACAAGGCGATATGCGCCGTTCGAGTAAACCGTGTCTACCACAAATGGTCCTTCCCATTTGGATTGGAATTTCCCTTTCTTCTTGGATTTGAGGATCATCGGTCATCGAATGGCAAGGACCAAGTCTCATTCCTTAAAGGTTCACTGTCGGGCTTTCTTGTTGAAGACCCTAGAAATTCAGGCTTGGTAAAACTCGATCTGCTGTTGAGCTTTCAAGCGCTTTTCATCTAATGTCTCGAATTCTTTAAGATGTTTCTAATGCTGCTCATCAGTTGTCATCCTCATTGCGAGAGCAATCTGTAGGGATGGAATTTGAATTTCTAATAGGAGAACGGCTTCACATCCGTATACCAGGGAATACGGGGTTGCACCAGTAGGCGTACAGACTGTCGTGCGATAGGCCCAGAGAGCATTACCAAGTTTTTCATCCCAGTCTCGTTTGTTAGTTCTCACGAGTTTTGATAAAATATTTATGATTGTCTTGTTGAAAGCTTCAGCCAATTCATTTGTAGTAAGATTGTATGTCGTTGATGAAACGTCTTTAATTCTAAACTTCCTGCAGAACTTGATGAAAGTGTTACTGATAAACTAAGGGCTGTTATCATGCACGATTCGTCTTAGTACACCATATCGGTAGATGATGTGGTGCTTGATAAACACGATGACATTGCTCGTCTTCACTTCTCTGAGCGGAATAACTTCGGCCCATTTGGAGAAATAATCCGTAATCGGCAAGATAAAATGGTCACCTCTAATCAATAGTGGGAAGATAGGACCAATAATGCCCATTCCCCATGTCTCAAATGGCTATGAAGTGGCCGAAGGGTGCAAGTACTCCGGGGGTTGATGCATGTAATTCGCGTGTACTTGACACGCGTAGCATCGTCGGGCGTAATTAACTGCTTCATTGACCATGGTTGGTCAATAATATCCCATCCTATTGTGACGATCACAGAGCTTGGGCCCGGGCTGATGTGTACCGCATATTTCATCATGTGCTTCTTTAAGAGCTTCCTATGCCTCTTTGATTGAAAGACAACGGAGTAACAAACCATCGTACGCGTGATAATACAGCGTTTGAGTTGCCATATTATAATAGAACCTCGATGCTCTTCGTCGGATCGAGTCTCTTTCTTTTATGTCTTCGGGTAGATTATCATGCAAGACATAGTTGATAATAGGAAAACGCCAATCTCGGGGTATCGAGTTCGGTAGCATGCGCTTCTTTGGCATCCAAGGCGTACTCTGGTACGAAGAGTTGGTGAGTTCTTAGGGTAACCAACTGTTATGTTTCAGGAGGCTGTGTCAAAGATATGGCTAACGTCGCCAATGCATCTGCATATGCATTTTGGGTAAGTGGGACGTGTTCAATATAGAATCCCTCAAACGAGTCTGCCATCTCAACGGCCGCTTTGTGGTACGGAATCAAGCTTTGGTTTCTAACTTTATACTCTCCACGCATTTGGTTGACTATCAACTGCGAATCACCGAAAGTCTTGAGATATTCGACCCCCGGCTCTTTGGCGAAACTGAGTCCAATAACCAGAGCGTTGTATTCGGCCACATTGTTAGAACATTTCCCTATCAATGAGTAGGCTCAGGTATCACATGTTTCTCTAAGGAAACTAGGACAACTCCGACTCCCACAAAAATTCAAGAATTACCAGAAGCACTTGCCGTATTGATCGCTCGAGAAGCCCCATCGAAGTATAACTGTCATACCTATTGATACTAGGTAGCGTTAACTTCATGAGTTTTATTGGGTAAATCTTCATATAATTCGGCTGTGTCCGTCGTAGGGTTATCCTCCAGAAGATCACAAATTGCATGTCCTTTAACCGACTTTTATTATTTGAAATACAAGTCGTATTAGGATAGGAGGAGGGTCCATTTTGCTAACTGCCAATTCATGGATGCCGGTTGCGTCATGAATACTCGGACTAGATTCACATTCGAGATAACGTAAATCATCTGCCCAACAAGGTTGTATCGCATCTTCTAGATAGCGAATATCAAAGCTAGATATTCCTTTTCGATCATTGGATACCTAGATTCAGCACCTACCAAAGTTCGACTTAGGTAGTATATTACCTGCTCGTGACCATTGTTATCATCTTGTGTAAGCAAAGCACTTAACGAGTGATTCATCACCTTGATGTAAATCAAGAATGGTTTACCCAACTTCGGTGCTAAGAGAATAGGGGGGATTTGAAAGATATGTCTTGATATCTTCAAATGCCTTCTGACAGGCATCGTCCCAGATAAAAGAGACACCCTTCTTTGTGAGCTTTAAAAATGGTTGACATTTCCCAGATAAGTACGAGATGAACCTTCGGATGTAAGCTAGTCTTCCTTGTAGTTTCCTGAGTTCCTTAAGGCTTGGGGATTGCAGTTCATTTATCGCCTTCACTTTGTCGGGATCGATATGGATGCCCTTAGTGGTAATAACGAATCCGAGGGATTTGCCGCTGGACATTCCAAGGAAGGACTGGGTAGGGTTCATCTTCAACTGATGAGTCCGCATGAGACCAAACATCATTCTCAAGTCTTTAATGTGATCGTCTTTGTTACGTCTTTTAACCACCAAATCATCAACGTAGCATTCTTCGATTTTTCGGAGATATTCCTGGAAAATCTTCATCATTGCCCGTTGGTATGTGTACCCACGTTCTTCAAACCAAAGGGCATGATCATGTAGCAGAAGACGCCTAGAGGTGTTCTAAAGGCGGTGTGTTTCTCGTCCTCTGGATACATCTTGATTTGATTGTATCCTGAGAATCCGTCCATGAATGATATTCTTTCGAATCTACATGTGTTGTTGATGATGATATCCGTGATAGGGAGAGGAAAGTCGTCCTTCGGACAGGCCGTATTTAGGTCTCTAAAATTGATACAAATCCTGATTTTCCTATTCTTCTTCAGAACCGGAATGATTTTCGCAAGCTAGCTGGGATGTTGCTCTTCCCGAACGAAGCCTGAATTGATGAGCTTTTTAACTTAAACCTTAATTACCTCCATAATTTGCAGGTGAAACCGTCTTTGTTGTTGCTTGATGGGTTTGGCATCTAATTTGATGTTGAGGCGGTGCATCGTCACATTCAGATTAAGTCCTGGCATGAGTTTATAGTTCTAGGCGAAAACATCGATATACTCTCTAATGAGAGCAACCAATTCTTTTTTCTCGTCTGGTGGAAGGCTGTCACTGACAAATATGGGCTTCGGATTAGCTTTTTCACCCATGTTTACTTGGATCACTTTATCCTCGGTGAGAGGTTCTCTTTGCTCGAACCGGTCACCATATTGGATGTTTAAGTGATGGATCCAAGGATCTTCCCAGATTAGTAGTTGGCAATCTTCCTCAATTATGGCGTGATTGACCGTAGCCATATTCGACATCATCTCTTTGAACATCTCTCCAAGGCTAGTATCGGAATCCCAACTTAAAGAATCAGATGAGTTTCCATCTTCGGTCACTTGATTTCCAATTTGCCAATAGCATTCATCATTTGATGAAGAGACATAGCCTAGACCTCTCCTAAACCTGTAGTAGTCATCAGGTTTCCCCTTTAGAACATAGGCGGCCTTAGTTGGAACGCGATGACCTCGACCGAAGCAAAGTCATTCTTCGAGGGCGAGATTATATCCCAATTTCTCCATGAGCTTACGCGCTTCTGGACTATATCTAGAAAATTGAGGACCAAGCTTTTCCTCGTCGTTATCATTTCTTGAAAAATAGTTTGGTGTTGGAGACATCTCGCCTTTACCGTAAATTATTTCTTTTTGGCTTCTTTTTTCTAGCAGGAATGACAATAGTTGTCCCGAATGAGTCTTGGACATTCTTCCTTGTCACGCAAGATGATAGGAGCGGCATGCGTAATTCAGGATCATTGTATAATCCCTTCATTACCTCATCAAGAGAAGGCGAGTACTATAAATCGTCATTTATTGCTTCTTCAAAAAGTTACCAATTACAACTACCATCTGACGATTCTCCACCGTCAAGATTGATTATAAACGGTACAATGTTATTCAATACAAAACCTCCGTTATAATTAAGCTCAGCTTCGGTATTAGCTTCTTCTCTGCTGTCCGTGCCTTGGGCTGATTGTTCAGTATCAGACTTAGCACCATAAAGAAGGGAATCAGTAAAATAGTTTTTCAATCCCTTAAACGGTTGCTTATCTGTGACCACAGTTTTGACCTTATTATTAGTATTTACATACTTGAGACACTGGTGGAGGGTAGAGGGAAACGTTACTATGGATCTAAGGTCGACCCAAAAGCAAGTTATAAGAGGTCTCCGCGTCTATTACATAACATGTGACTTCGGATTTTAGATCCCCAAGCTGACACTTTACTCGGATTTTACCTAAGAGTATTAAATCCATAGATAACAGTACCTGTGGAGGCCAACCTGCTGGCTAGGATTCCAAGACCATACAGCGGTCGGAGTGGCATGACGCTAACAGCAAAACCCAGATCGACTTAGATCCGGTTGACAGCACTGGAGCCAATGTATCTGGTAAAATACAATAATCTGTCATGTTTTGAATTCCTTACTTACATGTCCTGTTTGGCCACAAGGTTGCAGTGTTGAACTAAAAATTCTGGTTCCTTAGGGATTGGTTTGATCTCGGTGAGGAATACATCGGAATTGGCCAAGGCCTCTTGTAGGGCCTCTCCGGTGTCTTTGGATAGACGCAATAACTCGTATAGACTTATCCTCGCTGGAATGTTAGCCAATTAAGTCATAACATCAAAGCGGTATGGAGCATTTGGATTCCCCTGTTTGTCTCCTCTAATCAGGCGATTCAATCGAGACTGCCTCAGGTTCTGAACCTCCTGATGCATGTGTTCTTTATTTTTTTTGTTTGGCTGTAGCCTCCTTTTGTTTAGGGGTTGGCTGTTGCCGAGAGGTTCCTTCAGATAGATTAGGAGTGGTCGTAACCACCCCCTGCTTAGTCGGCTGATCAACCGCCTTGGAATAGTCGAACCAGTATTCATTCCCACTTCGAGTGGCAAAGGTTGGATCTTCGCTAGTAGCAAAGACTTCATGCTCTTCATCGGATGGTGGGTGTAGGCTGTCTAAAAATCACAATAGATAGCTTATTCAAACAAGCTCCGACAACGGAGGTCACAATCAGACGACTTCCCAATCACTGCATCCGCAACTCCACAATTGCCACAAACGCGACCTCACATCTGAGATGATTGATCTTGATGGCTGTGACAACAGCATGGCTAATATCATAGCAACTATTAGAGATGCTGATGAGCAGTGGGACGATTTCAGAAATAAAAAGTTGGACTCAGTTGGTGAGTTGCTTGGTAGAGAGCTATGGGCGAATATTCATCTTTAAGACACTATGGATGTTGATTCCCGTCTAGCTCCTACAACGAAAGCTACAATCAAATAGTTTTCGGGTCGGTGAACGAAAGTTGCGAATGGAGGGCTTTTCACATAGATCGAGAAGAGTTACAATTCAACGACACTTCTGACGATTGATGAAAACTCTATGCAGCAGTCTTCACAATCTACAGTGAAAGTTACAATCTGACGACTTTCACACTCCACAACAGCTAAAGCCAGGATTACTGAACAACGGTCCTTGCAACGCTCTACCGAAGAAGTTACAAATCAGCTAACTCCTTCTGAAACGCGGGTGTCATCCCCGCGTCATAACTTTGGAAATGAAGGCGACCCTCGCGTCGTCAAGCCACGGCGACCCTCGCGTCGTCAAGCCACGGCGACCCTCGCGTCGTCAAGCCACAGCGATTCAAAGGTGTTCAACCAACAGCGACCCTCGCGTCATCAAGGCACAAACCAAACGCGAGCGACCCTCGCGTTCGATGGTGTTCAGCTAACACCCAACTTCGCGTCTCAATACAAAGAACACGAAGTTGAGGTTCTGAACGCCAGATTGGGCGTTTGACTCACTCAAACATAAGTCGAACGGTTCCAAAACCGTTTATCCCACGTTCCATGCGAGTTTGCTTTCGATGTCTCTTCCCCGGCAAAGAAGCAAAAGAGTGCCCTCAAGCCGAAGCTCACGGCGGAATTGTGCCGGAGCTGATCAGCTCGGAGCTAAGTTAGGAAGATCTGCCTCCGACGCATCGCGCTATTATTGGCCGAAAATGTTTCAGACGCGCCCGTTGACTATGCCTAAACGTGGTCACGCGTCTGCCAAATTCATGCGGGTTTCATCCACCAGGCCGCCAGAAATTTACACCCCACATCAGCGACTGGCCATTCGAAAATGTGGGGGTATGCGATATGCTCGACGGACCGATTTCCCTCCGAACATCAAGCGGACACCGCGTTCATTTTAGCCGTGACCGATTATTTCTCCAAATACAAGGGGCCGGAGGCAATCCCGTTGAAAGATTTCAGACTTCAAACGTGATCAAGTTATCAAACATCACGTCGTCTACCGCTTTTTGGTAAGTCCCGAGGCGGAATAGTTCACCGACAACGGGACAACAATTCCTCAGCTTTGGGCTTCCAGAGATTCTGTGCACAGATTCCGAATCAAAGTGTGCATCTACGTCTTATATATCCGCCAGCAAATGGTCTTGCAGGAAGCCTTCAATAAAAACCATCTAGTGAAGCTTCTGCAAAAGTTTGTTTCTAAAAGCCGCGCGATTGCGCGATGAAAGACTGGCGTGAAGGTCTTTGCGGCTTACCGTACTACAGTAAGCGACCTCCACAAGAGCTACTGCCACATTCTCTTTGGATATGGCTGCGAGGCGGTACTACCATTGGAAATTCAGATTCCTTCTCTGAGAGTCGCCTATCAGCACACGGGACTAACAGTAGAAGAAAAGCATCAACGACGTCCTGCAAGAACTTGAAGCCTTTAGACGACAAGCGACTTCAAGCTCAACAAACAAATAGAGTTGTATTCAAGCCCGTATTTCCCAAAGCTACAACAAAAGGTTAAGCGAACGCGATCTTCAAGAAAAGGCGATCTAGGTGATTGGCCAACAGACGACCAATCAGTGATGACACACAAACCAAAGGGAAGTTCAATCCTATAATGGGAACGGGCCCTTCGTAATAGAATCAGTCTATTTCGAACGGCAGCATACCGCCTCAATCAAATCAAGAGCAGACAGCTCATGATACCATATAATGGCGAGTTTCTCAAGAGATACTTCCCGTAAATCATGTAGCCCCTATAACCCCAACCAATCAGCGCTGGGGGTTGCCTATTTCATAGTGCTAATTCTATCTTGTTGCTATCGTCATGCTTAACACTACACCTCTGACATTGTAATTTGACTGAATTATTCTGAATAAATGATAAAAGGATTTCGAAAACATTGTTGCATTATTTTCTATTGATCTTGAACCAGATTTCAATAAAAAGAGACGCATAAGAGCAAAAATGATATCATTTTCATTCGATGTGGTTATCCAAACACAAAATGAAAAAGCATACAAAATTCCTTAATCAAAAACAGGTCAGAGCTAAACATCAGGCCTTCATTAACTTGCGATTGTTTTTAGCCATGGACTTGAAAGCAGAGAGTTTCTCCCGGCCCGGCCTGCTCGAACTTGTTCCTCGATCTCCTTTCTGAGTTCTGCCTTCAATAGGTAAGCAGTAGCCAACAATATGTCCTTACGCAGTTCTGTTCAGCTGCGTGGAGTGTACGGCATAAGATTTCGTTATAAATTTGGCCACTTTATGCTCAAGCTCTTTTCTGACATCCTCGTGCTGGGCCAATTGAGTTTCTTCTGGCTCCAACTCGGCCTCTAATTCGAGTGCTAGGTTCTCTTCAATTATCACGAATAATCAGAAGCAAACACGTTTGATCTTTAGCATATGCTTTTAGAGTGTCGCTTCCTTACAATGTTGATATACGGGCTATTTTATCAGATAGGTTCCTTTCGCCGAAGATTCCCTGTGATAGCCGCTCTCGAGCATTACGCTAAGCGAAAGAGCCGGCTCCACTTCAGAATCTAAATTGGCGCGCTCTGTACTCCATGGAAAAGCTGTCAATTCTGCCATCAAAAGAGTGAATCCACCTAGCAGCCTGCCTCAGTCCAGCGATGCATCCCTTTGGCCTTGATGTCAGTCCAAACATTGGCTCAAGATGGATTTTACAGTTCTTCAAGCAGCAAGCCCCCCTCACCACTGATATACCAATAATCGTTTCCATCAACGTTTCCAGTACTCATCAACTGATTTCCTTCAGAGCTTCTCATGAGCGTGGAGGAGGAAGATGTTGGATAGATTGCGATCCGTATGATCATCCTGAACACGTGTTGGAGCAACTTCAGAAGAAGGACCCTCTTCAAGCCCCATCGCTCTTCAGGAACTGAGGGATCGCATGAGGCATTTCGTCCTCTCCAATCAGTGAAATCGCCAAACGAGCGCAGACTTCATCGCATCCCCCAGTTATTTTGGCCCTCTGGCGAATTCCTTGCCATTTGACAGGTATCCGCTTACTGATTCTCCTGTCATAAGCTCACCTTGCTCAGCAGTAGAAAGAGCTCCTTTACCGATCTTTAAGAACGAGGTGTCAGGAACGCGGCTCTTCTGCAGGGATCTTCCTCAGTGGTCTTTTCTTCAGGAGAATCATCAATTGGTTTCCCTTCTTCAATTCCCGTAGGAACCTCTTCTTCAGAGGTTCTACGCGTCGGACAAGTCTTTACGAGCTTCAACGGCTCGGTCGCTTCCTGTTCACAAGATAGGTATTCTTCCATCCCGGTAGCGAGTACTCGCAGCAACCGGCTCCGCTTGAACGATACAATTCCGAATCTCGTTTATACATGAAGTAAACGTCATACTCCGGAATCGCAGAAGGCTTCGGCAAACCAAACTGCCTGCGAAAATCTATAACAGCCAGAACAGCCGTGGTGCATGCAATGCGGGTAATCAATTCAGTGATCGCGCATGGGTTCCCGGCAGAGAAAAAGTACCATGCGCGAGCTCCTTCGTATAAATTCCCCAATCGGAGCTAACGCGCGGTTAGGATTGCCAACATAGAGTTGGTCATATCCAAACTGTCTCGCCGAACCGAGAAAGGCATTATAAGGGCTCGATTACGCACTTCTCCCGTGAGCGATAGACCAGGCTAGCCCAACCTGATCATAAGAAGCCAGCTGAAGGTACCCTCTTCCAAAGAAGACGAGCCCTTCAAAAAAGCAAATGCATGAAACGAGCATCCTTAACATCAGCCCGTCAAAGTTAGGAGCACAGCAGAAAACACCGATACTTATCTTCTCGGATAGAAGCTGTCGAGACCTGACTATATAAGAACTAGTCCACGTGGCCGACTCCAATCTTTGTACGAAGGGATATATAAGCATCATCCCCTTCATGCACTCGTCCGTCATTAATGAAGGGCAATGCAACACGAACCAAGCATTAAATATGTGTATGGCACTGGTACACGTGGTTGGGGAGCTTTTCCAGCTTTCGCTTAGCGGCTTTGACTCTCGAAAGCACTGAGGAGTTTCTGAAGTTCAACACCCTCAGGCCATTCTCTGAATACAGCAAACCATAGCAGTAAGGAGGCTCACAGGTCTCCCATGCCGCTACAAACAGCTGGGTACACTACCTCACCTAATATTGCCTCTATCGTCTTGACGGTACTACACACCGCCTTCAACCAAATCATGCAAGAAGCCTGCAAGCCAAGCCGTGTCAGAGATAGGAACATGGTGGCTTGGTAGTGAAAACTTTCAAAACTCGCACCAGCGTTCAAAATCATCCTCTGCATGCTCTGTCTTATAGGTAGCACTGGAAGCTGTTAATTCGAGCTTTGCATCCTTACGAGAGATCACAAGCAACCCGAGATACGGCTTACATCTTCCGGTTTAAATTCTGAAAGAGGTAGTCTGCCCACGTATGGTATGCATAATGCCCCCTCCACGCATCCCAAAAACTTGGGCACATATGGGAAGTGCCACATCAGCTCCAGAAAGTAGCATAATTTCCGGACTGCTGCACCACACTTCAGTAGAGAAAGTTCCTCCGGTGGTGGGAATGAACTCCTCGTAGGCATTTTTCAAGCGACATGCCCCGACACTGCCTGCATCTCATGAAGAGCAAAACCTAACTCTCCAGCTCAGGCCTAAAGAATGTGCCAGCTGTCAGAGTTATATTTCTCCAACATAGCGAAGAAATTATGAAGACTCTGCACGACTCCCCCGTCGTGTAGCTAGCCACCGGAAGTGTGAGACCCGTGATGAGTGAGCGAGTCCTTAAGCTCTTTCAAGAACAAAGTCAACCATACGGGTCCCCACCAATCTCCGGAACAGATCCATCCAGCGAGATCTGAACGTCTGGCGGTAGAGAATTCACCCTGAGTTTCGCAAGGAATTGGCGAGATAAAGATGTTCGCTGGACGTGGCATCTCCTGAACCAGCTCCTTCTTCTCAAATAAACCAGGTCTTAACCCCTTTAGTTGCCCCCCGATTTGCGTACGAGCTCGCCGACCAAATCCAAGCGACACATTCTCCTTCTCTTTTACTATGTCAAAGGTCAATCCCCGACGGCAGCTCACATTCAGAAAGTAGGAGAGAGGGTACATCCTCTTCATGCTAGGCCGAGAAATAAAAAAGCGATTATCACTCTCCGCAGCAGCTTTGAGTCTTCCATACATGCTGAGATGATCATTAGCTGGCATGCGATCTCCAAATATGAACGCTGCGTTTAGGAAACTGGGCACGGCCAACAGGCGGTCTCCAAGTCCAATGTCAGTTATCAAAATCCTGAGAGTAGAGCATTGAGGGATTTAATCATTTCCGCTCTTTCCGAATCAGGATAAGTACGACATGCGAATTTGGTTCTGAAGACTAAATATTTTCATTCGCGTCAGGTCCCCCCGATGTACCCAAAATGATGCTCTTGTGAAAGTGGCACGTTGGGAGAAGTACTGCATAATCAAAAGCAGAAGTTAGCGGCGAGCTTATCAACATAAAGGCATAGTCTGAAACATAAAGGTTAAAGGCTCATGTCGAAATCTCCAACGCGAAGGTCGAACCTCGTGTCAGAAATCTCCAACCACGAAGGCGAACCTCGCGTCAGAAGCCTCAAACGCGAAGGTCAACCTCGCGTTGAAAAACTTGAACGCGAGGGTCGGAGGACCCACATGGGATCCCAACCCCGCTGTTTTCATTGAGTTGAAACGAGTCATCTTCCTCGTTATCAAGAAACCCATCTAGGCGTTTTCAGAGAACTTGCCAAGGCCAAGTTATTTTGGTGGCACTCACCACGCGCAGGGAAGCCCCCGCAGCAGCGGTGACGACGACGATGTCCCCGCATGAACAAGACGCCGCCAGCGTCCTCAGCCGACGGCACTTCCGAAGTCGCTCGCGCGACTTTCTTGGAGTTCGAACCTCTTCTCCGCAGGCGCCATTGATGCAGTCGATCGGAGGAAATTCCTTTGAATGAGGGAGACGAAGAACCGTCGGAGATCTCACACGAATCAAACGAGAATTCTCGTCTTGAAAATAGTCGAAAGTCTTTGAAAGTCAAGTGACTTTTGATATGACCACTCAGGTCTATTTTATAACAGCCACCAAAGCTGTTAAAATGGCACAGGATTCTAGGAATGAATCCCAACCATCTTTCAAAAACGCGAAGCTCACATCCGCGTTCAAAATTTCCAAAATGCAAAGCCCAGCAACGTTCACAAGGCCTGAGCCTCGCGTTTCAAATATTAAACGCGAGGGTCACCTCAGCCGTTGCAATTCTTTTAAATGAAGAATATGCACTGGTAAGCCTTACTTAATAGAGTGGTAATCAAACTCTGTGTCTCTTTCAGCAGAATTCAAATTCTCATTGGGGCTAATTACTACACCCCAAAATCCACTTATCAATTCTCAAAAATAGAAAGATAAGTCTCCAAACTCCATTGGTCGATTTATTGGCTCTCCTCAGCAGGGGCAATAAATAACTTGTTTTCAGTGGGTAATAAACTCCCCCAAAATCTTGATCAAATCACAAGTCTTATAACTCATCACTCGCGATGATAAACACATAGCAGTTCTCCCCTGTGAGACGCCATAATATTCTTTCCCACAAATGTCACCGTTAAAATTACACCTCTGACAAAATCAACTTATCGATTCTCGTCAATAGAACGATAAGTCCTCAAAATTGCCCTGATCGCAATATTTTCTTCTGTCACGTTAAAATCACACCTCTGACAAAATCAACTTATCGATTCTCGTCATAGAACAATAAGTCCTCAAAATTGCCCTGATCGCCAATATTTCTTCTGTCCGTTAAAATCACACCTCTGACAAAAATCAACTTATCGCTTCTCGTCAATAGAACGATAGTCTTCAAAATTGCTCCGATCACAATATCTCTCTTGCTAAGTTAAAACTACACCTTCTAGCATTTATAGACTTCTTTCAGTGTTTAAAGCAAACATAATACAGGCAAGAATTCTATTAGTCAACCCTATTATGGGAGTATTCGTCCTCAGCAGTTTGAAACTTTTCTAGAGTGTGTCTCTGCAACAGAACCATTGTGGCAGGTATATTCTAAGTCAGGAATACATCTCAGGCATTTCTCGCTGAATTGATTTAAAATCAAAAAATGATAAATGTAAAAACAATGAGGAAGTCAATATCACCTTTTTATTCAAGAACCAAAAGAAAGTGATACAAAACAAATTTTGTCCTTGTCAAAAGAACATTACAGAAGCCGTAGCTCACTCATGCATTAAATCAAAGAGATGAGTTGAGCCTTGAGTTCAGCTAACTCCGCCTCGTGTTAGCTCGCCACCATAGCTTCAGCCTTTGCTCGAAGTTCATCCTCGCTGGTCGTTGGGATGATGATGGCCGCCATTTCCTTTCTGGCGTCTTCCAGAGCCTGAGCTTGTGCATGATATTCCAAAGTACTAGCTGCATTCTGAGTACTAAGGATGTGACAATGCCTTCTTCGCGGCGAAAGTTCAGCTTTCAATCGCAGGACTTCGGCTTCAGGCTTCAACCAGTCTGTCCCGAAGCGAATTCATAGAAGCAGTTGAGCGTTCTAGTTCTTCTCGCTTCGAGTGTTACGCTCATGAAGCTCTGTAATCTGACGCTCTTTTTCAGCTAAGTCCCGTTCTAGCGCCTCTCGGTGTATCACTTCAGCGACCTGAAGACTAGCCAATGGACATAATTTGCGGCTGAAGGTCACTATGACCCATGGTCTCGAAGCTTGTAATTCGCCTCCAAACGAAGGATAATCTCTGAGCAGCGTCGAACCATCGAGTTTCGCCCACACTCCTGACCCCGTTTAAGCCTGCTTCCAGCAGAGGTCGAAAGGAGTCAAAGTTCTTGACCATTCATCAAGGACTCGACTACCGTCTTCGCAAGACTGTTTAGGTACACCAAGGAGATTTGGAGGAATTTAGGTGCATTAACGAGACTGACAATTGCACCTGAAGATACCCCTTCAGCCAGCTGAGATGCGAGGCCGTTAAGATGATGACTAGCAGGCGATCCAGGTGGCTGAAGCTGCAGAGGCGATTGAAATGTTCAATTGCGAAGGGCTTGAGGTTAAAGCCATCAATGCTTTCGCTTGAGAAGAGCTAGGCCCAGCCTCCGTTGGGTGTGAGTGAGATCTTCATCAGCTGCTTTTGGTGAAGCAGCTACTACAGAAGAGTCAGGCAGGAGTTGCTCTTGCGTAGGGGCTGATACCTGCACGAGCTGTTGTTCCGGAGGAGGAGTAGCGGCGCAGTGGTTTCAGGCAACGCTACAAGGCGGAACAGTCGCCGTAGGAGAACCAGGTAAATGTTGCTCTTCTAAGGAGCCGACACTTGCGCAGGTTCTCTTGCTCTAAAGGCGACAGCTGAAGTAGTGCCGGAGCTAGGTGGAACCTGCAACGAAAAAAACGGTCGCGAACGCAGAAAAAGCATGTGGAAGAAGTCGAAACAAACCAAGCTTACCGGTAAGATAAAAAGGAGTATAACCTGATGCTTTATCAGACGGGACCTTGCGACATCATCATCAAAAGTGGTGACGTCATCAATGGAAAACATTCTCATCGTCATCTTCACCTTCACCTGACATGTTGCCAACATCAGCGTCCTCATCACCTCTATCTCTGTCAACTGCATCACCAGTGGGGAGTCGTCATAGTCAACTCGCTCCTCATCACCCGGAACAGCTGAAGACTCCGGAAGACTTGCCACCAGTGGCTGGTCTTTTCATAAGTCCCGTTGTAGGACTAGGCATTAAATCATCAGCTTGTGACATTAATGCCTGAAGGAGAAGGAGGTGGCATTATCTTCGAGAGCCCCTGGCTCCAACGCAGGAGACCTAGGAAGATCCATCACCGGAGCAGATTCTGCATCTGCAACCATAATTCATCTTCTTCTTTTTGATAATCAGATCAAGGGTTGGATTCTTTATCATCAAAACCACTCAGGTTTGGAGATTCGGCAAACAACAGCAACGAAATCCTTGGAGATAGGATTTTTGAACCAACCTCAGAAAATCAAATCTGAGAGAATCCTTCAACAACAGAAAAAACAGCTTGATTATTAAAGCGAATTTCTGTGTTCCAACAACTCTATCACAGAGTTCAAACTCGTTCAGAGTTCTTAAACTCATTCAGAGTTATTCATAAAACTTTCCACGAAAGTTCATCGTTCCCAACGAGATAAAGACGGTGCGGAATCGTCAACGGAGAGGCAAGTTCGACGCAATCAATCGCAAGGAAGCACTCCATCGCTGTCCAAGAAGAACCCAGTTTTAAACAAAAGGGGAAAAATCAAATTCGTTTTCCTCTCTTTTGTAATCAAGTTGTAACCGCAGATCAAAGGAATCAAAATCACATTTTCTTTATTCTCTTCTTTTACAATTTTCCGGCTACATACAGTGGAAGTTAGGATTCCTGTGTCATTTTCCTCCGAAATAGCCGTAGTAGCACGACAAGATTTCCCCTTCCCTTTGGATTTGGATTTCTTTGTGGAAGAAGACCCCATCCATTGCTCATCTTGGAGTAGATCAGAGTGAATCCAAAGAATTTTACCATTAGGAGCTGTGTGTGGCACTAGTCCTTTCTAGCATTTTCCGTGAAGATCTTCATTCACCGTCCTCATCTCTACCTTCATCACAGATTCTGGTTGAAACCACGTGAGGGGAACAGCGCTGAAACTAATACTCACAGCATTCGTACCCACTTTCTTTTCTTTGGATTGCTTCGCAGTGATGATTTCGACGTTGATCAAGGCTTGAATATTATTCTTGAGAGCATAGTACATCTTGGTGGGATGATGAACTGCCTTGTGGAATGCGCAGTATCGTAGGTCCGTAGTCTTCTTAGATCCCTCATGATCAGTAATTAGGGGTAGCTTAATCTTGTTGTTTTCCAATAAGTATTGAAAGATACTGGGGACCTCATCTTCCCTGAAGGAATATTCCTTTAGGAATCTCGGCTCGGAAGGCTTCTATTGCCTTAGAGGTTATTGCTGCCATTGGGGTGACTGTTGTTTAGGCGTCTGCTGTTGTGGCTGTTGTTAGGGTTGCGATTGAAGCTGGAATGTTTGATTTGCATTCACCGCATTTGCTTGTGCTTTCCCTTTACCTCGAGGGGTAAAGTTCTGCTTTGAGGCATTGGTCGCGGGTTGACCTCCTTCAGCCTTCTTCCTTTTAAGGAAGTGTTCGGCCTGTTCCCTGCGTACCTTCTGCTCTTTCCATGTTTTGGATGGTGACACGCCCATAACTTCTAGCACGCCCAGGGTGTTATGGCATGTTTGGAGGATGAATCCCTCTGTGACCGGATCTCGGTAGTTCATCGCTTTATTCTGAAAGCGCTTGACGAAGCTTTCGACTGATTCTCTGTCCTTTTGCTTTTCGTCAAACAATGTTCTGATTGATACTTCAGCGTCATCATCGAAGAAGTTGGTGAGGAATATGATCTCCATGTCGTTCCAGCTATTGACACTTCCTGGCTTGAGATGGCGGTACCAATCAAAGGTAGCCCTGCATAGGGTGCCGACGAATAGCCGAACCATCAAAGGTTCGTTGCCAGAGATGATGCCCAGGTGGGATTTTAAGTAAATCAAATATTGAGTGGGTGAGCCTCTCCCATCGAACGGCATGTAGTTAATTAGGCTGAACTTCGTCGGATATGGGATCGATTCCCACTCTCTCGGATAAGAACATGGGTGTTTGTTGGAAAATTTGTAATAATAAAAATGAATGAAAGAACTGTATTTGATTTTATTCTTTCTAACTGCTTAGAAAAAGAATGATTACAACTCTCTCTACTCTCGATTACAATTGGATTTCCGATTACAAAAGAGAAGAGAATGATCTGGATTCTCTCCTTTGTTTAATTCTGGGTTCTTCACGGTGGCGATGAGATGCTTCCCTCGAATGCTCGCGTCGAGTTTGCTTCTCGTTGACGATCCGAATCTCTATGCTCACTGGAACAACAGTCTTGTCTGGTTGATAACTCTTGATGAGTTTCGTGATTTAGAATAAACTCTAATAATAGAGTTGTTCAAACCGAAAATAATTCGATTAATAAGCCAAATATCGACGGTTTAGAGATCATCCGTTTGTTGATTTCCCAGACTGTGTAAGGAGTCAATCCTCTTTTTTTTATTCTAGGAAATCTGATCGAAAGATAAAATCCAATCTCCAAAAATCCGTCCCTCGATCTGATTATCAAAATCCGATCTTTAACTCTGTTGAGTTTGTTGATATTTATAGGGGGATTAGGGGTGTAACTGCCCCCATAATCCGTGCCTAAATGGGGGTTTAGTTACCCCATTAATCGGGTGTAACAACCCACGTAAACCACTCCCTATATCGTGGGTAGAGAACAGCTTCAAAGTTGTTACGATCACGTTTGAATGAGTCAGAACCTTGACTTGCGTTCTGGCGGTGATTGGAAAGAGCTGCTGTGACGAGCTGCGTCGTGCAGCGATAGAGCTGCGTTGGCCATGATTGATGAGCTGCGTTTGGCAGCGGTTGGTGAGCTGCGTTGGGCAGCGATGGAGCTGCGTTGGCAGTGATTGATGAGCTGCGTTTGGCAGCGGTTGATGAGCTGCGTTCAAGCTTTTCTGTCTTTATATATGGATGACACTAATGACCAGTAAAGAAGGTCTTATTCAGGCCATTTGTGACAATTGAGGCATCTCAATAACGCTCTATCAACTGCAAGTCATGATCTCCATTAAGATTTCTTTGCATGGTTTAACCATGTGCTCCTCAGTGTGTCGAATATCATTACACTGCTCATCAGCATCTCTAATAGTTGCTAATATAATATTAGTCATTTTGTTATCGCAGCCATCAAGGTCAATCATCTCACATAAGAAGAGGCATTCGTATCTGCAGCGGTTGAAGCTGCGTTGGTATTGTATCTTGACGATGGTACGTGGGGGGACTTCCACGTCTTGGTTTGAAGAGATCGTTGATTTGTAACCTCTTTCTGTCAGAGCGTTGCAAAAGATCGTCGTTTTGTAATCTTTACTTTAGCTCTTTGATATGTGAAAATCTGCAAATCGTAGCCTTCTGGAAGTCGTCAGATTGTAGCTTCCATCATCGGTGTTTCATGGGGAATCAGCTATCTATTATTATTTTTAGACAGCCTACAGAACCCCCTCCAAAGTTTTCGAAAGTTCGCGGTTGACTGGGACGAATTTTCGAAACACTTTGGAATCCAAAAATTTTGTTGATCAAATGTATCTTATCGCAGATGGAGTGGAGCATCAACGTTGACTTCTTCATTCTCTTTTGGTTCATCCGTAATGACTTGGGCTTTAGCTTGTTTGACTAAGATCGTCATCTTCAGGGGAGCTGGGCATTTCTGAGTTTAAGACAGATCTGACGTCATAGATGGAGAGAGCCACGAGCCTGTATGAGAAGGACTTTATCCCCAGCTTAGTTAGAAGGATGGCCTCAGAGGGATTTACTTCATCTTCTTTCTCGATCAGCTTATATTGCTTGGAATATTAACCCCTTTAAAAGGGTTAATCATGTGATAGGCTGAGGTTGGTCGCCAGAACGCATGTCTAAATTATGCGTTCTGCTGTTTAAACGTGAGGGTGCATTCGGAAATCAAGACCCCTTTTTTGAAAACGCGAGAATCACGTTTCGGGTGAGATTTGCCTAAAACCCTGCTTCGATTTGACAGCTACAGCTGTGTATAAATGTGTTATTGAGGTCAAATCAAAAGGTCATTCGACTTTTCCCCTTTTTACTCGATTTCTAAACAGGGCTACTGTTCATCTTCTCCAGCACTTCAACGGAGGAAAGGATCCGTTCCTAAATACTTCGCCCCTCTTCGTCTTCTTCGCCACAGTTGCCATGGGACCCAAGAAGAAAATGGCTTCCAAATCGAAGACCGCCCAAGCTCAGGATGTTCCTTCGGCTAGAAACTCCGGGGATGATCAAATCCCTACGCCCTCGTCGCTGGTTTCTTCAACTAATGGTAAGGTTGAACCATTGGAAATTGGTTTGAAAGGCCTCTCCTCTCCAATCCTTGATTGACGATCTTGTATTTGAATTCGAGAAATAATTCTAAACTGGTAATCAATTTCAAGAAAACGCGTGGCTAGCTCCATCGTTCATAAAATTTCAACGCAGGTTTAGACCCTGCGTTTAAAATCTTGGATGTAGGTTGAGACCCTGCGTTCGAGAATCCGAACGCAGGTCTAAACCTTTCGTTCAAAATTTTAGATGCGGATTGAGACCCTGCGTTCGAGAGTCCGAACGCGGGTCTAAACCTTGCGTTCAAAAATTTAGACGCAAGTTGAGATCCTGCATTAAATGATCTGGACGCAGGTCTGAGACTTGTATTCTTGAGTTAGACTTCCCCTGATTGATTTTTTCTTCCTTATTTGCAGTGTGCTACTCCAACGATCCTCTTTCGTTCAACTACTACTTTGGTCACGCGGGAGGTGCGGTGAAGAATACAATCTTCAGTTTTGCCTTCGAGTATCCAATATTCCAGGACACCCACAAAGAGCGGGCGAAACTCATCACTCAGGCTTTTCCTGAGACTCTCGCCAAATTCGAAACCGCAGAGCGTGAGATTTTAAAGAAGCCGTCTTTCTTATTCGGGGATTCTGTAAAGATGGACCCCAAGCGGGTGTCGGAAGGGAACTACAAATGGCTGAGGACTGTCAATAATCGTCGCCTTTTTCTTCCAAATTTGGAGCGGATGTGGCCGCTTTCTTATTATCAGTGCGCTTCTATACCGCGATCGATGAATTGGGAACTCGTTCAGGACCAAGGAGGTGTCGCCACAGGGCACATCACTCATCGGGGCACTCATCCCGCTGGTTTCAATAATTTTATGGCTTTGAAACCAGGTTTATTCCAAAAAGAGCATCCTGTCGGAGAGTCTGCTAAATTGGCGGAGGTGTTCATTAGAACATTTATTTCTGTCAAAGGAGAGTTCCCTGCTCGGGATTTCAGGGCCCCTACTTGGGTTCACTCTAGTGATACGGACTGGTGGGCCCGGATGATAAATTTCGTCTTGGATGAACTAGAAGAACCTTTGAGAATTTCAGATTTGAGAGTTCCAATAATGGCCACTCGATGTGGCATTTCTCCGAATTAAAGTGGACTCTTCGCTATGCTGGAATTCTACAACCCTCACACCGGCACCTTTTTCACCCCAGTTGGTGAACTGGGCTTCCCTCTCCACGAAATGTTTGAAATTTCTGGATTGCCCTTTGGAGAATTGCCTTTTGAGGAGTTTGTTCCCGGAAGCAGGGAATTAGAGATCCTGAAAAATGGTGCTCCCGAAGTCTACGACACTTACTGGGAATTGATGTGTTATTTCCAGATATGTGCGTAAATTACCGGGAAAAGAGCAAGTGGTGTAAAACAAGGACAGTGGTCGGAGTATCTTTTCCGCGATCTATGGGACAAAGAAGCCGATGTGACTTGCTTAGCCGCCAGTACTCTTGAGGAGATCATGGAACGCATCAATGACGCAACCTCTCAATATACTTGCGAGGCCGAGGAGGATGTCTTCTCAGCGTTTACTACGTTTGAAAGCTTCCACTATCAGGCAGAAGTTCCTATCTCTGACATGGCTTTGTTCGCTGGTTTTCTGACTCTCCTTCCACTATCAGGCAGAAGTTCCTATCTCTGACATGGCTTTGTTCGCTGGTTTTCTGACTCTCTGGTTAAAGCGTTGTGTAGTACCCACAAGACCGGTGGATGCTATTACCGTAGAGGTCTTATACCCCGCTGTTCTATTGGCTTATGGACGACCCTTGAATCTTCTTTCAGCCATGGTGTGCTGCTTACAAAGTGTCTTGCGGGAACTATCTTCCGAGTTTATCGCTGTCAAGAAAGTGGATTCCGACGGGAAGACTATCATTCATATCTTCCGAGTTTATCGCTGTCAAGAAAGTGGATTCCGACGGGAAGACTATCATTCAGACCCCAACTCCTCGAGTGCCGATGCCATACATTTATTTGGTATCTTGGTTCGTGTTGCACTGTCCTCCGATAATGACGACTCCTGAATCAAGTGGCACTTCAACTCCTCTTGTTCAGCAATTAGAAACCTCTGAATGGGCCGGTTGGTATCAAGTTAAATTCCGTGAAATATTGAGACGGGATTATAATTACGAGATCGCTTGCACGTTTCCCGCTTTCGAGGGTGGCGCGTATGGAGAACTTCATCAAGACACTCCGGGACCGAATTCTTTCACCATGCTTAGCAGGGGTGCCTTTTGGTGGCTCATAAACATTCGCCCGGGCTATCTTATTTTTCGACAAGGGAGGAAATGCTTTATTGAACCTTATCAGCCTTATCGCTTTTCTCGGCAATTTGGCTACGATCAGCTCTATGTTGGGAACCCAAACCCTACTCTTGCGTACACAGGTAATGTGTATGAAGGGGCACGAGCTTGGTACTACTCGGTGGCTGGTTGTACCGGAGCAAAATTCCGGCTACCACATAAGATGCCCAATGCACGTACCTCTCTGAGCTTCTGTACCTGGTACTAGGCCGCTTCTCAGATTTCAGCTTACAATATGAATACTTCTTGTTTGAAGGCCATCCGCAATTGGTATGCTTCAAAGAAGATTGCCAAAAGGTTCCGTGCCCGTGGTGCTAGCGAATATTTATCATATGAGAAGTCGATTCCAGAGGATGAACGACAACAATCACCAGAGCCAATTCAGGAAGAGGTCAGGATGTCGGATACTCGTGAAGTAGAACCTTCAAGAGTTCAGACTCGGAGTAAGAGTGCCACTGGAAAGAGGGCGCTAGGGCCAGTCGAAGAAGCCAAGTATGATAAAAGAGCTCGTCAGAAGTTAACGCTCGAACCCCCTGCTTCCAAATTTATGTCGGATGCTCAGAAAGCATGGTGTACCGAAGATGAAGAACAAGAATCGACTGCTATGGAACTCTCGCCTCAGCCTGGTCTCCCCTCAGTTGGTCCTGCTTTAGGAGACCATGATTCTTCTGCTCATTCATTACATGAAGAAGAGTGTGGAGATGAATCTTTTGCAGGGGGTGCAGAGTTTGTTCCCGAAGACACGCTTCATGATACAGCCTCCACTGCCTCTCATGTTGCAGAAGACATATCCCATGTCCCAGAACCTCTAGAGGCTGCCCAGCAAGGCTTAGCCACGGACAAGTCTCCTTCCACTTCTGTGTTATTACCAATTGTAGGCGACTCACAGCCTAGCCTCACTACTGGAATCATAGCAAAGCCTACTGTTACCAAAGATGCGCCAGCATTCCCTCCGGTGGGCGGAGAGGAACCTATGGCTCATAGCGATGGTGCGGATGCCACAGATGATGATGGTAACCGAAGTGGAAATGAAGGGAATAATGACAGCCTGGGTAATGACAGCGATGATCCCGATGATTGGAATATTCCTCCACCATCCTTCTCCGACAAAGCGTCACCCTACATTCCCCTACCTCTTACTGGTAAGTGTCGTTTGTTTCGACTCGACTAATCTTTAATCTGTATTTAAACGATTTTCTCATGCAGATCCTATGATACATGAGGCGAGTACTGTCACCCCTCCTTCGACACAACAACTTATACTACCACCTGCTCAGGTGTCAGAGCCACCTCGCTTGGAGACCTCAACGGTGGCTCTCCCACCGACGACATTATTGATAATTTCTTTAGCTTCTACAGAAGTTGTAGATGTGCCAAGGTCATCTCAAATGGGGGAACTGATGGCTTTGCAATCGAGTCCATCTCAGCTGGATATTGGCACTCCTTCCCAAGCCACTACACCGAAATCACCTGCTGGTCTTTTACTTGGTTTAGCATCTTCGGAAGTTTCTGTGCCGTCTCCTATCGCCGTTTCGAACCCCACAGACGTACCAGATTTTGTCAGGATTTTCCTTGACTACTTGGGAGGGCTTACCAAGAAAATAATTGAGGTTGTGCTAGCCGGACGAGATACTTTTGATACCTTCAAGCCCATGCTCACGAACAGTTTGAACAACCTCAAGCTCGTAGGTGACGTCGATGTTGTTCAGCGCTGCTCCGAAGCCATCTCACGTCTAGAGGGACAACTCAGATTCTTGGAGGCTTTGGGTCGCGCTGATATCCAAGCGCAAATTGCATCTTGCATCTACTTTTGAGGATATTCGAGCCGAAGAACTCAATAAATATGAAGCCGCTCGACGTCATATAGCAGAACAAGAGGCTGAGGTGGAACATCTACAACAACTGCATGCTCAAAAACAAGCTGAGCTAGCACTCTCCAACACTTCTTTGGAGAATTTGCGAGAGAAGATCATTGCTGCTGAAGTAGAGTTGGCTAGGATGAATGCTCAGTTCAAACGAGAAGAAGTCATCGTCACTGAGCTCAACGTCAAAAGTGCTACTTCTCTGGTGAATTACCGCGTAAAAGCCAATGCCCTGGAGGAGGCCAAGAAGGAGGTGGCAGCTATGCTGTCTAGCGAGGACGAGCTTCAGAAACGGGCCGAGATGCTGGTTCGGACCGACCATGAAGAAAAACTTTCTGACATTAAGTCTCAGCTAGCTTCATTTAATCTGATGAATTGATGAGCCTGTTTTTGTATCGTTCTTTTGGTACGAACAACACTTATCTTAGGTCACCTTGTTTTTCTTTTGAATAAAGGTAGTGCTGCCTTTTGGCTTTTCATTGTTTCTTCTCTTCTTTTTTTTATATCATGTTTTGACATGGAACAATGAAATACCAGTTTAATATTGCGACAACAACTATTTATTCTTCTTGTATTATGTTTTTGTTTTAAATACTGGAAGAATCCTATAAGCGCCAAGAATGTAATATTAACATGGCACACTTTGTAGTCTCGTCGCTCTATTGTTAAGGGTCGACAAGTGGAAGGTGTTGCGATTGGTGCAACTTTGAGGACTTATCGCTCTATTGATGAGAGTCGATAAGTTAGAAGTGTTGCGATCGGAGCAACTTTGAGGACTTATCGCTCTATTGACGAGAGTCGATAAGTTAGAAGTGTTGCGATCGGAGCAACTTTGAGGACTTATCGCTCTATTGACGAGAGTCGATAAGTTAGAAGTATTACGATCGGAGCAACTTTGAGGACTTATCGCTCTATTGACGAGAGTCGATAAGTTAGAAGTGTTGCGATCGGAGCAACTTTGAGGACTTATCGCTCTATTGACAAGAGTCGATAAGTTAGAAGTGTTGTGATCGGAGCAACTTTGAGGACTTATCTCTCTATTGACGAGAGTTGATAAGTTAGAAGTGTTGCGATCGGAGTAACTTTGGGGACCTATCGCTCTATTGGTGAGAGTCGATAAGTTAGAAGTGTTGCGTTTGGAGCAACTTTGGGGACCTGTCGCTCTATTGGTGAGAGTCGATAAGTTAGAAGTGTTACGTTTGGAGCAACTTTGGGGACCTGTCGCTCTATTGGTGAGAGTCGATAAGTTAGAAGTGTTGCGTTCGGAGCAACTTTGAGGACTTATCGCTCTATTGACGAGAGTCAATAAGTTAGAAGTGTTGCGATCGGAGCAACTTTGAGGACTTATCGCTCTATTGACGAGAGTCGATAAGTTAGAAGTGTTGCGATCGGAGCAACTTTGAGGACTTATCGCTCTATTGGTGAGAATCGATAAGTTAGAAGTGTTGCGTTTGGAGCAACTTTGAGGAAGGTAGAGTTCAAATTCTGTGGAAAATGAAACCCATCTCAAGCAACATATTTTCCAAACATCTGATTTTAGGAATAGGGGTATACCCTGCGTTCATGCTCTTGAATTGAGCTGCGTATTTTTGAAAGAACGCATCTCTAAACCGTTGCGTTTGGTCTGCCTTTATGGACGCAGGGTTTTGACCTGCATCTAATAGGAAGCTGAAACGGCTGTAATGATGACGAAGAGACCTCCTTTGGGCGGGAGTCTTGGAACTCGCTGAAACGGCTGTAATGATGACGAAGAGACCTCCTTTGGGCGGGAGTCTTGGAACTCTATACTACCCATAGTAATTATATATATAAATAGCCTTGATTGGTCTTGTCAAGGACCTTAATCGCTTAGGCTTCCTTCTTGAAATTAGAAACGAGTTTCTTCTCATTAATTCCAAAAACTGTTCAGCTGTTCTGTTTCATCTTCCAGCGATGGCCCCCAAGAGATCTCGCTCGAGCGATGACGACCATCTGGTGCACCCTACCTCGCCGTCAGAGGAGGTTTTCGGGTCTTCTTCCAGGCCGACGTCGACGCCTCCCACGCCTGGTCTTCGAGGTAAGTCTCGCTGCCTTCTTCGTTTCAGGCATTCTTTGCCAATGGGTTTTCTTGACATTCTATAGACGAGTTCTGGTTGATGATGACGAATAAAATTCGTCTCTTCGATCGAACTTCTTGTGTCCATTGTAATGGTGAAGAATCAAACCCTTGACGTTGAACACACGGAGAAATTTCTGTGTTTGTTGATAAGATTTGTTCGTTTTAGATACGAACAATCATTCATGTGTTCTTTAATCTTGAATGCGGAAGAAAACTTCCGTGTTTACTGATAAGTTGAAGGTTTGATCCCTTAATCCTGAACGCAGGAGGAAACCTTGCGTTCATAGCTGTTCAACGCAGGTTTAGCTTCCTTGCGTTCAGACTGATCTTGACGCATGCTTAGATCACTGCGTTTGCATTTATCTGCATTTCTGACTTTGCTTTTGGCTTGTCTGCAAGGTGGGGCTTCTGCTGCTGATCCCCTCATCCTATCTGATGATGAAGAAGAACTGCCCCAAGGAGACGTTCCTTTGATTACTCCCCTCGCTATGGTTCCCCCTGGAAAGGCCTTTACTCCAGATTTCGAAAGTGTGAACTTCCTCACTGAGCTTCTAGAGAACATGGTGAAGCAAGCATACCTTATTTCTGAGCAAGGATGGGCCCCATTTTCAGAATTCCCTTTCTCTGAGTTTCGAGTGCCTATTGTGGAAGGGTTGAAAGCTCTTGCGGAAGTCAACCCCTTCTACGCTAAGCGCTTTGACGAGAAGATATATCGATACTCGGGGGCTGCTTGTTATCTAGAGGAGCTGCAGCACACAGACTTGGAGTCTAAAATCCAATGGGCCATCGGTGACGCTATGCTGAAGGAGGGGATTGCTGATAGGGTCCGAGTTCTGGATATTTCAGAGAAGAAGGCTCGTATCTGGAACTTGCAGAAGCAACGTCGCCAAGCCAAGGCTAGACTGAATGCAGGGGAGATAACTCAGGAAGAGTTCAGCCTTGAGGATGCCACTCTCGCATCAGAAGTTCAGGCTGAGAAGGAGGCTGTCGAAGTGCTAAAACAGGAGGCCTCTGCTGCTGCTGCGGGTTCTGATGCTGAGCTTCATAAGAGAGTTAGAGAAGAGGTGCTGGCGAAGCACGAAAAATCCATATCGAATACAGAGGCTCAATCTTATGAGTTTCTCTTTACTTTAAACCCCAGCAACTCTTACTTTTGATTTTGTAATAACTCTATGCTACTTCCTCAAACACTTATTATCTGTATGAAATGAACTGCTGCTGTTTTTCTTGCATTTTTCTGTGTTTGTCTGGGATGTTGCAGTCTTGTTGTTATGTTGGAACTTCTGCAAATTATTCCTTTGTGTTCGTATGATTTGAACGCAGGCCCATTGAGGACATCTGGCTTTGTCAAACAGGTTTGACCGCGACTTGAAGACTTGGATTATAGTCATAAGTCTGGTCTTTTAGAAAAACTTGATTTCTTCTAGTTTGTAGAGTACCTTCTGGAAGTTGAAATGATCATGTTGTGCGTTCGTTGATGCGAACGCAGTGTCAGGTTCTGCAGCTGTAGGACTTGAAACGCAGCTGTAGACATGTTTTGAACGCAGCCATAGGACTTGTCTTTATCAAAGACGCATGGTTCTGACTTTGCGTTCAAACAGATCTGAACGCAGCTCTGAGATTTGAATTGCGTTCATAGAAGTCTGACGCACTCCAACTTGTTGAGGATCCCCTTTGTTGTTGTTTGGGTAATCTCTGGAAGTTTCCACGTTGTAGTTGATATTCTGTGTGGACCTCCCCCTTTATAGGAACCAAGAACACAGGATTAAGACTTGCGTTCGAGAGACTTGAAACGCAGTTATAGGACTTGCGTTTGGGGAAGCTAGACACGTCTTAGGTTGTTCAGACTTTCTCATTGAATCAATCCAACAACTTAGAAAATTTTCTTTATTATAATACTTCTCGACAACTTAAATCGTCAGAGGTGTAGTGTTAACTTGACGACATACAAAGTAGGAGAATTATCTATTCATACAAACATTTGATGAGCAACCCCTAGCTAAACTCAAGGGACTTGCAAATTATGGGTAATATTTCTTAAGAAATTTTCCGTTAATTGGCATCATAAGTCTGTCACCTTTCTTGTTAATGAGACGGTAAGCTCCGTTGGAATAGACTGTCTCAACGATAAAAGGCCCTTCCCATTTGGGATTAAACTTCCCTTTGGTTTTATGAGTCATCACCATGGGTCGTCGATTAGCCAGAACCAAATCACCTTTCTTGAAAATCCGTTCCTTAACCTTTTTGTTGTAGGCTTTAGAAATACGGGCTTGATATAGTTCAATCTGTTGTTGAGCTTGAAGTCTCTTGTCGTCTAAAGCTTCGAGTTCTTGCAAGCGTCGTTGATGTTTCTCTTCCTCTGTCAGTCCGGTTGTGATAGTGACTCTTAAGGAAGGGATTTGGATTTCTAATGGCAACACGGCTTCACAGCCATATACCAAAGAGAATGACGTAGCTCTTGTAGGGGTCCTCACTGTTGTGCTGTAGGCCCACAAACATTCGCCGAGTCTTTCGTCCCAATCTCGTCGGCTCTTAGAGACAAACTTTTTGAGGAGCTTCACAATGGTTTTGTTAAAAGCTTCTGCAAGACCATTCGCTGGCGGATAATATGCCGTGGATGCCATACTTTGGATGCGAAATTTACTAACAAACTGTGTCCCGTTGTCATGAACTATTCGTCTTGGGACTCCAAAACGATAGATGACGTGATGTTTAATGAACTTGATCACATTTGAAGTCTTGACTTCTCTTAGCGGGATTGCCTCCGCCCACTTGGAGAAGTAGTCGGTTACGGCCAAAATGAAACGGTGTCCTTTGGAGGTTGGAGGAGAAATTGGTCCTACAACATCCATGCCCCACATTTCAAATGGCCAAGTTGCGGATGTAGGATGCAGATTACCCGGCGCTTGATGGATAAAGTCCCCATGAATTTGGCATGCATGACAGTGTCTAGCGTAGTCGACTGCGTCTGAAAACATCTTTGGCCAATAATAGCCGATTCGTCGAAGACGATCTCCTAATTTAGCTCCGGGCTGATGAGCCCCGCACATTCCGTCGTGAGCTTCCTTAAGGGCCTCCTTCGCTTCCTTTCGAGAGAGACATCGAAGCAAAACTCCGTCGTGTGATTTACGGTATAAGGTTTGAGAAACCGCATCATAATAGAACTGGAGGGCCTTTCGTTTGATAGTGGCCGCTTCCTTAGGGTCATCAGGCAATATTCCGTATATAGCATAGTCGATATACGGGAATCGCCAATCTCTAGCTTCAAACTCCATCGAGGTTGTACAGACTTCCCCTGTCATCGTCTCATCGGAGCTTTCCTCCATAGGAATCTTAAAACAGTATAACTCGCGTCCTGCAACTGAGATTGTAGTTTCAGCCCCTGGAGGCAATGCTAATGAAGTTGCCAGAGAGGCCAAAGCGTCTGCGTAAGCATTCTGAGCTCGTGGAATGTATTCAATAAAGAAACCTTCGAACCTCTCAGCTTGCTTTAGCACTGCAATATGATATGGGATGAGATACTCATGCCGTACTTCATATTCCTCTCGGACTTGATTAACAATGAGCTGAGAGTCATCGTAAGCTTCGAGGTGCTGAATATTAAGTTCTTCGGCCGGAGAAACGAGTACAACCCCCACTCCTGCGGTGATTGCTCCGTGAGGGTTTGCTCTAGATGCACCGTCGAAGAATAATTTCCACACCTGTGTGGTTTCTTGAGTAACGTAAGTTTCAGCGACTTCATCAGGCAACTCTTCATACAATTTAGATGTCCCTGGCACCGGGTGATTAGCTAAGAAATCCGCCAATGCTTGACCCTTTGCTGCCTTTTGGGGCATAAACTGCATATCATATTGTGACAAGAGAATGGCCCACTTTGCGAGCTGGCAATTTAGAGATGATGGTTTCTTCATCAAAACTCTCAACGGATTCACCTTAGAGATGACGTGAATTGTCTGTCCCACCAGGTAATGTCGCATCTTTTGAACTGCGAATACCAAGGCGAGACATTCTTTTTCAACTGGATTGTATCGGTGTTCGGCTCCCATCATAGTCCTGCTTAGGTAATAGATGGCTTGCTCTTGACCCTGATCGTTGTTCTGAGCCAACAGAGCTCCAAGAGAATGTTCCATGGCTCTCACATATAACAGGAATGGTTTCCCTGATTTTGGGGCTACAAGAACTGGCGGTTGAGTAAGGTACTCCTTAATCTCCTCGAATGCTTTTTTGACATTCTGTATCCCAGACAAAGGACACTCCTTTCTTCATGAGCTTGGAAAAAGGTTGACAACGTCCTGAGAGATTTGATATAAATCTACGAATATAAGCCAATCTCCCTTGCAAACCCCTGAGTTCTTTGAGATTCTTAGGCGGTGGCATGTCTTGGATAGCACACACTTTTTCCGGGTCGAGAGAGATTCCCTTGGAGGTAACGATAAATCCCAGGAATTTTCCACTTGATACCCCGAGGAATGATTTTGTCGGGTTCATCTTCAATTGATGTGCTCGCATGATATCGAACATTGTCTTCAAGTCTGTAAGATGATCACCTTTGTGTTGGCTTTTTACTGCTATATCGTCAACATAGCACTCGATCTTCTTACGTAGGTGCTCGTGAAAGATGGCATTCATTGCACGTTGATAAGTTGCACCCGCGTTTTTCAGGCCGAATGGCATCACTGTATAGCAATATATCCCCAGTGGTGTTCTAAAAGCGGTATGCTTTTCATCTTTTGGGTGCATCTTGATCTGATTGTACCCGGAAAACCCGTCCATGAAAGACATCCTTTCATATCCACAGGTGTTATCGATCATGACGTCGGTGATAGGAAGCGGAAACTCATCTTTTGGACAAGCTGCATTAAGGTCACGAAAGTCAATGCATATCCAGACTTTACCGTTCTTCTTGGGCACTGGGACGATGTTAGCCACCCAGTCGGGGTGTTGCTCTTCCCTAACGAAACCCGAATCTATGAGCTTTTTGACTTCTGACTCTATTGATTCCATGATCTCTGGACGAAACCGGCGTTGCTGTTGTTTAACGGGTTTGGCATCCGGATCGATGTTGAGACGATGCATGGCCACTTTTGGGTCAAGACCAGGCATGTCTTCATAATTCCAAGCAAAGACATCTATATATTCTCGGATGAGAGATATAAGATCTTCTTTTTCGGATGATGATAAGTCTTCAGCTATGAAGATAGGCTTGGGGTTAGATTCATCTCCCATGTTGACCTGGATCACTTTATCTTCAGTGGGTGGTTCACGCTGTTCAAAGCACATATCCCACAAGATGTTGAGGCGTTTAATCCAAGGGTCATTGGTTGATTCGATTAATTCTTCATTACCCCCTGCGTCTTCATCTGGATGACTGGTCGAAACCATGTTCACAGTTAGGCTTTTAAAGAAAGGCCCAACACTAACGTCGGATTCGTAAGAAGATGTTCCAGATGAATGGTCGTGACGCAGGTAGTTACTGATTTCATTTTCTGAGGTTGATGGGGTTGTGACATAGCCCACACCTCTTCCGGTTTTTTGGTAGTAGTCCGGAGGTTTTCCTTCGGGAGTGAGAGACATCCGAATTGGTGTTCGCCTTCCTCTCCTGAAGTTTAAGCCCTGCTTTTCATTAAAGTTATATCCCATTGTTTTCATTAAATGTATAGCATTGGGTTCATGGTAATGAAATTGAGGGACACCATCATCTTCTTCCGAGCTTCCCCGTCGGAGTGGTGTGGGTTTAACTTTACCGAGACAGATTGGCTTTTGCCCTTTCTTTTTGGACGGGACTTCGAAGAAAGCCTTTTGTGCATCTTCTACTTCTTCATCGGAAGTGAAGTATGACTTAATTGGCAATGTGAGGCATGCTTCTTCGCGCAATGTATGCCACAAGCTAGTACCTGCATTATGATCATGCTCTATTTGTCCAACTTTAAAAGATTCATCCGACAAGTACGCCAAAATAAAATCTTCATTAATGCACCACTCGCCCTCACTCGGTACATTATTATTGTTCTCGACTGGACCAATTACATTAAAGTTCAACTCCCATGGACAATTCCCTTCAGGACCTGGTTCGACGTCTGCCTCATTACCACTGTCGACGTCTTCTTCCTCTTGTGACTCTGAGTAGAAGACTGAATCGGTGTGGAAGTTTTCCACCCCCTTGAAGGGGTATTTCTCCGCAATCAGGGTTCGAACTTCGTCTTCATCATTGACATACTTCATGACTTGATGCAATGTAGATGGGACAACGCAATTTGCGTGAATCCATGGTCGTCCTAATAACAGATTATAGGATGTGTCCGCATCTATAATGTAACAAGCCACTTCGGATCTGAGATCTCCGATTTGACATCTGAGCTTGATCTTTCCCATAGGACGAGTGCTGTTAGCATTGAATCCGAAGATGGTGGTTTGGGTAGCATGCAACCGGTGTAAGGGAATCCCTAAAACTTGCATGACTCTGTATGGCATGATGCTAAGTGCCGAGCCTGGGTCGACCTGAACGCGGCTGATTTCTAATGACCCGATATATCATGTGTAATACAGGGGTCTGTCATGTTTATGTTTCACTTGCATATCTTCCTGAGTGAATGATATGCAGGGCAGGCTTCTGACTGCTTGTAAACACTGCAGACAGGATTGATCTTAAGATGCTTCGGGAATTGGAGTAACTTGGGTAATGAAGCTCTCCGTGTTCTTCAAAGCTTCAATCAGAGCTTCTCTGGTGGCTTTGGACAACTTCAAAAGCTCGTAAAGGGTGATCCTGGCTGGTATGTTGGCCAACTGTGCCATCACATTAAATTGGTAAGGGGCATTTGTTTCGCCAAGATCTTGGTGAAGATTTTTGTTGAACCGGAGCTCTTTTTGCTTCCCTTTATCAACCGGCTTCTTTGGCACAGAACCCCCAGCGTCTTGGGGTTGTTCTTCATCTTCTTGAGCGTTCTGGTCATAATTCCTCAAATAAGTTTTCCCCGACCGAGTACCGGTGTTACCTTCTGGGTATGCTGCTAGGACGATCCTCTCTTCTTCTGAGTCAGTGAGAGGTTTGAGATGGTCATTATTCTCATTAACAGAGGGGCTAATCATGTTGGATGACTTAGCCTTGCCTCTTTTCTGCTTGAACGAGGTGTTTGTCCATTGCTGATCTTCAATTAGGTCAGGATGGACCCACATGATCTCTCCCTTTGGAATAGTGAGGGGTACCAACCCCCTGCCCTTCTGATTGTGTACGTCAGTGTTCTTCAAGTGCATTTCCCCTCTATGGATGGGAATGACACCATCTGCAGCAGCTACAGGGGGAAAGTCACCGAACTGGACCGCAATCAGGTTAGTAGATACAGTCTTCTGTTCCGGCTTCAGAGTGAGTACGTTGGCGTTCACCAAATTTTGCAAGATGTCTTTGAAGACATAGCACTTTCTAGTAGGATGTCCCAAGAACCTATGATAGCGACAGTAATTGGGGTCATCTACCTTCCCTGCTTCATCTGGTTTTCTGATTTCAGGGAGCTGCAATTTATTGTTCTTCCGAAGTAGTTGGAACAGAGTGTCCACATGCTCTTCTTTGAACGAATACTGCTTGGGCGCTCTTTGCTGATTAGGTGTCTTGCCTTGCTTAGTAGGTGGTGGTACTTGCGTGTAGTCAGCTGCTAAAGTCTCTTTTCCCTTAGACCGCTGGGCATTGTTCTGATTGCGTTGTTGCTGCGGTTTGGGTTGTGGCTCTTCTTCAGCTTTGACCCGAGCGACAATCTCTTCAGCTTGCTCTCCTTGCGAAACTAATTGTCTCCAGGAGCGACATTCTGCTACTCCCATCTGAGCGAGGAGCTGAGTCTGCAAGTTGTGCCTGCAAGTTTCAACTAAGGTTGATTGGGTCATACCTGAAGGGCATCGCAATGCCATGCTGCGGAATCTTTCCACATAGGCCTTAATAGATTCTCCCTTCTTTTGCTTTGTGGCGAGAAGGGTAGGGACCGAGACCTCTGTGTCATCTTCGAAGAATCTGGCCAAGAAAAGCCTTTTCAGATCTACCCATTTCTGGATAGATCCAGCAGGCAGTTTCATAAACCATTCAAAGGCCACTCCTTTAAGAGTGCCAATGAACAAGCGTGTCAGGATTGCATCGTTTGCAACCACATCTCCGGTCTATGACTTGAAGTAATAGATGTGTTGATTTGGTGATCCTGTACCGTCAAAAGGTTGTAGCGTTGGAGCTTTAAACTTTGGCGGATAGGGAGCTGTATCCCATTCTGCAGGGTAAGGCCGTATCACTCCTTCCTCACGAAGTTCGCTTCTGTTGGCTATTGCGTTAAGGCGGGCTTCTAGCTCATCCACTTTGGTTGACTGAGGATATAGCTCTTTTTCCATTTCCTTCTCATTGTCGGAAGAAGAATCAAAGTTGTGAGTCTCACGATCTGAATGTTCGTGCGCCTTCTGCTTTCCTTTTGACGTAGTCCTCCGGGAAGACACAGGTTTTTGCCCTTTTTCAGAGAGAAATTGGGCTAACATATCCTTCAATTGGAGAAGTGTCTCCTGTTGCGCCTGGAGCATGGCATGATGTTCATCCACTCTTTTGGCTATGTCCTCGGGGTTTCCCGTCATGTAAACAGAAACCTTCTGTGCTCCAACAGAGCTCGAAGATTGAGATTCAGCTATTGCCGAATGTTCATCACTTGTCGTAATCCCTTTGGCCAACTTTCGATAATCTACTGAGCGAATAGCTCCGGTCCGTGACCGAGTATGTCGATATACCCCTTCGAACTCATCGCAAATTTCTCGAACAGTCGGAGAATGGCTTCAGGACACGAGGCTTTTCCTCTGCTAGTCATGTTGATGGTAACCTGAGGATATTCGGCTTCAGAATCTTTCTTCTTATGACGGCGTCGTCTCTTGGTAGGTCTTACGACATCCGCCAATCTATTGAACACCGATTGTCGGGGTTCAGGTGTGCAACATTGGCACTCGGAGAGGACTGCTAAAATAATCCTCTCACAGTGGCAGGAATGATTCGCCTGTTGTATTGGTTTTCTTCTAGAGAGTAACTCTCGCAAGTCAGGGCTTTGAGATTGACTCTTCATCGGAGATAGGACCCTCTGTTTCTGAGGGGGCGAGACTGGTTCTTGGTGGACGTGAATCTTGAGTCCACTTCGATTCTTTTTAACTTGGCGGACCACATCGTATTCGGGAAGCGAAGTGCGAGGGTCGCGTTGTGATTTATAAACACCAGGCCTTGGCCTGCGTTTAGTCGATGAAACAGACCCCTTAAGGTCTTGTTTTGTTTGGACGCACTCATGAGGCGTCTGTTTTCCCTTAGCAGGGCAGTGTTTTGATTGGACAACGCACCACTGAGGGTCGCGTTTAAGTTGAATCACCCGAGGTTCATAATTGGATTCGTTACCTCGAAGTGTGCGTTCTGGAGTATGAACGCAATGCTTAGGCAGAGCTTCGGAAATGCAATCCTTGCGTTGGACCAAGGATTGATTTTCTCGGAGATGTGCTCGTCGGGTGGATCTTCTCCGTCTTCGAGCAGCGTTTTTCTTGGCTTGTTTCAAAGCCTTAGCAGCAGCGTTGTCGACGTTGATTAGGCCTTTCTCTGTCATAGGCCTCTTATAACCCAGTACACGCTGTGTCAAAACGGGTGCGGGATCTTCAGCTTGCAGAGCAAGTTTGAGGCTTTGGCCAAAGGAGAGGGCTTTCTTTGGCGTCTCAACTGCAGTTAAAACCTCTTTAGAGTTCTGACAGGCATCTCGCCTAGCCTTGGGGCTAAGCGATCCAGAGGAGAGAGCCTCCTCGTACTTGGCTTGGTCAAACTCCACAACAAGAGTTTCGACGGTTGTTCCAGTGAGGTGAACGTCGGATTGCGCCACCACTTCCTCGTCAGAGAAGCTAGTCCACAGCGGAGTCGCCATCTTTTGTTTGTGGAAACAAAGTGAATGAAAGAACTGTATTTGATTTTATTCTTTCTAACTGCTTAGAAAAAGAATGATTACAACTCTCTCAACTCTCGATTACAATTGGATTTCCGATTACAAAAGAGAAGAGAATGATCTGGATTCTCTCCTTTGTTTAATTCTGGGTTCTTCACGGTGGTGATGAGATGCTTCCCTCGAATGCTCGCGTCGAGTTTGCTTCTCGTTGACGATCCGAATCTCTATGCTCATTGGAACAACAGTCTTGTCTGGTTGATAACTCTTGATGAGTTTCGTGATTCAGAATAAACTCTAATAATAGAGTTGTTCAAACCGAAAATAATTCGGTTAATAAGCCAAATATCGACGGTTCAGAGCTCCTCCGTTTGTTGATTTCCCAGACTGTGTAAGGAGTCAATCCTCTTTTTTTTTATTCTAGGAAATCTGATCGAAAGATAAAATCCAATCTCCAAAAATCCGTCCTTCGATCTGATTATCAAAATCCGATCTTTAACTCTGTTGAGTTTGTTGATATTTATAGGGGGATTAGGGGTGTAACTGCCCCCATAATCCGCGCCTAAATGGGGGTTTAGTTACCCCATTAATCGGGTGTAACAACCCACGTAAACCACTCCCTATATCGTGGGTAGAGAATAGCTTCAAAGTTGTTACGATCACGTTTGAATGAGTCAGAACCTTGACTTGCGTTCTGGCGGTGATTGGAAAGAGCTGCTATGACGAGCTGCGTCGTGCAGCGATAGAGCTGTGTTGGCCGTGATTGATGAGCTGCGTTTGGCAGCGGTTGGTGAGCTGCGTTGGGCAGCGATGGAGCTGCGTTGGCAGTGATTGATGAGCTGCGTTTGGCAGCGGTTGATGAGCTGCGTTCGAGCTTTTCTGTCTTTATATATGGATGACACTAATGACCAGTAAAGAAGGTCTTATTCAGGCTATTTGTGACAATTGAGGCATCTCAATAACGCTCTATCAACTGCAAGTCACGATCTCCATTAAGATTTCTTTGCATGGTTTAACCATGTGCTCCTCAGTGTGTCGAATATCATTACACTGCTCATCAACATCTCTAATAGTTGCTAATATAATATTAGTCATGTTGTTGTCGCAGCCATCAAGGTCAATCATCTCACATAAGAAGAGGCATTCGTATCTGCAGCGGTTGAAGCTGCGTTGGTATTGTATCTTGACGATGGTACGCGGGGAGGACTTCCACGTCTTGGTTTGAAGATATCGTTGATTTGTAACCTCTTTCTGTCAGAGCGTTGCAAAAGATCGTCGTTTTGTAATCTTTACTTTAGCTCTTTGATATGTGAAAATCTTCAAATCGTAGCCTTCTGGAAGTCGTCAGATTGTAGCTTCCATCATCGGTGTTTCATGGGGAATCAGCTATCTATTATTATTTTTAGATAGCCTACAATGGGATGCTTGTTTTCTTTACCTCTTGAGCAGACAACAAAGTATTGATCTTGCTCTCAAGGTCTTTCATCTTCATATCTTCACCTATATCTTTCTTCAGGCATCTTTGAAGAGGAATGGTGGAACCACCCCCAGTGTGGGTATTGTTGGTGGGGCCACCCCCAGTGTCTTCATCATCGGGAGGGGTATCAGCATTGATATTCTCCTTCACTTCTTGGTCGCTATCTACCTGATTGATAGTATTGTGATGGCTAGATTTACCGTGTTGATTTGTCAACTCTTGGATTTGTTGAGTGTGCAAATCCTTGACTCGTTGTACGGCCAATTCCATCTCAGATTTGAAATCATCCTTCTATTTGGCCAAGGCCTCTTGAAAGAGTTGAGCCATGTGCTCAGTAGTGATCATGAACGACCCTTGGTTTTGCCTCGTGCTAGACACTGTATTGTCAGATGCGGCAGCGGAGCAGGAGTCAAAGGTTTCATCATCCGAATATTGCCCTCTTTGAATCCTTCGATAATCCCTAGTCCTGATAGTCCCGGTTCGCAGCCGTGTCATGCGCTGGGATATCTCTGGGAAAGGTTTGGGACTGAAACATCACGTAGACTTTTCCTTGTCGGCCATGTTGATGGTGACTTCTGTAAGTTCATAACCTTGACCGGTTGATCTTCTTCTGCGGAAGCGCCCGGGTTTAGGTTTGGACGTTTTGGTAGAGATCCTTTTGAATATCGAGACCCTCGATGGAGCGGTATTGGGATAGCTATACTCTAATAATACTGCCCTGATTAACCTCTCACAATGATAGTAAGAATCAGTTTCTAGGGTATTTCTCTTTCGAGACTTACCCCCAGCCTGATAGTACAACTCATCGGGGTTATGGCCGAAGCAACCTATCAGTTATTTACATGAACTTTCAGGTGTAACGCTATCGTCTGTTTGACGTGTTTTCTTCTGAACAGGTAACGCCTTGTTGGTATTAGCAGGAGTTACACGTTTAGAATCACACCTGTATGAGAGTAAAGCTCTAATGGGCTCCTATTTTTTCACACGCACCCCTGAGTGGGTGGTTACGGAAATTGACTTGTTGGGAGGATACTTACGACCCCCAATCTGGATATGTGCTTGGGAATCATTCAGCAGATCAAAGCGTTCCTTAATAGGAGATTTGCCTCGATCTTTAGGTAGAGGACCCAGGCGATCCTTCAACGGAATGCTAAATTTGGAGAGATCCACACTGCGGTACGGCTTCACAGGAGGTGTGGGAGCAGAAGGAACGAAATCTAAAGTTGATGAAGGTTGGGGAACAGCCTTGGATATAGAATTGAGCGAGAGACACGACTGGTGTCTCTTATCAAGTAGAGGCGTTGTTTTGGCCTTTGGTACCCAAACCTACTTAGATCTTGGTGGTGCTTTGACCACCACTTCTTTTTACAACTCTTGTGATTTACGTACAAGAATCCGGGCATGCACAAGAAGTACGCGGAGCTTCTAGATGCGCTCTTGAAGAGTAGAATGGATTCTTTTGACGCGGACCCATTTGTCAGTTAGTGGTTGGGAGGAGGACCACGATGCCTGTTGTGGCGACAGATTAGCCACTTGGTGCTTTCTAGACTCTAGATCTGCTTGGTAGCGGAGCCCGTCTACTTGACTCCAAAGCCTTGGCGAACTGACGGGCACGATGTTGACAGCACCTCTACGAGCTCTTTTCATCAGCACTGGTGCGTCTTCAATGGGCAACTCCTTGAATTTTTAGGAGTTGTCACAAATGTCAGATCCAGCCTTCTTAGACATCGGGGAGGAGTCTTCAGCAGCAGCTGGGTGAAGATCGTCACCCTGAGTCTTCAAATTTAAAGACCAACAAACCTTCCTGAGGGAAGTGGTCTTCCTACGCTTGCAATGAGAGGAAAATCTGGAGGAGGAGGAGGAGATATACTCCTCAAATGTTTGTTGGTTGAATTCATACTCGACATCTTCATTCACCAGGATCTTGATCGATGGTTACAGTACGACAGCCTCGGCAGTGAGGCTGTTGGCTCCCACTATGGTTGCCAATGTGTTTTGGTGAAAAGTCGTTTCTTTCATTAGTAGACTCATTACAAATTTAGTCATTATAGTGATCTAAAAAAATTAAAAACAAAGATTACAACTCTTTTCAAACGCACACAACGGACGTTTATCACCCGTTATTTGCGTGGGATCTTTGCCTGTGCCGGGGTTATCCGTGGACCACCAAGCGATCAAATCAAAGTATGGATTTCATTGACTCGCAAAGGAGTCAAGAAATTGAAGTGAATATCTCGGCAAAGTGAGATACCCACTCTTCTCGAGAATCGCAGCTAGGTACGATCTCAAGGACAAGGGATGAACCGGACTGCAGATCTATTAAACTCTCTTTCTTTATGCCGAAGAACTCACCAAGATCTCTTTCTCCTCTCTAAAATTCATGGCTCCTTAGTCTCTAATTTAGCAGGGGTTTGCCAACGCTCGAGAGTTTTGGATCTGTGCAAATGAAGGCCCTAGGGCTGTATTTATAGGTTTTGGAAGCTCTATTTTCAGATAAGAATGATCGATTTGATCTTATCCTTAGTTGTAACCACTTAACCATGTTTCAAGATAGTTGCAAATCAGTTAGAGAGGCTTTGGATCAGAATCGGGACAGTTAACATTGAAGAAACGACGAAAACAACAAAAAAGTGGGCCTAAAATAGTCTTCGTGTCTTGGCTGGCCGAGACACACCAT
>NC_033796.1:108382801-108425235 GCF_001876935.1 Asparagus officinalis
TCTCGGCTGGCTGAGACACTCCGTGTGTCTCGGTTTTCAACCGATGTGCTGTTTGTACGCCTTAACTGTTTTCACTATAGTTTTCTCATCTGATTTCGGAATGATGAGATTCAAAGTGCATCAGAAAGCCAGAGAAGAGACATGCAACCTCCCATGTGTGAATCATATGTGGAATAGATGAGACACGAGTGACACTTCACCTTTCGTAAGTGAAACGTAATTCCGATCGGTTCGTTTCTTCGTTATTCTACCGTCTCGTTGATTCATACGTTTTGTCGACTCGCTTCATTCGTTTATCGATGTCAGATAATCCTTCTCGACTCGGATAATAACATTCATCGTCGTCTCTCCGTCTTGAGCTGCATGCGGAAACCCATAAGTAATTTTTAATGCCTATAATCATCCTTCTTTCGATCTTCAATTTGAACTTCATACGTCATTAAATTTCCAATAAGATTCTCTACGGTGAGAGTTGATAGATCATTTGCTTCCTCTATCGCCGTAGTCTTTTTATCCCATTCCGGAGTTAGTGCTCTTAGGATTTTTCTTACCATCTCAACTTGAGTATATTCTTTACCAAGTCCAATTAAGGAGTTAGTAATATCAGTGAACCTTGTGAACATCTCTGTGATGGTTTCATTTTCTTTCATATTAAACAATTCAAATATCTGAACAAGAACAGAAATTTTAGTTTTCTTAACTTTATTTGTTCCTTCATGTGTTACCTCAAGAGTGTGCTAGATTTGGTGTGTTGTTGTAGAGGTAGACACAAGATTGAATTCGTTCTTGTCCAAAGCACAAAGCAGTGCATTCATCGCCTTAGAGTCCAGATTGACGTTTATCCTTTGTATAACTGTCCATTCGGAGTATGGATTGGTAGGCTTTGTGAATTCATTCTCAACGATGTTCCATAGATCATATCCAAGGGATTTGAGGTATATCTTCATTCTGCACTTCCAATAATTATAGTTTGTGCCATCGAATAGAGGTGGCCGTTGTGTGGAATGTCCCTCTTTGAATTGTGAAGTATTTGTTGATGTACTTGACGATGCCATCTTTCACCGTGCTCTAATACCAATTGTAGGATCTGATCCAGTCATACTAAAATGCTAGAGTGGGGTGAATAGTGTTCCTTTTAAAAATTATGCAAAGTAGATTATAATTTGCAAAGAAGATAGCACAATCACAGAAAATCATAATCGCAAATATAGTATTTTATACTGGTTCCACCTTTCAGGTGTACATCCAGTCCCTAAGCAAATCCCGCTTGAGAGTTCCACTATGATTTTGAAAAACTTACAAAACCAAATAGCAAACCTGATCAATTTGCAAGATCATGCAAATTACACACAATCTCTTCACCAAGAGATTACACCTCTCACACCCGTGAGAACACTTGCCTTGTAACAACTCGATTCCTATAAGCCTTGAGTGTATTGTGATGTGTAGTAGTGGCTTAGGAACATTTTAAATCTTTGAAATTTGCCTAACTTGATTGTATATTGGATGAAGATCAAAGGCTAACTCAGAGAATGCTTTTTCTCAACACTTAGTGAAAATCTGAATATTTTGAACTCTTGAGAATGCACAAAAATTGAATCTTCTGGATAGGAATGAATGATTAACATTTCTGAACTTGTAACCTATATATAACACTTGAAAAGATAAGTTTTCAAACCTTAAAAAACGTACACAAAACGGCTATAAACAGTCAAATTCAAAATCTAAAATGTCAGAAAACTGTCTTAGTAGTCAACTAATAGTCATTGTAGTCGACTACTCTGAGTTTAAATAACTTCTGTAATTTCAAGATTTTCTTAGTAATCGACTACTATAGTCATTTGTCGACTACTCTATAAAACAAAAAGTCTGGAATTCAAAAATTCGAAACTGAGTAGTCGACTATAATTCTTAGTAGTCGACTACTTTGTAAATACAGAAAATCTGGAATTCTAAATTAGATCTTAGTAATCGACTATAATGCCTAGTAGTCAACTACTCTGCATTTTTTTACAGAAACTAAGTTTTTGTCTAAGTCTTTATTAGTCGACTATTATCAGTTGTAGTCGACTATACTGTAATTTTTTAAAAACTTATATTTTGATCTAAGACTTCAGTAGTCGACTACTATTCTAATTAGTCGACTACTAAGGGGTGACAATGTAATGTATGAAATATTTTTAGACTCGTTAATTAATTAAATACTTTAATGGTTAATATAGGGGATTTTTATTGTTAATTAATCAACACACTAAGCCTGTGTTGGCGTGTTCTAATCTCTATGTGTGTATATATTGAGTGATCAAGGCTTGTACAAATTTCTCTAAGTAAAAAAAATGTAAAAATTACATTGATGTATAAGCTCTTCATCTTCTTTACTTCATGATGCATTGAACTTATCTTGCACTTGTTCATATTTAATGTTGATAGCTGCATTGAAATGTTGGTGCATAATAATACACATAGTGATTCACATAATGAATAAATTGTTATCATCAAAATTATATCTTTGGGACATGATATCCAACAGTATAATTATTAAATTACAATGTATTTTATTAATTTAAAAAATACTATTAAAATTATTATACTATTAATACTATTATAAGTATAATAAATACAAATTATTTTTCATACTATTATCATACTTTTAAAAGTCTAATAAGATGAAAAGTAATAGGTTGTCCTACATAAGACGTGAAAGACATAAGCCTTATAAATTATTTTTATTTTTATTTTTTCTAGAATTTTAAATATTATGTGAAGATAAATTAGGGATAAATTTCAAATATTCTATTATATAAAATAATTAAATAATACAATAGTAGTGTGACGTCCAAAGGTTTTGAAAAGTGAGGAAATTCATAATTAATTAGAGGTTATATATTATTAGTGAATGATTAATTATAACTAATAATATGTTTGAGAATTATCAAACTTAAAAGTGTAAAAATCAAAATCAAAAGTTTTGACAAGTCAATCCTCTTTTATATATAGTATAGATCGATTACAATGCTCTTCCCTCTCTCTTCTCTCTACATTTTCTGCCTACTACAATTTGAGTACAATGACTACAACTTTCTATTTCGATTCAACGATGTGGTACGCGAGCTTATGGCGGAGGCCCTCATATGGCGTTGAGAAAACGGCAACAGGGTGTCCCCAGTTCGTCTTCCTACATGGAAGCGTGATAAGATGGAGAAGTCGCTGACGAGGTTTTTAAAACAAAAGAACGCGTCAAATTACACTCCAAAAAGTTTATACTATTCAAAAATGAGTTGGGAATTACAAATTAAGGAGGGGTGTTAGAAGATAATTTGTAATTCTAGAAAACTCTAGGATATTTGTAAAAAAACATGTAAACTAGAAATGTCTAAAATAATCTAGGAACTTGATATATCAAGTATGGATGTATGTAGAAAATAGAATTATATAGAATTCTAGAAACTTAATGTATCATGAAAAATCTAAGCATTCTAGAGAATTCCTTTCGAGCATAGCTATAAATAGGCCTTGAATATGTAAGATTTGTAATCAAGCCTCAAGCAATTCATACAAAGTTACTTCAAGTTTTTAGCCTCTTCTCATTTTCCCTTCTACTTCCTCCATTTTTAATTCTGCAAAAACTAAAATCAATTACCCATCTAGCTTCCGCAACTCCAACAAGAACTTCACCAGAACATTGCCAATATCATAGGTCGCAAAGGGCAGATCTAAGGAGTGGATGTACCGGGGGCATCACATTTTGTCTGGGCCCAAACACATTGAATTAACAGGATACGGACACAGCAAATACAAGATGCTGGTAGAATCAGCCACAGGCGATCAATTATTCATGCTGGATTTTTGTGGACGACTCAGATAAACAGTAACTTGAATCCCCTAAGTTACTGTTTAATCTCATAACCAAAATACAGTCTGATTTGTATACGTGCACATTGTTTATGAAAATTTTATGATTTATTCATAGTTTAGATTAATGTTATGTCAGATAAACAAAGCCTGGTTTCATAGGGAGTAATGGTTATGTGCAACACCCGCAAAGTTCAGGGTGCATATGTGATATTAGTCCTTACTGTAATTTACATATTGTAAAATACCTTTTTAAATCCTTCTAAGATCTATTCATTCTTGCCAATAGAAGTTGTAGAAGTTGTGGTCGGCCAGCGAGGAAGAGAAAACAGGGAAGAACAAAACTTTAACTAAAGGGTAAATTAGGTATTTAAAAAAATTAATCACATCAAGTTATTAACGAAATATCGGATTTTTTTTTTCCTCTCTCTCTCTAGTGTTTATAATAATGGAAGTTAATTTGGGGGATGACTATACTTGGGGAGTACTAAAGATTTTCTCTCCTCCTCAATTTCAAATATCAACAATAAACTCAAGAAGAATTTAATTAATTTTATCGATTTTCTATTTAGATGGAGAGGATGCCGACAAGGGAGAGCGGAGGTTTGTTTTCGGAACATCGTAAAGATCAAAACGAAATGGTTTTTAAAAAAAAGGAAAGGAAAACAAATTAGGCCTCTAATTAACCTAACTTCCAAATTAATCTAGATAGTTTTTAATTAGTAGTTTTTATGAAAATTCTAAAATTCTAATTGGTTAAGAATCCCGCTTCAACACCAACTCTACTAAATTAAGCCACACATCTCTATATATAAATACCAACCCATTGAACTCTCTCCCCCTTGGTTGTTCTTGGCATCGACGAACCTTCACGCATGGCTCCCAGTTCCAAGCGACAGAAAACCTGTGGCTTGGCTTATCGCGATTGGGCCGAACTTTCGATGGATTTCCTCGGGTCGATCCTCGAGAAACTGACCTTGCCTGATCAAGTCCGATTCAGTTGCGTCTGCAAGCCATGGAAACTAGCCGTTAAGGAGAGAGCATGGCGCCTTACGAACCCAAACTCCCATCCACATATCATGCTCCCCGACGAGCACACCAACAGGAGGACCGCAAAGTTTTTCAACTTGTCGGAAAACAAAACCTACCACATCCCCCTCCCGGCGTCGAACCCACGCATCGAGGGGTATAAGCTCATCGGGTCTTGCTACGGTGACGGCGCACAGATCCTCGTGGGACATGCATCTTCTGAATCCCGTGACTGGCACGCAGGTCAGGCTCCCCTCTATTACCACTACACCCTACTTCCTCGCGTACGAGCATGAACAATATCGTTACTGCCTTTTCCACAAGGTGATCCTATCCTCGCCTCCTTCTGCAGACGGGAGCGGCGACTTTTCGATCATTCTTATCCCCAACGCTTACCTAGTGGGTGACAGTTATAGTAGCATGGCGGTAATGAGAGCCGGAGACGACGGGCTGGACTACAGTGACGAACCTGCAAGAGGATATCGCTGATGTAGCGAGCCACAAAGGGTGCATCTACGGCGTGGATGTACGCGGGTTGCTTTATATATGGGACGCGCATCACGTTCCGTCTGGTCCGAAACACATTAAGATGACAGGATGCAAAGCCAGCATGAGCGACAAGCTGCTGGTAGAGTCCGCCGCAGGCGATCAAATATTCATGTTGGATTTCCCGATCGACAAGGAAAAGCTCGATGTGATCAGGATCGACCTGCATGACCTTGAATCGGCCGTTCTTGAGCCCGTCATTGTGAATGATCTGGGGGATAACATCTTTTTCGCTAGCCTCAGAGCAACATTTTCCGTCTCCGCAGCTAGATTTCCAGAGCTTAGAAGGAACTGCATCTATTTTTGTGGCTACATTCCGTTTCCCCAATTTATAGACGAGTATGATGTGGGAGTGTTTGATTTGAAGGACGAGAGCACCAAGCCACTGCCAAATTTTACATCGTCCGTAGGCTCTTCCCCTATTTGGATCATCCCTACACCGCAATGAAAACTACATGATTTTAGCGCGGTTTTGTATTGAAATTAGGATCTAATGGTTATCACGTTTTTTGCAAACTCGCTGCTAGTTTATAGTAATTACATTCTATTGTCAAGCAAGCACATTATATATATGAATATCCTTCGTATATTATGACGCGATCCAAGTGTTGGGGTTAAGCTCTGATACCACTTGTTGGGGTTAAGCTCTGATACCACTTGTTGTGCGCGGCGGAAGCGGAACAACCAAACCGACGTGCTTCGAGAACCATATCAAACCAACGTCGAGATAAAGGTCAAATCAATGAAATCAATGCCACAAACACAAACAAACCAATGTTAATGCGGTTCGGCAAGTTGCCAACATCCACGGGGCAAGAAGGGGATGAGGTTTTCACTAATAGAGAAAAAGAGTGCAAATTGAGATTACAAATTACTCGAAGGAACAAACTAATCTCACCACAAAGCTCTTAATCTCTCCAAACAAAACCCTAAACAAATAGCTCAGAAAATACATCTTTTCTGTGCTCCAAATATCCCAAACTCTAGCCTTAAGAAACCTTAGAACATATGTTGGTATTTATACCAAACAACAAACCCAAATCAGAACAAGAAACTCAAACTGGCGGCGCGACCAACAACAGAACCCAGTATTCAATTATAGGGACTGGCAGTCGGTGGCGGCGATCGACCGCGACGAATCCAGAATCACACCCTGAGCATGTGCACGTTCGCGGTCGACCGGCCTTGCACCGCGGTCCACCGCGTAGCTCCCAAACAGTTCCCCTGCGTCCAAAACCTGTTCTAAACCAATTTTGTTCGCGGTTTCTTCAATTCTCCACCTCGGTGAAGTTTTTCCAAAACTAAACCGACACCAACCAAACAAAATGTTCCACTTGTTACGTCCAGTACGAAGTGAAACAATTCACAACAACGAACTCAATCTATAACAAGTCGAGACCCAAATGAGAATGCGAACACTCTCCAAACGTCGGTATCTACTCACTAAATCGGCTGCATTAAAGAATGACTGCCTACGTATCCTCTTGCCCAAGAAATCAAGCATTCACGTAGTTCACCCAAACGGCCTCCAAAGGCTCTCAATCAAATAGGAACGTTTGTTACTCTTCCCCAATATCTCCAACGGATCTGCAACTGATAGCGCTCCTAATGACCCCAAACTAAAATAAATCAAACACCTCCATCTGAGGTGAACCAATGGTCGTATCCAAATCAGAACAAGAAACTCAAACTAGGCCTGACCCGTTACGCGGTCGACCACCACGGTCGACCGTGACCAACAACAGAACCCGATATTCAATTACAAGGTCTGACGGTCGACCGTGGTGGTTGACCACGTCAATCAACAGAGCCAAAAATCGACTACAGGGTACAGGCGGTCAACCGTGGCGATCGACCGCAACGAATCCAGAATCACACCCTGAGCATGTGCACGTTCGCGATCGATCGGCCTTGCACTGCGGTCCACCGCGCAGCTCCCAAATAGTTCCCATGCGTGCAAAACCTATTCTAAAGCAATTTCTTTGCGGTTTCTTCAATTCTCCACCTCGGTGAAGTTTTTCCAAAACTGAACCGACACCAACCAAACCAAATGTCTCACTTGTTACGTCTGTAGACATCTAAAAATGCCTATAGGTGTCAGCACACAGATCGAGACGGAGAGAAGATGACGAATGTTGTGATCTGAGTCTAAGAGGATTATCTGACGCCGACAAGCGCATGAAGCGAAATGGCGAACAAAGTGGCATGCGCGCTCAACAATCAGCTCACGCACATCGGTCAATCAACTCACGCGCGTCAGTCAACACGCGCGCGCCAATCAGCTCGCACGCGTCGGTCAACACGCGCGCGCCAATCATCTCGCGCGCGTCGGTCAATACGCGCGCGTCAATCAGCTTGCACGCATCGATCAACACGCATGCACCAATCAACTCGCGCACGTCAATCAACACACGCCTAACGTTCAACTCGCGCGTGTTGGTCAACTCACGCGAAGCGTACAAGTCAACACGACGGGCGAGTAAACGAAACAGGAGAACTACAAGTCCCGAAAAGTCAGAAAATACAAAAGGGTTCAGCGAAGATTGGATTTCCCGTGCTTGCGCGGGTCGGAAGAATCAGACCCGCACCCACGCGGGTCAGACCGCGCCGCCCCACGCCTCCCGTGCTGTTTCGACCCCCAGACACGTTTTTGACGGTTTTGATCGGTTTTCTTGGTTTTTATCCATTCCAGGGGTTCCCAACTGACTTGATATCATCTATAAACATGGTCAGGCCGTTATGAACTGAAGATAAGGTCAAATCATCTATTCTTATCCGAAAACCCCCCAACCGAAGCCTATAAATACATGCCTAGGGGCTCATTTCACAGGGGCAGAATTATTATCAAGAGGGCGAGATGCTGCCAAATTAAGGAGTTAAAGGAGCACGAATTTCAGCAAGGATTGACAGATCTTGGCGAGTTCTTCAGCATAAAGAAGGAGAGTTCGAGAGATCCGAAGCCCGCTTCCCCCATTTCCTTGAGATAAGGCTTGGTCTTGATCTCGAGAAGAGTGCTGATTTCGCTTGGTCTGTCTCAGCGCTTCAAATTAAATACTTCATCGGCGAAGGCGAAGCTCTGCCAAATTTTCCATCAATCGGATCTGATCCGTAGGTGGTCCATGGATAAACCCCGGTACAGGCAAAGATCCCACACAAGCAGAAGACCGATAAACGATCTCTGCGTTTGTTTGACGAGAATTATATTTTTAGATTTCATTGTGTAAGAGTCTTATAAAAAGACCATCTTTTTGTATTTTTATTGTAACGACTGAAGTTGTAATGAATACCTCAATAAAGAAATTAATTTTCGACGCAAACAAACTGGCGACCACAGTGGGAGCCAACAGCTTCGCTGTCGAAGCTGTCGTGTTGCAACCTTGGATCTGTGTCCCGGTTGAAGAAGTGGTAGAATACGAGTTCGACCAACGAAAATACGAGGAATATTTGCCCTCCTCCTCCTCCAGATCCTCTACCTCTCGCAAGTGCAGGAAGATCAACGCCACCATTGCTGCGGTAGTTGTACCTTGCAACGTCCCTCCGGCCTCCAACGAGGTCGGATCTGTAGATCTGAACTCCTCCTCAATTAGGGAGTTGAGTACTGAATGTGCGCCAATCCTATCGAAGAGGGCATGCCAAAGGCAACGCTAACGACTCGCGCGCCAACTTGCTAAAGCTTTGGAGCCGATTGACGAGATTCATTACGAAGTGGATCTAAAGTCCAGGAGGCGCCAAGCGCCCCAACAGTGGATGAATGACCAACCCTCTAAGTCCTCAACGAATGAATGGATCCAAGTCAAAAGGACCCGTTTGACCCTTGAGGAACGCATCCAAAAGCATCGGGCACTGTTTGCGTACGCGCGAATTCTTATACATAAAACACAAAAGATGCAGAAGAAAGACATAGCCAAGAAACAATCAAGACTGCATCAAACTTGGAGGTCAAAATCCAAGACGGCGGCTGAAAAGACCGAAAAATGCGGGTCACTCAAATCCGACCCGCCAAGCCGCGGGTCACTCAAATCCGACCCTCCAAGTCGCGGGTCACCCAAATCCAACCCTAGCCGCGGGTCACTCAAATCCGACCCTCCAAGTCGCGGGTCACCCAAATCCAACCCTCCAAGTCGCGAGTAACTCAAATCCGACTCTTCAAGTCGTGGGTCATCCAAATCCGACCCGCCAAGCCACGAGTCACCCGGATCCGATCCTCTAACCCGTGGGTCACTCAAGTTTGACCCGCATCGGGTCAAGACAGAAGACGTTCTGCACATGTTTCATCGATCCCTTCAAGTTCCGCACCTCCGGTGGAGCACCGCGACAACGTGGATTTATCTCGATTTAAGATGAAGATCACGGATCATCTTGGTCCTTCACGCGCGGGTCGAGGCAAAGCCCTGGTTAAAGAACGCTTAGTCCCGCTGAATGAATCCCAAGCAGTTTATCAGACTGAGCGTCGTAATCATCCTCCTAAGCAGTAGAGGAGACCGCATGGTGGGAAAATTCCTGTAACCGATCGCATGGGATCGCGTGTTGAAATCCAAGAGCCCGTTGAGTTCCCGTGCTCACGAGAGCGTAGATCTAAACGTGTGACTCTTGAACACACTGACAGAGTGTTATGTCCCAAGAAAGAAACGTATTCGTCTGACGATGACGTTACACCTAGGGATTTGTGCCAACACAAGATGGGTTGCTCCGGTCATCAGACTAATGAGTTGTACTATCGGGCTGGGGGTACGAACAAGTCTCAAAAAAGAAGTACTCGAGAGATAGATTGTCACTGTCCGTGCGCCAATATTATCAGGGCAGTATTATCAGTGTGTAGTTGCCCCAAGACCGCTCCATAGAGGGTCTCGGTATTCGAGAGGATCTCCAATGGAACGACCAAATCCAAACCAAAGCATTTCCGTAAGAAACAATCGGTTGTTCGAGATGACGAATTCCCAGAAGTTACCATCAATATGGTCAATAAGGAAAAGTCCCTGATTATTTCAAGTGGTTCTAGACCCGACTTTTCTACAGGAAGAAGAGTTAATTCAGGAATAGCCTAATTGATGTCTCGACTCCAGTTGGAAGCGGTCGGACCTGAACAATCCACAGTCACAGTTAATATGGCTGATAGGGGGAAGTCAATTCAACCTTCTGGTTCTGACCCTCTCATATCGTATCGTCTAACCCGGTTGCGATCGGGAGCCATTAGACAAAGGGACTACCAGAGAATGCAGAGAGGGTTATCCTCAGATGATGAAGCATCGGATGCTAACTCGGCAATCGCTTTTGATCATACGATATCTAGTCCAGGATAATCCCATGAAGTGTTTATGATTAACATCGAGGAAGTAGCCAAAATGGTTGAGGATGCTCTAGCCAAGCAGAAACAAGTATTCAAAATCAAAATGGAAATGGCTATGCAGGAGATGAGACAAGAGCATGACCAACAGATCCGAGCCTTATCGAATTAGATAGGTGAATCCAGTCGTCGCAACAATATTAGCCAAGCAGCTAACGATTCAGATGAGGATGAATACCTTAATGTTGATAACCCTCCCATTGACCAAAACACTGGGGGTGACCCCACTAAAAACAACGACGCTGGGGGTGGTCTCATTGAAAATGACAAAACTGGGGTGGCCCCGTTATCCCTCTTAAGAATCGTCCAAGACCCGATACGAGCGAAGATGAGAAAATGAAAGATCTCGAGAGCAAAATCAACGCTCTGATGTCTGTTCGAGAGGTGAAAAGAACCGGCATTTCATATCCATATCCAAGAGAGTAGGATTCAATAGCATACCCGGTAAAGTTCAACCTGATTAACTTCACGCCGTTTGATGGGAAGGGTTCACCCACGTAACATTTGATCTACTTCAAGTCCCACTTGGATATGATCTCTGGCAATAAAGCCTTGATGGTTCGATCATTCGTTGGCACCCTTCACGAGCCCACCTTCGATTGGTACCACCGTCTTAAGTCTGAAAGTATCAACAGCTAGGATGTCCTGGAGAGCATGTTCCTCGCTCACTTCTTCGATGATGACGCAGATGTGTCAATCAGGATGCTCTTCGATGAAAAGTAAAAAACGATGAGACGGTCGACGAATTCGTCAAGCGCTTCCGGAATAAGGCGATAAACTGCCGAGATCCGATCATAGAGGACTTCATCCTCCAAACTTGTCACAACAACCTCTCTTTGGATGTGTTGGAAGTTATGGGAGTAGCACCGTCCAACAATTGGAAAGAATTCAAAGTGCGCAGAGAGCAGGCCGAACACTTCCTCAGAAGGAAGAAAGCCGAAAAAAGCCAACCAACGGCTAGCCCTCCGAAATCAAATTTCGCCTCTCGTGGTAAAGGGAAAGCACCTGCAGCAGCTGTTGATGCTAATCAGACGTCACAACAGCAATCCCGAGGACAACAGAAGACTTCGGGTTCAAGACTCCAAAAAGAGTACTCCTTCAAGGACGAAGACGTTCCAGCCATCTTCAAACCCCTCCTTGAAAATAACAAGATCAAGCTACCACCTATCACAAATCAGGAGGAAGCTGATAATACTACGGCCTTGAAAATAACAAGATCAAGCTACCACCTATCACAAATCAGGAGGAAGCTGATAATACTACGGATCCGAAGTACTGTGGGTACCATAGGAGGATCCTTCATCCTACCAAGGCTTGCTTCGCTCTCAAGAATAGCATCCAAACCTTGGTTGAAGCCGTCATCATAATGCTTAATTAAGTCGAATGAAGACTCCGATAAGTATAAGAGTATAAACTTCTCTTTTCTCACTCCAAAGAGTATACGAGTATAAACTGCTTCTCAATACTCCAATAGATATATGAGTTTAAATTGTTTTCTTTCTATCACGGGAAGTTCCTGGAGAGTGCAATGCCTGGTATTCTTAAGGATAACCCGATCATCCAACTAAGTACAATGTTAGACCCAGTTTTGAAAAGGAAGCTGGGGGTGGGTGATTCATGTAACGGGAAGTTCCTGGAAGAATCTTACATGTAATTTTCTTTGGGATAACCTGATCATTACAAACAAAGTGATAAACACTATACCCCCACTACGATTTCCGAATACTCTTTTGTTGAGATGAGATTCAATCACTTCGTTGGATCAATTCTCCCTCACAAAACTCTCATTGGTGTTTGACGACTCACAGTCTTCTACTATAAAATCCCACGCTGATCAGACTAATTGACGGTGGGACCATCAAAATCCCTTTCGGTTAAATCCACTCAAACTCTCGTTACGTCTGTGCACTCAATACTCACATTGTTAGAGTCCGGACATAGTACTCAGAATTTTAATCTCCTGATTATTCACAATTGTCAAATCCCTCTGTGTTAAGTATTTGTTACTTGACACCAAGAACCCATACTGGGTAATCGGTATAAGTCAACACTCCCACTATGATTTGTACTCCTACCCTCACTGTTCACTCGGTCAAATCTTCCTACAGTTAGATCCATAACCAAAATCTCCTCTCGATTCCTTCCATGAACGAGAGGTCCACATTCAAATCGAGCGATCAAATCTTTTTACAGTTAGGATCGACTCAAATTTTCTATTTGGTCAAACCTTCCTACAGTTAGGGCCAAAGCCAAATCTCCTCTCGATTCCTTCCATGAATGAGAGGTCCACATTCAAATCGAGCGATCAAACCTTTCTACAGTTAGGATCGTCTCAAACTTCTCATTCAGTCAAACCTTCCTATAGTTAGGGCCAAAACCAAAATCCCCTCTCGATTCCTCTAATGAACGAGAGGTCCACTTTCAAATCGAATGATCAAACCTTCCTACAGTTAGGATCACCTTAAACTCCCACTTGGTCAAATCTTCCTACAGTTAGGGCCAAAACCACAATTCACTCTCGATAAATGAGAAATTCACCTTTTGTTCGGTAATCAAACCTTCCGACAGTTAAGATTATCTGAATCTTTCGATTTTCAGAGTAGAGATCTCACTCCTAGTTTTACCTTTCCGGATTCTTAGGGTAGAAATCCCACTTCGAGTTTCCTTGGTCACTGGAGATAGAATATAAAATTCTTCCTCTTCGGCTTCGAGAGATAGAATATAAAATTTTTTCTCTCCCATTTTGGGTTCGTCTTTGCCCCAAGAAGAGACACCACCCTTCAACTCTAAAATCCGCACCTTACATGCGTGAGGAATTTTATCCCGAATCCTAAGTAGGGATAAGTCAACGCCTAACACGTGTTGTCGGTTAGTTCTTGACCGTAAAAAGAGCAAAAGCCCACATATTCGACATTATGGTAGGCCGTTATTAATAATGCCAAAATCCGTACCTTACACGCGCGAGGAACTTTATCTCGACTCCTAAATAGAGATAAGTCAACGCCTAACACGCGTTGCTGGTTAGTCTTTTATCATGAAAAGGACAAAAAACCCACATATTCGACATTGTGGCAAGTTGTTATTAATAACACCATAATCCGTGCTTCACACACAGGGGAAATTTTATCACGAATCCTAAGAAGGGATAAGTCAATGACTAACACGCGTTGTCGATTTAGTCTTTCACTGGTTGAAGAAGACACCAGAATCCAAGTCTGGGGACTTTTATCCCAAAGTCTAAGTAGGGATAAGTCAGCACCTAACACGCGTTGGCGGATAGTCTATTCCCGTAAGAAAGATGAAGTCTATGTATTCAATATCGTAGCACTAAGAGAGTTAACTCTCTTAGCACAACGTCACATGCGGAACGGACTTAAACAATCCGCATTCAAGCCCGATTCAAACGGTAATAGGTAAAGGCACGTCAAATCCGTTGAAGGCTGAGGATTTGCTAAAAATCCTAAGTCAGCGTCTAACACGTGTTGCCGGGTAGTCTATTCCCGTGAGAAAGATGAAGTCTACGTATTTAATATCGTAGCACTAAAAGAGTTAACTCTTTTAGCATAACGTTACATGCAGAATGGATTTAAATAATCTGCATGCTAGCCTGACTCAAACGGTAGTCGGTAAAGGCTAATCAAACCCGTTGATGGCTGAGAATTTGCTAAAATTTCTATAAATATGAGTCATTGACGCATCAACTTCATTAGTTGGTCTCGTGACTTGAGCATCCAATGACTTCGGGATAAGATTCATATCTACAGACAAAATAACCTTAATAGTTGGTCCTGGAGCCTAAAATTTGGAACCGTCATGCTCCAACGCCTTAAGAGCTTAAACTTTGTAGACTCTAGTAAACGTACGAGTATAAACTGTGTTAACGCCGGTCAATGTGTTACAATAAAAAAAACAACGTCGGACAATGCGTTCCAGTAAAGGTCGATGCCGATCAACACATCGATAATTTTGCTAAAATAAGGCAAAGGATGATTTTAATGAATTCAATTGCATTCAGATATGAATTTCTGACGAAGATGATCAGTTCAAAGTTAACTCAATGACACGGGCTAAGTTCAGAAACTTACACACCCAACTTCGGTTTAAGATTTCGATAACGATCAGACGATAAACACAGCACCGGAAGAACTTTATCTATTCGACAAAACATTGAATAGACTGAAGGTTGAACAAGTCAAGAATTGAAGTGGTTCACAGGTCCCTCTACGAGATTGAGGAAAGGGCCTATCTTATCCAAAGCATTCCAGACTCCTCTATAAAAGAATGAGGAGATTGAGGAAAGGGCCTATCTTATCCAAAGCATTCCAGACTCCTCTATAAAAGAATGAGTCTGAAATACTTTGGAGTTATCCAAAGCATTCCAGACTCCTCTATAAAAGAATGAGTCTGAAATACTTTGGAAGGGGTATCTGTAGACGTCTAAAAATGCCTATAGGTGTCCGCACATAGCTCGAGACGGAGAGAAGACGACGAACATCATGATCCGAGTCTAAGAGGATTATCTGATACCGACAAGCGCATGAAGAGAAATGGCGAACCAAGTGGTCTGCGCGCTCAACAATCAGCTCGCGCACGTTGGTCAATCAACTCGTGCACGTCAGTCAACACGCGCATGCTAATTATCTCACGCGCATCGGTCAACACGCGTGCGCCAATCATCTCGCGCGCGTCGGTCAATACGCGCGCGTCAATCAGCTCGCGCACGTCAATCAACACACGCGCGCCAATCAACTCGCACACGTCAATCAACACGCACCCAACGGTCAACTCGCGCGTGTTAGTCAACTCACGTGGAGCGTACAAGTCAACACGATAGGCGAGTAAACGAAACGGGAGAAACTATAAGTCCCGAAAAGTTAGAAAACACAAAAGGGTTCAGCGAAGACCGGATTTCCCGCGCTCGTGCGGGTCGGACGAATCCGACCCACGCCCGCGTGGGTCAGACCGCGCCGCCCCATACCTCCCGTGCTGTTTCGACCCCCAGACGTGTTTTTCGACCCGACCCCTAAACCACGTCGCCCCGCGCCTCCCGCATTGTTTCGACCCCCGGACGCATTTTTGACGGTTTTGATCGATTTTCTCGGTTTTTATCCGTTCCAGGGGTTCCCAACTGACTTGATATCATCTATAAACATGGTTAGGCCATTATGAACTGAAGATAAGTTCAAATCATCCATTCTTATCCGAAAACCCCTAACCGAAGCCTATAAATACAGGCCTATGGGCTCATTTCACAGGGGTGAGATTATTATCGAGAGGGTAAGGTGCTGACGGATTGAGAAGTCAAAGGAGTCGAATTTCAGCAAGGGTTGACAGATCTTGGCAAGTTCTTCAGCATAAAGAAGGAGAGTTCAAGAGATCCGAAGCTCGCTTCCCCTATTTTATTGAGATCAGGCTTGGTCTTGATCTTGAGAAGAGTGCTGATTTCGCTTGGTCGATCTCAGCGCTTCAAATCAAATACTTCCTCGGCAAAGAGCTCTACCGAATTTTTCATTAATCGGATCTGATCCGTAGGTGGTCCACGGATAAACCCCGGCATAGGCAAAGATCCCACGCAAGCAGAAGACCGATAAACGATCTCTGCGTTTGTTTAACAAGAATTGTATTTTTTCGATTTCATTGTGTAAGAGTCTTATAAAAAGACCATCTTTTTGTATTTTCATTGTAACGACTAAAGTTGTAATGAATACCTCAATGAAAAAATCAATTTTTGACACAAACAACATCCAGTATGAAGTGAAACAATTCATAACAACGGACTCCATCCACAACAAGTGGAGACCCAAATGAGAATGTGAACACTTTCCAAAAGTCGGTATCTACTCGCCAAATCAGCTGCATCAAAGAATGACTGCCTACGTATCCTCTTGTCTAAGGAATCAAGCATTCACGTAGTTCACCCAAACGACCTCCAAAGGCCCTCAATCAAATAGAAAAGTTTGTTACTCTTCCCCAATATCTCCAACGGATCTGTAATTGATAGCACTCCCAATGACCCCAAACTAAAATAAATCAAACACCTCCATCTGAGATGAACCAATGGTTGTATCCAAATCAGAACAATAAACTCAAACTGGGCCTGACCTGTTACGCGGTCGACCACCACGGTCGACCGCGACCAACAACAGAACCCAATATTCAGCGGTCGACCGCGACGGTCGACCGCGGCGGTCGACTGCGGCAATCGACCGTGATGAATCCAGAATCACACCCTGAGCATGTGCACGTTCGCGATCGATCGGCCTTGCACCACGGCCCACCGTGCAGCTCCTAAACAGTTCTCCTATGTCCAAAACCTGTTCTAAACCAATTTTCTTTGTGGTTTCTTCAATTCTCCACATTGGTGAAGTTTTTCCAAAACTGAGCCGATACCAACCAAACTAAATGTCACACTTGTTGCATCCAGTACGAAGTGAAACAATTCACAATAAGGACTCAATCCACAACAAGTCAACACCCAAATGAGAATGCGAACACTCTCCAAACGTCAGTATCTACTCACCAAATCGGCTACATCAAAGAATGATTGCCTACGTATCCTCTTTCCCAAGGAATCAAGCTTTCACGTAGTTCACCCAAACGGCCTCCAAAGACCCTCAATCAAATAGAAAAGTTTGCAAGTCTTATCTAAAATCACCAACGGATCTGTAACTGATAGCGCTCCCAATGACCTCAAACTGAAATGAATCAAACACCTCCATCTGAGGTGAACCAATGGTAGTATCCAAATCATGTTCACCAGTTGCAATCGAATCCATAACCAACTCATCATCTGCATCCAAATCCAAATGATTCCCAATCTGTGTCACCTTAGCTGGAATCTCAAATGATGCAGTATGATCTGGAGTATGTGAAGTAATCTTCACTCAATGTGTAGCATCACCCCCCCACCTGTTATGATATCCCAACGACCTAATCAACACTCTTTACCTGCCGAGAGTCAAAAGTAACATACCTACTCAGAACAACATCAGAAGCTCCTAACTGAAAATCAAACGAGCATTTGAATCCCAAATGCGCAATCGGATCAAATCTCATATCATCGATGTGACCAAATGCTGGGTAACCAAACATTCGACGCTAACCAAAATCTGAAGCAGCTCCACTAGATCCAATAACTCTAAATATAGCAGTCAGTAACCTATGACTAAGATGACTCAAATATGTCAAAGCTCCAAAAACAAAACCAATGCTCGACAACAACGCCGATCCCCCTCCAGTAAGGAACAACCTATCAAAACTGTCATCTCATCTCGTCGCTCTAATGTCTCCACATCAATAAAGTGTCTCAAACTGCCATGAGCTCGACACAAATGCAAGAAAGAACCCCTACCAAAGGTAGAACAACGAGTTACCTTTCTGCCAATACACTTCTTCTAATTGTTGTTGATTTTTAGGACTTCACACCAATGGGACCTGGTTGTAACCCAACAATGCCTAGAACAATCACCAACTGCAAAAACCAAATATCGATTACCTTCCAATGATGCCTCCTTGGAAGGCCCCCAAACGCCTGACTGAACACCACCTAAAAGACCCCTCAATCGATGGATAGAAGTGCCAAACTTCATCTCGGTCTTTTTGCTCATACCAACGTTCTCAAATGACTTCAAACTGCAGGTGAAAGCACTCCTCAACAAATAATACACGGCATAATCAATCAAATAACCCAGCCTTAATAAATACCATAGTCTAGCCAAATCCAAAGAAGTCATCAGCTCTCTATCAAACACCATGCTCCCAATCAAATAATATAAATTATTCCTCCTGACGCCCTTCATCACAATCACGGACCCCAACGTGACCTTCAAACGTGCATCCACCAATATCACCTTATAGCCTGCTGCCTCCAAAGCTCCAAGTGAAATGATGTTTTTCTTCAACTGAGGAACGAACCTCACTCCAACCAACTCCCGAATCACTCCGTCTCTTATCTTAATCCAAATGATACCAATACCACCAATAGAGCATTCATGATCATTACCCATGAGCATGGCATCCCCTCTTTCTAACTCCTGAAAGCTGGAGAACCAATCCTTCCTAGGGTAAATATGGTATGTAGCACCTGAATCCAACATCCACTCTATAGAGTCAGTAACACAAACTGACGGCAGTGCAGATAACGAGTAGCCCGAAGAATCCAAATCTGAATTATTACCACTAGCATTAACAATATTCACCTCTGAAGCTTGAATAGCTTTCCCTTTATTCTTCCCGGCTTGATCAACCAACTTTGGGCATTCGGTTTTTAATGTCCATCTTCTTTACAAAAAACACACTGATTCCTACGAACTCCAAGATGTACCCCTCTAGACTGCGACATTCTACCACGGCTTGGACTCTTTGCTCTTGCGACCAATGTTCTCGCTACCGACTTAATCAAAGTTTCTTTATCATTCTTTCGAAGCTAATAATTCATAAGTACAGCGGTGACCTCACTATACAAAAGAGATGTCTTCTCATTAATAAGAGTAAGAACGAAGGTCTCATATTCCTTGTCGGGCAAGAAACTCAACAATAACAATGACTTGTCCTCATCTTTAATCATCACATCTACATTCGTCAAATCTGCAAGAAGCTTCGTGTAGTGGTTCATGTGATCACCAATGGAGGTCCCCTTCTTCAATTGGAAGTGATAAAGCCTCCTCTTCAAATGTAAGCGGTTCTCTACACTCTTGATCAAATACTTGCCCTCTAGGATCTCCCAAATCTTTTTACCAAAGTCTCATTGATCACATCATATTTCAAATCTTGAGTCAAACAAGATCTAAGCACACCACACGCCGTTCTATTCATCTTCTTCCAAACCTTCTCATTAACGTCGTCCGGTTTACCGTCTAACTCCAAAGTATCTTCCAAATTTTGCGCGTTGAGCGCATCTAAGACTTCGCATCACCAAAGTCCAAAATTGTTTGTGCCATTAAACTTCTCCATGTTAATCTTCATAGAGTGGATATTCAAACTTTGGACGGTCTTCACGCCGGAAGTATCCTCCATAACTCCTTCTTTCTCGACCATCTTTCTCAAAGCACCAAAACAAATGCGGAAAAAATGAAGAATAGATTCAAACTGAAAAAGATAGAGTCTTTACCAAAAAGATCCCACATTTATCACCAAACGAAGCCCTAGCCGAACTTTCAAAGCGATCTACTCCTCCAAATAGCCAAAGCATAGCCCGAGCTCTAATACCACTTGTTGGGGTTAAGCTCTGATACCACTTGTTGGGGTTAAGCTCTGATACCACTTGTTATGCGCGGCGGAAGCAGAACAACCAAACCGACGTGCTTCGAGAAGCAAATCAAACCAACATCGAGATAAAGGCCAAATCAACAAAATCAATGCTACAAACACAAACAAACCAATTTTAACATGGTTCGGCAAGTTGACTACGTCCACGGGGCAAGAAGGGGATGGGGTTTTCACTAATAGAGAAGAAGAGTACAAATTAAAATTACAAATCACTCGAAGGAACAAACTAATCTCACCATAAATCTCTTAATCTCTCCAAATAAAACTCTAAATAAATAGCTCAGAAAATACCTCTTTTCTATGCTCCAAATATCCCAAACTCTAGCCTTAAGAAACCCTAGAACGTATGTTGGTATTTATAGCAAACACCAAACCTAAATCAGAACAGGAAACTCAAATTGGGCCTGACCCGTTACGCGGTCGACCGTCACAGTCGACCGCGACCAACAACAGAATCCAATATTCAATTATAGGGTCTGGCGGTTGACCGTGGCGGTCGACTACGCTAATCGATAGAGCCAAAAATTGACTACAGGGTTTTGGCGGTCGACCGTGACGGTCGACCACGATGAATCCAGAATCACACCCTGAGCCTGTGCAAGTTCGCGGTCGATCGGCATTGCATCGCGGTCGATCGCGCAACTCCCAAACAGTTACCCTGCATCCAAAACCTGTTCTAAACCAATTTTCTTCGTGGTTTCTTCACCAAGTGTAATCATGATCTCGTAAGCTCGCTGTTGGTATAGTAATTATACTCTAAACAGTTCAAGCATATTACATACCGTGACGGTCGACCGTGATGAATCCAGAATCACACCCTGAGCCTGTGCAAGTTCGCGGTCGATCGGCATTGCATCGCGGTCGATCGCGCAACTCCCAAACAGTTACCCTGCATCCAAAACCTGTTCTAAACCAATTTTCTTCGTGGTTTCTTCACCAAGTGTAATCATGATCTCGTAAGCTCGCTGTTGGTATAGTAATTATACTCTAAACAGTTCAAGCATATTACATGTATGAATGTCATTTATATGTTATGGCTCTTCCAGATAACTATAATTTTTCCTCTAAAGTACTATTTAACCATAGGCTTAAATGGCACTTGAATACCACAAAGTTTTTAAGCGGGAGGTGTAGTTAGAGTCGAGAGGCTGCGAATCCACGATGAGGGCTTAGTGGCTATAGGGGGTGAGGTTTCGATTGGCGTTGGGCCTTGAGAGCTAGGGTTTTGCGGGGTCTCATGCGAGAGGCTGGAGATGAGCGGGATCACAGCGGTGGACTCTGCGGTCGTAGGTGCTGTTGTTACACTTGTTTGGGAATAATTATGCATTTCAACCTCAGGAGACAGCGGAAGAGTCGGAAATGAAGCGAGAGGCGAAACGAGGTGAATGGCGACGATGGGTGGCAAGACCGGTTGGTCTGACCAGGAGGAAACCCCACCGGTATTGATGGCCAGTCAGACCGGTTCGGGCTAATATTTCCATATTTAGGCATGTTTTTGAACTTTATTTGGTATAGAACTCTTATACGGTGTTGTATCCTTCAGGGCTTATGAAACATGTCTTCCGGGCGTGGGGTTAAGCGAGATTGAGAGAGAAATTCTTGTGGGACATATTCAGATCATAAGAAAGATTGTACATTTTGTAATCTCTAATATAAAGAAGGCTCAGATCTCTCTCAGTGGATGTAGGTGATTGTAGAATCTCGTAATTCCCGTGTGTCTTTCTTCTTGTGCTTTCTTTTATGTGGATCTTTTATTTCCCCTTGTTCGAACAAGTTTTCTTGGGGTCTCTACATCGCCATGTGATTGATTGGTCCACAAAGAAGGAGTAAGGATTTCATTGATGCTTTTGAGAGCAACATTTCTGCATTGAAGGTAAGTTGGTGGCTGCAATTATTGTCGGCTTGCTGGTGGCTTGTGCACACAATATCAATACCAATAACTAACTCTATTATTTAAAACTGTTGGATATCAGGTTATTGGGCCAAAAAGGATTTCTAGTCTGTTTTGGTTTTGGTTTTAGAATTGTTGGATTCCTAGTATGTTTTGGTTTTAGGGTTATTGGGATTTCTAGTCTGTTTTGATTTTGGTTTTAGAATTGTTGGATTCCTAGTCTGTTTTGGGTTTAGGGTTTCTATATATATAGAATGTTTTAGAAGAGATTAGAATAAGAGAGAAAAAAGAGTCTTTTGAGCACTTTGAGAGTGAGATTATTGTGAGGGAGTGAGAGATTGTTGGTTAGGGTTATTTTGAGTGTTTGTGAGAGTTGTAACACATTGTATTTCTCCTCCATATAGGAAAAAAATCTCCTATCCTCTCCCCGTGAACGTAGGCAACTTGCCGAACCACGTAAATTCTTTGTGTTTGTGATTGATTTATGTCGTTCTTTTGTGAATTGCACTCATTGGTTGTTCTCCTCCCGTTTCTCGCTGACTCGTTAGGTTCATGCACACACTTTTGTCGATGTGCAACAATTGGTATCAGAGCCAAGGGTTTCAGACCTAGGTTTTGTTTTGGGTGGAGGAAGACTCGATGATTTTTTTCTCTACAATTTGGGTTAGCAAGCAATGACAGGAGATAGTGGTGAAAGTAGCAAGACTACAGCAAGTACCGTTTAGGTTGCACTTCAGAATACAAAGATCAGTGTTGTGAAGTATGATGGCAAGATCAACTTTGGGTTATGGATGAGTGATGTATATGATGTACTGAATGCTCGAAATTTGGAAGAGAATATCATGGTCCATGTGAAGCCACCGAAGTATGATGAGACGATATGGGAGAAGATGAATCGAAATGCATGTGGGGTGATTAGATCTTGTTTGGAAAAGAGTTGAAGTACGATGTTATTGGCGTGACGTCTGCGATGAAGATGTGGGAGATTCAAGTAGCTTACAAAGAGTATTGAGAATCGGTAGCACTTGCTGTGAAGATTGTTCAGATTCCAAATGTCCAAGGGAATCTTACTTGCAGATTATGTGAATAACTACACAAAGTTATTGTCAGACATGACGAATGTGAATGAGAAGATATCGGATGAGTACAAAGTGATCATTTTGTTAGGCTCATTACTCGATGAGGAGTATGACACCTTTGTGCTCACATTATTGAATGGTAGATCTTCCATCACATATACTGAAGTGACTAATGCATTGACAAATTTCGACTTGAGGAGGAAGAATAAAGAATCTTCCAGAGCTATACTTTGGGAGAGACCTTATCGACAAGAGGAAGGAGTCCCTAACCGAGAGGTGGTAATCAAGGCATGTAAAAGTCAAGAGGCCACTACCAAATTGGGAAGAACTAGTGTGCTTTCTGCAAAGAACAAGAACATTGGAAGAGAGATTGCCTAAAGCTCAGAGAGAAGGAGAATAGCAAGAAGAAGGGCCTGAAGGCCAGTGAGGTGAATGTTACTAAAAGTGGTAATGATTCCGACGATTCATGTTTTTCTCTATTTATTACTCTAGAGGTAAACCATGTGGATGCATTGGATTGGATGTTGGATTCAGATGCTACTTATCATGTGACTCCCCGGAGAGATTGGTTTGCATCATTTGATAAGCTCGATGGGGGTGTGGAGGTCATGGGAAATAATCAGTCATGTAGCATTTGTGGGATAGGTACCATCAGAATTCGAATGCACGATGGAGTTGTTTGAGAGCTGAATGAAGTGAGATTTGTTCCTCAGCAAAGAAGAATCTTATTTCTGTTAGAGTTTTGGAGGCAAAGGGATTCAATGTGACTTTTGAGAACACTGTAGCAAAAATTACTAAGGGGTTTTTGGTAGTGATGAAGGCGGTCCGAAGTAGGAATCTTTACTATCTGAAGGAAAACACCGAGATTGGTCAGTTAGCTTCAGCAGTTTTAGAGGTGGATGCGAGCAGACTTTGGCATTATAGATTGGGCCATGCAATAGAAAAGCCACTGTAGGCGTTATGCAAGCAGGGGCTATTGAATGGAGCCAAGAGTAGGAAGATTGAATTCTGTGAACATTATATTCTTGGTAAGAATACCAAAGTAAAGTTCGGGACAACCATTCATAAAACAACAGGCATCTTGAACTACATGCACACAGATGTTTAGGGTCCCATCAAGATAGTATCACTTGGTGGTCGGCATTGGTTCGTCACTTTTGTGGATGACTATTCTAGGCGTTGTTGGGTGTACACCATGGTAAAGAAGAGTGAAGTCCTAGAGATATTTGTAGAGTAGAAGAGGAGATTAGAACTACAGATAGGGAAAAAGATTAAGGCGTTGAGATCCGACAACGGTGGAGAGTATACTCCGGACCCCTTTTAGCAGCTACGTCGAGACGAGGACATAGAGAGATACTTCATAGTTAGTCATGTTGGCCTTCTTGTTTTGATGATGTTTAACAAACAATTTATTTCTAATGTTGTTTGTCTAGTATTTGTTTTTGTATTTATTCTAGTCAAACAACGAGTTGGAGGATGGATGGAATAGAGCTTCAACGATCATATCCAATGGAGGTTGGCGGAATAGTGGAGTGAAGCAATGTACATTCAAGTTAAAGATATAAGTTCAAGCTTCTTCCGCAAGTGTACCAAGTCAAGCTTATTGAAGATCAAGATCAAGCTTGGGTAATTTAGTTTAGGTTTATATATTATGTGTGTTGGTACTCTAAGCTCAATCATATACACACATACACGTTTTGGTTTTGTATATATATAGTTATATATATATACATATATGTTTTGGGTTTAATTTCTTAGATATGAAACAAATATATTTTCATATACATACTCATATGTTTCATATTCTATTGTATTTGTGAAAATACTATATTCATTGTTTATAGACTTCATAACAATAGTTTACATCTTTCTTCTGTTGGACCCTAGAGGGGGGTGATTAGGGTCACAAGGCTATAATCGTGCAATAAAAATAAGACAAGCAAAACACAATATCCAAAAGCAATCAATATAGAGGAGATAGAGTTAGGAATCGTTATCCTGTGACGCACGATGTGTTAACGAGGTTCGGTCCGCTGACCTACGTCCCCGCTCCCCACTCTCGAGGAGAAATCCACTACACAACCCGGTTTGGAAGCCGGAACTTCTTCTACACAGCGATCCCCTTACGATCTCATACTACACAGTTGATCTCACTAGATCACACTCCCACACAATTGATCTACACAAGATCAAGCTCTCAAAATAGTAGAAATGGTATAAGAACCCTCTCTTTATAATGTCCCTATGGCAAAGAGAAGATAACACTAAAGCTGGGATGTGAAACACAAAAACTCAGAAAGAAAAAAATTTAAAAATTTTGCTCTGTAAAAACGTTCTCTGAAAATATTTTGAAAGAGCTGGGACAATAAGGAAGAAGAAGAGTATAGGTTTAAATAGAAAATCACAACTGTTTGAAACCCATACATAATCCCCCAAAACCCAGAAACAGAACAGCGCTGAGATCGTGTGAAATCGACGCTGAAAAATTGTACCAAAAAGACCGTTAACCTAAGTGGCGGTCGACCGTGACTTTTTCACGGTCGACCGCGAGGCACCTCAAAAACTCACCAAAAGTCCAGAGACTTTCGCGGTCGACCACGTGGAAAATCTCGAGCTCACGGTTGACCGCGACGGTCGACCAAAAAACTCTCAGATCATGCTGAGTCTCTGGACTCAAGGGCGGTCGACCGTGGCGGTCGACCGCGGACTGGTACATTCAAAAAACTTATTTATGACTCACTTAAAATATTTATAAAATATTCATTTGACTTCTGAAAATTGTAAAACTTTGTAAAATATTTTTAATACTAAAAACAAATTGTTTGAAAAAGGAATTTTGCAAATAGGTCCTCATACTTGTGAAAAATAGTATTTTGTGAAATACGCTCAAAAATATAAATATGAAAACGTGTGTGTAATATCCCAATAGCTTCAAGTGAAATCGATAACTCTTTGCCTACATTCTAGCACTAGAGAGAAAATAAAAACTAGCTAATATCCTCATGAGAATATAATTCTTGAGTCTTGATATAGCTTGAGTTGGATGAAGCTTCTAATTGAATTTGGTGTTCTTGAATAAACGTTGCTTCATCACTATGCCTCCTCCTCCTTTGGATATCATCGTTGTAGCACATATTCCATCTCATCCTCCATTTGTGGCACTAACATGCTTGATATGTATATTAACTATATTATCACTCAATAAGCAATTAGTACCGATAATGGTGGTTGTAAAACATCATCAAAACAAAAGGGCTAACAACCTCCCCCTTTTTGATGATGACAACCAACCATTATATAAGAGCAAAAATAAATATAGCTTATAGATAGGTGCTCCCCCTATCTATGAGCTCCCCCTAAATATATGCAACAAATGAGGAGATTTCTCTCCCCCTTTGTCACCATCAAAAATGGGGAAAGAGAAATACATGCAAAATACAACTAAGCAAGCAAGCAAATAGAACTTTCACATATTGCATAAGCCCAAGCCATTTCTTATGCGACAAAAATCATCTTCACCAAGAGGCTTAGTAAATATATCCGCCGATTGAGATTTTGTGTCAACAAATACTAGGGATACATCTTGTCTTTCTACATGATCACGTAAAAAATGATGGCGCACATAAATATGCTTGGTTCTAGAATGCAAAACCGAAGTTTTGGAAATATTAATAGCACTAGTGTTATCACAAAAGATTTTTATATTTTGAAAATTCAAATCATAGTCAACTAAGCTTTGTTTCATCCACAAAACTTGGGCATAACATAAGCCGGCGGTAATGTATTCCGCTTCCGTAGTGGACAATGCAACAAAATTTTGTTTCTTGAAAGCCCAAGAAACAAGAGAATTTCCTAAGAATTGGCATGTTCCACTCGTACTCTTGCGATCTACCTTACATCCGGCAAAGTCGGCATCACAAAAACCATATAAATCAAAAGAGGTGCTCTTTGGATAAAATAAACCAAGATTAAAAGTTCCATTAACATACTTAATGATTCTTTTAACCGTAATTAAATGAGATGCTTTAGGAGAAGCTTGAAAACGTGCACATGCACACACACTAAATATGATATCGGGTCTACTAGCAGTGAGATAAAGAAGACTACCTATCATACCTCGGTATAGTTTTTGGTCAACATCTTCACCACTCTCATCCGCATCAAGCTTGACACTTGTACTTATAGGAGTAGGCGCATGCTTAGAATTCTCCAAATTGAATTTCTTCACCAATTCCTTAGCATACTTGCTTTGAGAAATGAATATCCCATCCTTAGTTTGCTTGACTTGGAGCCCGAGAAAGAATGTAAGCTCTCACATCATACTCATCTCAAAATAATCTTGCATAACTTTAGAAAATTCCTTACACAAAGATTCATTAGTAGCACCGAAAATGATATCATCAACATATATTTGAACTAAAATGAAATCATTTTTCTTTTTTCTCACAAAAAGAGTGTTATCAATTGTTCCTTTTGAAAAATCATTTTTAACAAGAAAACTAGAGAGGTGAGCATACCAAGTTCTAGGAGCTTGTTTTAACCCATATAAAGCTTTTTGAACCCGGTAAACATGATTAGGAAAAGCATGATCTATGAAACCGGGGGTTACTCAACATATACTTCCTCATCTATAAAACCATTTAAAAAGGCACTTTTAATATCCATTTGAAACAATTTGAAATTTTTAAAGCTAGCAAATACCAAAAACATCCTAATAGATTCCAACCTTGTAACCGGTGCAAAGGTTTCGTCATAGTCTATGCCCTCCTCTTGATTGTATCCTTGGGCAACCAAACGAGCTTTATTTCTAGTTATAATGCCATGTTCATCAAGTTTGTTTCTAAAAACCCATTTAGTACCAATAACACTAGCATTGTTAGGTCTAGGAACTAGTTTCCAAACATTATTTCTTTAAAAATTATTTAGTTCTTCATGCATAGCTAAAACCCAAAATTCATCATTTAAAGCATCATTAATCTTTTTAGGCTCTAGTTGAGATAAGAAAGTAACATTACCACACTCACTCAAAGCTTTTGAGCGAGTAACAACTCCTTGTGAAGGGCTCACAACTATTTGTTCTTTTGGATGGTTTGATGCAAATTTCCAAGCTTTAGGGAGTTTAACTTGTTCATGAGCATTGGAGCTATCCACATCCTTTTGTGCTTCTATGGAGGGTGTATCATTGATTTGTAAAAAATCCAATCCTCCCTCAACATCATCATCGTCATCTTTCCTAGGTAAAACAACTTGAGAACCAACATTAGTCTCATCAAAAGTAACGTTTATAGATTCTTCAATAATGAGAGTTCGTTTGTTGAAGATCCTATAAGCCTTACTTCGAGGTGCATATCCTAAAAAAATACCAACATTAATTTTGGAATCAAATTTATCATAATGATCTTTTGTATTTAAAATAAAACATTTGCAACCAAAGATACGAAAATAACCAATAAAAATAGTTTTTCCATAAAATAGTTCATAAGGAGTTTTCTTAAGCTTTGGTCTAATTAAAACACGATTTAAAACATGGCAAGCCGTATTGACGGCTTTCGCCCAAAAATATTTTGGCAAATCAAAGGAATTTAGCATAGTGCGTGCCATCTCTTGTATGGTACGATTTTTCCGTTCAACAATACCATTTTGTTGTGGTGTTCTAGGAGCAGAAAACATGTGAGTTATACCATGATGAGCACAAAATTCATAGAAAAAATCATTTTGAAATTCACCACCATGATCACTTCTTATTTTAACAACTTTCAAATCTTTTTTATTTTCAATTCTTTTGATATGATTAGAAAATTCTTCAAAACAATTATTTTTATTTGCAAGAAATATTGTCCATGTAAAACGAGAAAAATCATCAATAATCACAAATACATAGTGTTTGCCTCCAAGAGAGGTAACACGTATAGGACCAAATAAATCAAGATAAAGTAATTGCAAAGGTTTAGAAGTCGATACCTCATTGATGGATTTGAAAGAAGATTTTGTTTGTTTACCATTGGCACAATCTTCACATATGGTATCTTTGATAAAGTGCAAGTTAGGTAACCCTTTTACAAGATTTTTCTTGGACAATTTTGATATCAATTCCATGTTTACATGTCCAAGCCTCTTATGCCAAATCCAAGGGTTTTCATCAATTGCCGCAAGGCACTTCACATCTTGATTCACTAATTCATTCATCTCAAAAATGTACACATTAGATTTACAATTAGCAACAAAAACAATTTTTTCATTCATACTAATAATGCATTTGTCCGGTTTAAAGGAAATATCAAAACCTTTATCACTCAATTGGCTAATGCTAAGAAGATTATGATTCAATCCATTAACCAAATAAACATATTTTATAACGGGTGAAGGTTTCTTACCAATAGAACCAATACCAATAATTTTACCTTTCTCACCACCACCGAATGAGACGCTACCTCATTTAATCCTTGATAGGGTTGCAAATAACTCTTTGTTACCCGTCATATGATAAGAGCAACCACTATCAAGGTACCACATCTCTTTACGTCGTTGCCATGATGTTCCCTACAAGAGAGGAATGTGTAGTAACTTTAGATACCCAAATCTTGGGTCCTTGGTGGTTAGTAAACTTGGTACCTTTGGGTACCCATGTCAATCCATAAAATTTATAGTTATCTTTAATTCTACAATGAGTAGAAATATGACCATGTTTTATGCAATATGTGCACACAAAATTTCTTTTGTATGTATGAGCATGAGAACCATGAAACCTATTTCTGCCATGGTGATGATGATTAGCATAAGCATGAGTGGGTCTAATCCTACTACTCTTAATTTCTAGTCTTTTAATCTTGGATCTTAATTGCTTGTTCTCAAAATCGAGATCTCCTAGCAATTCATCTTTTAGAGCAAGAGAGGATCTTAATTGCTTGTTCTCAAAATCGAGATCTCCTAGCAATTCATCTTTTAGAGCAAGAGAGGTTTCTAGTTGTTCTAGTTAGCAATTCATCTTTTAGAGCAAGAGAGGTTTCTAGTTGTTCTAGTTTCACATCACAAGAAGCATGCAACCTTTTAAAAGAAGAAAATTCCTTTGACATTCTTTTAAATTCAATATTCAATTCTTCTAAAGCCGTAGCTAGATCACATTGCATGTAAAAGGATTCACTCTCGGTATCGAATATTACCTCATGTTCAAGGGCCATGAAACAAATGTTAGGATCATGAAGAGCAAGTTTAGCTCCTTCTTCATTACTATCCGAATCACTTGGTTCTGATTCCTCCCATCCGGCATACATAGCCTTCTTCTTCTTGTACTTCATGTACTTCTCCTTACGCTTGGGGCAATCCTTAGCAATGTGGCCTAGTTCATTGCATTCGAAACATTTTCCTATACGTGAAGAAAATTTATTGTTAGATCGGGGGTTAAATTTTTTGTTCATTTTTATGAGTCTAGAAATTCTTCTAGAGAGATGAGCCACTTCTCTAGAAAAATCAACTTCACTATCCGATGACGAAGAGGAGTTATCACTAGCTCCTTTGAGAGCTATGGTCTTCGATTTTGGTGACGGCTCCTCAACTTCCCGTGAGGGCACTTCCTCCTTCTCCTTTCCCTTGAGCTTCTTCTCATGAACCTTGAGTTTACCGATGAGGCCATCGAGAGGTAGAGTGGTAAGGTCATGAGCTTCTTCTATCGTCGTCGCCTTAGGTTCCCACATCGGAGTCAATGAACGGAGAATCTTGTAGTTTGTCTCTTGAATATTCAATTTCTTGTCAAGACCATGCAATTCATTAATAATGTTAGTGAAGCGAGAAAACATAGCATCAATTGATTCATTTGGAAGCATTTGAAATAACTTATATTCATGCATAAGCCCACTAATTTTGGATTCCTTAACTTGAGGGGTTCTTTCATGTGTAATACATAATTTCACTCATATTTTGTATGCGGTTGCACACGTGGAAACCCTATTATACTCATTGGGGGAAAGACCGCAAATTAAGGCATTCATAGCCTTTGCATTAAGATTGGTTTGGTGCCTTTCTCCATCAGTCATAGTCCCGACTTTGGGCTTTTCTACATATTTTTTCTCTATGAGTTCTAGGATTTCAAGGTTAATGCAACGAAGATAAATCCTCATCCTAGCCTTCCAATAACCAAAATTACTACCGGTGAAAAGTGGTGGTCTAGTGGTGGATTGTCCCTCTAGCATATGCACATTCATTGAAGCCTCCATAAGATCTTTTCTCTAAGGTGATTAAACCAAAAACTAATATAGAGACCAGACTCTGATACCAATTGTTGGACCCTAGAGGGGGGTGATTAGGGTCACAAGGCTATAATCGTGCAATAAAAATAAGACAAGCAAAACACAATATCCAAAAGCAATCAATATAGAGGAGATAGAGTTAGGAATCGTTATCCTATAACGCGCGATGTGTTAACGAGGTTCGGTCTGCTGACCTACGTCCTCGCTCCCCACTCTCGAGGAGAAATCCACTACACAACACTGCTTGGAAGCCGAAACTTCTTCTACACAGCGATCCCCTTACGATCTCACACTACACAGTTGATCTCACTAGATCACACTCCCACATAATTGATCTACACAAGATCAAGCTCTCAAAATAGTAGAAATGGTGTAAGAACCCTCTCTTTACAATGTCCATGTGGCAAAGAGAAGATAAACACTAAAGCTGGGATGTGAAACACAAAAACTCAGAAAGAAACAGATTTGAAAATTTTGCTCTGTAAAAACGTTCTCTGAAAATATTTTGAAAGAGCTGGGACAATGAGGAAGAAGAAGAGTATAGGTTTAAATAGAAAATCATAGGTGTTTGAAACCCATACCCAATCCCCCAAAACCCGAAAACAGAACAGCGTTGAGATCGTGTGAAATCGATGCTGAAAAACTATACCAAAAAGACCGTTAACCTAAGTGGCGGTCAACCGTGACTTTTTCACGGTCGATCGCGAGACAGACCAGAAACTTAGTAAAGTCCACTGACGAATGAACTCAGGCGCGGTCGACCGTGGCGGTCGACCGCGGACTGATACATTCAAAAAACTAATTTATGACTCACTTAAAATATTTGTAAGATATTCATTTAACTTCTAAAAATTGTGAAACTTTGTAAAATGTTTTTAATACTAAAAACAAATTGTTTGGAAAAGGAATTTTGTAAATAGGTCCTCATACTTGTGAAAAATAGTATTTTGTGAAATACGCTCAAAAATATAAATATGAAAACGTGTGTGTGATATCCCAATAGCTTCAAGTGAAATCGATAACTCTTTTCCTATATTCTAGCACTAGAGAGAAAATAAAAACTAGCTAATGTCCTCACGAGAATACAATTCTTGAGTCTTGATATTGCTTGAGTTGGATGAAGCTTCTAATTGAATTTGGTGTTCTTGAATAAACGTTGCTTCATCACTATGCCTCCTCCTCCTTTGGATATCATTGTTTTAGCGCATATTCCATCCAATCATCCATTTGTGGCACTAACATGCTTGATATGTATATTAACTGTATTATCACTCAATAAGCAATTAGTACCGATAATGGTGGTTGTAAAACATCATCAAAACAAAAGGGTTAACATCTTCAAGTCTATAAAATCATCTTGTAAAGTTTCAAAATATGGTTTAGCCAAAATGTCAAAATTCACATGTTTATATTTTCATGTTTTGGACTATTTTGTAAAATGATGATTTTTCTCATTTGTGAAGTCCTTTTTGTAAACCAGTTTTTGTAGCATGTTTATTATCATGTCTACAATCATTTCCTAAAGTTTTACATTTTTTAGAATTTATTTGATATTTTTAAACAGTGTTTTAAAATCAACAAACTGTTTTCAAATCTGTCAATTTCATATATCAGTTCACGGTCGACCGCGCCTTTGTTTTTAGCCTGCGGAGCCAACAGAAACTTTCACGGTCGACCGCCACGGTCGACCGCCATGGTCGATCGTCAGCTCGAATTTTCCCACGGTTACCCGCCACGGTCGACCGCCAAAGTATCTGGAAGTTTTCTGAGTTTCAAAGCTGGCTCGCGATCGACCGCGAGTTTTCCACGATCGACCGCCGTTCACTCCAACGGCTATTTTATACAGAATCTGATTTTCGATTCTGTTGGCTTTTTGGTCTTTTTCTTTGGGGGGTTTGCTGTTGTTTTCTCTTCCTATATAAACCCCCAAACCCCCTTCTATCTCAGTAACCAATGGGATATTTTAAACAAGTTTAAAAGAGTTTTAACAGGAGTTTAAGTTTGGTTTAAAGCTGTTTTGGTTGGTTCACAAGTGGAGGAGATCATCTACATTGTTTGAGCTTCCTTTTAATCCATCTCTCCATCTTGTTTTTCAGAGAAGAATTCCTAAACTCTATTTCTAACTATTTATTGTTTTATTCATAATTTCTATATGCTAGATTTTATTTGAGTTTAGTTGTTTTGATTTTCTCATTGTTTACACACACCCACTTGAGCTTACTGTATTTACATTCACAATATAAATTGGGTTGTGGGGTATTGTAACAATTGAGTGTGAGCTTTCATTGTGTTCTCATCTATTATAGAGAACAAATTTATATTTGTTACAGTTGTGAGATTGTAAAGTTTTCGGTTAGCTAGAAAACCGAGTGTGAGGAGTGCACGTTGATTGGTGAACGTTGAAAACCGACATTGTGAGTATGAGTGTATACATTGATCGGTGATCGTTAAAAATCGACATAGTGTGGTTGTAAACGTTATTCGGGTGAGCGTAAAAAATCCGGTTGTGATAGTGGATTTCTCCCCGGGAGAGGGGAACGGAGACGTAGGACGGAAGGTCCGAACTCCGTGATCATTTAAGTGTGTTTGAGTTTGTCATTGGCGCATTTGCTTATGCATTTATCTTATATCGTCATTGCCTATTACTCTTGTATATTTTGCCCTATCACTTTTTATAGTTTGATTATATCACCCTTGTGTTAGTTTATATATCCTTGCATATATTTTTATCGTATAGGATATATCTCATTGTTCATATTACTTATCCCAGCTCACATATCATGTTGTATTTTATACTTGCTAGGATAACTTGTTAATAAGTTTTAATTAGCATAAAATCAGATTAGATTAGTATAAGACCCTAATCACCCCCTCTAGGGTCTAACAATTGGTATCAGAGCTTGGTGCTCTTTGATTTAAGGTCTAATCACCTTGAGTTAAAGATCCAAGTTATCTTTTTGTGCTAATCCAATTTTTGATTTTTATATCTTGCTTGCTTTTTATATTATGGATATGCATGGTTTAGGTTATGCCATTAATATTGCTCCTAGATTAGATAATTTTCTCTATGCCCAATGGTGTGTTAGATTTAAACTTTTTGTTCAATCTAAATACTTTGACTTATGGGAAATTATAGATGATGCTTACATTGTGCTCACTTTGGAGAAATCCAAGTGGAATAAAAATGATCATCGAATGTTTACAATGAATAATATTTTGTTAGAATATTTGCTAAATGCTTTTAATTTATCTATGTCTAACAAGTTTGTTCATTTTAATAGTGCTTATACCTTATAGAAATTTATTGAAGCACATCAAGGAAACTTGGAGGTGATCCAACAAGCTTTGGCAGATCTGGCTTCAAGTTCATATGGAGCATCATGCACACGTGCACTAGGCGATAGCCCTAGTGAGGTTTGCGAATTCAAATCTATTAATGATTTACCTAATGATGAACTTGCTTGTGCTAGTGAAAGATTATTGCATGCCTACAAGAAATTACAAAATGATTTTATTGATTTAAAAAGCAAGCATGAGGATTTGAAATCCGATCATGAGTTGTTAGCATCTAAGTTTGAAACTATTTCTAATGAAAATATGATCCTTAAAGAAAACAATGAAAAATTAAAATTGGATCATGTTTCTTTAACTTCAAATATTGCTAGTTTAACTCATGAAAGAGATAATGCCATGTTAGAAGTAGAGAACATACAAAATAATACTGCTTCCTTTATAAATGACTATTTATGTTCTACTTCTAATAAAAATACATATGTGCCTAAAAATAAAGATTTGAATCTTATGAATAATCACATTTCATCTTTAGATTCAACTTTGAAATTATGCATTGATAATCATAAGAGGCTTATGGATATGTGTGCCAAGTCTAAGTCATCATCTACTCATTATGCACACATATATAGCAAAATTTACAAATGCTCTATTTACGGCCGAAAAGGTCATTTAGCTAAATTTTGCTATGATGCACACAAACATAAGAATTCTAATGCTCCTTGTGCATCTCATATAGCTTCTTCATCTTGTACACTTACACATTTACATGCTCATTCTCACAAAGTTCATCATAAGCATGCTAGTGTGTTCAAGTGTGATTTTTATGGTCGTTTTGGTCACTTGGCAAAATATTATTTTGATTTGAAAAAGAAATTTCTTTTGCCAAATGTTTCTAGTAGACCACATATTTTTAAATATGATGTTTGTAGTAGATTTGGTCATTTGGCGAAGTTTTGTTATGATTTGAAAAAATATTCAAACTTGCCAAATTTCTTAAGTAAACCATCTTTGTTTAATGATGTTTCTCATTTTCGATATAATTTAAAAGAAAAATCTTTATTTGTAAATGATTCTCGTGCACGAGTTAATGGTCCACAAAAACAAATGGATCTCTTTCATTGCACAAATTACAATCGGAAAGATCATTTGAGTGATTATTGCTTTAACGTGTTAGTGCACTACATGCGCCCAAGACGGTTCATAACCCTAGGGCTTTGAGCTTAAAAGATAGGGGTCATGTCCCTAAATCTCTTGGTACCAAGAATTCTTGGGTACCAAAACAAATTTGATTTTTAAAAACCAAGTATTTTAGTGTTGTTCTTTTTCCTTTTCTTGGTTTTGAAAAATTATACTTTTGAACATGAAAACAGATTTTTTTATTGATCAAATTCTTTTGTTTTCATAAATCTATTCTTTTATATGGCTTTTATATTTTTTTTTATGTTAATGAGACACTATTTTCATATTGACATTCTTATATGTGTTCTCATTTTCTTTTTGTATGTGAGTTGTGTTTAGCATGTTTCTTGCTTGCTCACATATGTATGCCTTAGCATTCATTGTATATATTCATTAAGGCATTTTAATAGGGGAGCAATCCGTATATCTTTCTATAATAGGGGAGCAATCCGTATATCTTTCTATGTGTTATACTCACCCATGCATATTGATAGGGGGAGCTTTCGCTCTCTTCATACCTTTGTCCCCTTTTTGATGTTGTCAAAGGGGGAGAAATATTGTGAGTATATTCTTTCTTGTTTATATGCATGTAAATTATAATTTATATATTCATTTCCTTTCATGCATATATCCTTTTTGTAAATTGTTTGTCATCATCAAAAAGAGAGAGATTGTTGGCCTTCTTGTTTTGATGATGTTTAACAAACAATTTACTTCTAATATTGTTTATATAGTGTTTGTGTTTTCGTATTTATTCTAGGCAAACAACGAGTTGGAGGATGGATGGAATAGAGCTTCAACGATCATATCCAATGGATGTTGGCGGAATAGTGGAGTGAAGCAATGTACATTCAAGTTAAAGATACAAGTTCAAACTTCTTCCGTAAGTGTACCAAGTCAAGCTTATTGAAGATCAAGATCAAGCTTGGGTAATTTAGTTTAGGTTTATATATTATGTGTGTTGGTACTCTAAGCTCAATCATATACACACATACACGTTTTGGTTTTGTATATAATATAGTCATATATATAAATACAAGTTTTGATTNCACGGTCGACCGTCACGGTCGACCGCGCCTTTGTTTTTAGCCTGCGGAGCCAACAAAAACTTTCAGGGTCGACCGCCACAGTCGACCGTCAGCTCAAATTTTCCCACGGTCGATCGCCAAAGTATCTGGAAGTTTTCTGAGTTTCAAAGCTAGCTCGCGGTCGACCGCGAGTTTTCCACGATCGACCACCATTCACTCCAACGGCTATTTTGTACAGAATCTAATTTTCGATTCTGTTGGCTTTTTGGTCTTTTTCTTTGGGGTTTTTGTTGTTGCTTCCTCTTCCTATATAAACCCCCAAACCCCCTTCTATCTCAGTAACCAATGGGATATTTTAAACAAGTTTAAAAGAGTTTTAACAGGAGTTTAAGTTTGGTTTAAAGCTGTTTTGGTTGGTTCACAAGTGGAGGAGATCATCTACATTGTTTGAGCTTCCTTTTAATCCATCTCTCCATCTTGTTTTTCAGAGAAGAATTCCTAAACTCTATTTCTAACTATTTATTGTTTTATTCATAATTTCTATATGCTAGATTTTATTTGAGTTTAGTTGTTTTGATTTTCTCATTGTTTACACACACCCACTTGAGCTTACTGTATTTACATTCACAATATAAATTGGGTTGTGGGGTATTGTAACAATTGAGTGTGATCTTTCATTGTGTTCTCATCTATTGTAGAGAACAAATTTATATTTGTTACAGTTGTGAGATTGTAAAGTTTTCGGTTAGCTAGAAAACCGAGTGTGAGGAGTGCACGTTGATTGGTGAACGTTGAAAACCGACATTGTGAGTGTGAGTGTATACATTAATCGGTGATCGTTAAAAACCGACATAGTGTGGTTGTAAACGTTATTCGGGTGAGCGTAGAAAACCCGGTTGTGATAGTGGATTTCTCCCCGGGAGAGGAGAACGGAGACGTAGGACGGAAGGTCTAAACTCCGTGATCATTTGAGTGTGTTTGAGTTTGTCATTGGCGCATTTGCTTATGCATTTATCTTATATCATCATTGCTTATTACTCTTGTATATTTTGCCCTATCACTTTTATAGTTTGATTATATCACCCTTGTGTTAGTTTATATATCCTTGCATATATTTTTATCGTATAGGATATATCTCATTGTTCATATTACTTATCTCAGCTCATATATCATGTTATATTTCATACTTGTTAGGATAACTTGTTAATAAGTTTTAATTAGCATAAAATCAGATTAGATTAGCATAAGACCCTAATCACCCCCCCCCTCTAGGGTCTAACAAGTCATATACCGTAGCAGAATGGGGGTGACAGAGAGGTTGAATCAGTCTTTACTGAAGAAGGTATGATGTTTGTTATCGCAGAGTTGTTTAGAGAATATCTTTTGGGCTGAGGTACTTTCATATGCGAGACACCTCATTAATAGGTTGTCTTCATCTGTGATTGAGGGGAAACCCTTATGGAGATGTGATCGGGAGAGCCAGCACACGACTATGATCAGATCAATGTATTTGGGTGCTCTGTATTTTATCATGTTAGAACTGATAAATTAGAATCTCGAGTTAGGAAGGTCATATTTGTGGGATTCAAGCGTGATGTTAAAGGATAGAAGATTTGGGATCTAGTTGAGAAGAAGATTATGTTGAGTAGAGACGTTACTTTTGATGAGGTTTCGCTCTTGAAGTTTCCTTGCTCTCATCAGGTGGAGAGCACCCCGATAGAGAAAATATCGCAGGTGGTGGAGATTGATGCAGCTCCACAGAGTCTAGTTAGGACCATATTCATTAGAGTGGCGCATGAGGTGACGCCAGATGAGCACAATGATGATTTAGAAGATACAGGTACAGTAGAGCAGGATCAGGGACCGATGGCTTAGGTTCAGGATTCGATTGCGGTTCGAAGACCCAGGAGACATACGGTTGCCAGCGAGGTATACAGATACAATGGTTGTGTATGCACTTCCAGTGGAGAGTATCGATGAGATGATTCCTACTATATTCAGAGAGGCTGAGCAGAGTTCAGAGACTGATTTGTGGCAGGAGGCTATGCGAGAGGAGATGGAGTCTCTTTAGAAGAACGACACATGGGAGCTTGTCGAGCTTCCAAAGGGGCAAAAGGCAATTGGTTGCAAATGAGTGTATACCAAGAAGGAGGACATTCAAGGCACTGCAGTGAGATTCAAAGCTAGGTTGGTAGCGAATGGTTATACACAGGAAGAAGGTATTGACTACAATGAGGTCTTCTCTTCGATGGTGAAGCACCCTTCGATTTGGATCTTACTAGTTTTGGTGGCACAGTATAGTTTGGAATTGGATCAATTAGATGTGAAAACGATATTTCTTCATGGTGATCTTGATGAGGAAATTTATATGACTCAACCATTGGGGTTTCGAGCTGCAGGAAAGGAGAAATTAGTGTGTAGATTGAAGAAATCGCTATACGGGTTGAAGCAATCTCCGAGATAGTGGTATAGGCGATTTGATGGGTTCATGATTAGCCATTCGTACATTAGGAGTTAGTTTGATCCTTGCGTGTACTATCATAAGTTGTATGGAGGTGCGTACACTTACTTATTGCTTCATGTCAATGACATTTTGGTTGCTTCTATTTCCAAATCCGCCATAGATAGATTAAAGATTCAGCTTTCGAGCGAGTTTAAGATGAAGGATTTGGGTGAAGCGAAGTGCATTTTAGGGATGAAGATCAGCAGAGACAAAGATAAGGGCAGAATTAGTTTGATACAAGTGGCTTATTTGAAGAAGGTTTTATAGCGATTCAATGTAAGCATGAAGACGAAGCCAGTCAGTGTACCTTTGGGAGCCCATTTAAAACTTTCAATTGATCTTTCACTAAAGACAAATGAAGATAGAGAGTTGATGTCGAAGACTCCATATGCGAGTGCAACGGGAAGCTTGATGTATGTCATGGTTTGTACGAGACCGGATTTATCACATGCAGTTAGCATGGTTTCACGATACATGCATGATCCAGGTCCGGGTCATTGGGATGCTTTCAGGTGAATATTGAGGTACATTTGAGGTACTCTCAACGTTGGTTTGGTGTTTGAGCAGGACACTAGTGATGGGCAGTTATGTATTGGTTACTTCGATTCAGACTATGCTGGAGATTTGGATAAGCGTCGGTCGACAACGAGATATGTGTTCATTTTGACTCGTGCGTCGGTGTGTTGGAGATGCACGTTACAGTCTACAGTTGCTTTGTCGACGACAAAGCCAAAGTACATGGCGATTGCAGAGGCTGTTAAGGAGACAATTTAGCTTCAAGGACTTTTGGAGGATCTTGGTGTTTCATAATGGTCTGCCACCATTCATTTTGATAGCATGAGTGCTATTTATTTGGCGAAGAATCAAGTTTTCCATGCAAGGACAAAACACATCAACGCTCGCAATTACTTTGTCCGGGGTGTTCTTGAAGATGGGGATGTGGAGCTCGTGAAGGTTCACACAAGAGACAATCAAGCAGATATTCTCACAAAAGTGGTCCCAAACAATAAGTTAGATCATTGTAGAAAATTGTTATGGATTTGTGCTTGTTGAGGCCTGTCGAGGCCATTTGGAGGAACTACGGATGACTTGATCCCATGGGAGAGGGGGTACATAGGCAACCACATTGATGCTCTTGTTGATGTCGACTCAGTTTTAGGAACACTTCACTGAGGTGGAGAATTGTTGGATTCCTAGTCTGTTTTGATTTTAATTTTAGAATTGTTGGATTCCTGATTTGTTTTGGTTTTAGGGTTATTGGGAGTCCTAGTCTGTTTTGGTTTTGATTTTAGAATTATTGGATTCCTAGTCTATTTTGGTTTTAGGGTTTTTGTATATATAGAACATTTTAGAAGAGATTAGCATAAGAGAGAAAAAGAGTCTTTTGAGCACTTTGAGAGTGAGATTATTGTGAGGGAGTGAGAGATTGTTGGTTAGAGTTATTTTGAGTATTTGAGAAAGTTGTAACCCATTGTATTTCTCCTCCATATAGTGAAATCTCTCCATCCTCTCCCTGTGGGCATAGGCAACTTGTCGAACCATGTAAATTTTTTGTGTTTGTGATTGATTTGTGCCGTTCTTTTGTGAATTGCACTCATTGGTTATTCTCCTCCTGTTGCTCGCTGACTTGTTTGGTTCGTGCGCACGCTTCTGCCGACGCGCAACAAAAACCTCACCCACATGTTTCATAATGGGTTCAGACCCACAACCTACTCAAGTTAAAACCCACCTTCTTTATCAATGATCAGGAACTTCCACAAATTCGAACCGAATCTTTTTCCAGTGGGCATGATCAAGGGTGTTTCAGTTCCTTTGAAGCATGACGTATGCTTAGGAACACTTAAGCCAGTTTAGATGTTGGGTTAATGCTTAACCCAACTAGAATTAGAGAAATTAACATAATCTCTTACAAAGGGCCAAAACTGTAATATGAATGAAGATTTCACAGACTAATAAGTAAATACTGAGATTTAATGGACTATTTAGCAATTAAGGATAATGGAAGAGTAGGGGTGACAAACCGTATTTGTATCCAAAGAAAAATCCGTAGCCATATCTGTTAGGATACGGATATAGTTACTCAAATCTATAACCGATAGGATATGGTTACGGATATGATTTTATAGGGAACATATCTGGAACCGTATCTGAAATATCTGAATACATGTTAGTCATATCGTTATAATGGTTTTAGTCTTTTAGATTATGGATATGAGGTTAATTTTGACAATCAAGATATCTAATCTTAGCTTTTCAAATATAACGAACATATTAATGAACTCTTTTGTATCGCATGAACTATATTTTTTCTACAATATCTTGTTTCTCATATTCGTTTTATATCCACATGCATATCCGCTTATATATTCGTACGTATATCCGTATTTGTATCCGATTTTAGTGGATATAGGCATGAATTTTCCTTACCGAGGTATATCCGTATCAGTGTCTGTGTTCATATCCGAAATAAGTAAGCAGATATGAATATGGTAAGCAACATATTCGAGCCATATCCAAACCGAATCCACCCCTATTAAGAGACTAATATGAAATTATCGTACCTTAAAAATGTAAGGGGACTAATATCGAGAAATGAGTTTTTTAGAAAAGATCTTTTTTGCTAAATAGTTAGCAAAACCGACCTCTTTTTGGCCAACAGGCAAAAAAGAGGTTAGTTTTGCTAAATTAGCTCTTCGAAACATACGAGACTAGTAGTCCCGTATGATTAGTGACCACTAAATCTAAGACACAAAACCCACGAGACTATTAGTCCCGTGAGTTTTTTCCCTTTTTCATTTTCCTCCTTTCTTTCTTTTTTTTATTCTCATGTACCGCAGCCGTAGCCGATCGCCGGCGGTCGCCGCATTCCATCAGAAGCCCTATCACTGTACTCTTCAGCTCCTCGAATGCCTTGATCTTCCTTCTTATCTCGGATTCGGCGTCCTCGTCTTCGTCGGAGGTCTCAGCTTCGGTCTGTGGTGGCTGCAGTCGCAGGCGACTGAGTCGAGGAGTCAACGGTGGAGTGTGGCGGCGGAGATCGCAGGAGGTTTAGTGGTGCCTCGATCTTCCCTCTTGTCTCGGATTCAGCATCCTCGTCGTCGTCAGAGGTTGAAAACGGGAGCTTGAGGAGCTCTTATAGTTGTCCTGATGGAGGTTTTCGCGTCGGTCTCGACTTTAGT
>NC_033796.1:108425245-108439919 GCF_001876935.1 Asparagus officinalis
TCGCAGGCGATGAGTCGAGGAGTCGACGGCGGAGTGCGGCTACAGAGATTGCAGGAGGTTTAGTGGCGACACATGAAAATAAAAGAAAGAAAGGAGGAAAATGAAAAAATAGGGAAAAAAACTCATGGGACTACTAGTGTCGTGAGTTTTGTGACTTAGGTTTAATGACCGAATAATGACCACTAAACATACGGGACTAGTAGTCTCATATGTTTCAAAGAGTTAATTTAGCAAAACCGACTTCTTTTTTGACTAAAAAGATGTCGGTTTTGCTAATTATTTATCAAAAAAAGTTTTTTTCTTAATAAAAAAACTCAAATCGGGAAAACATCTCCTGGAAGTATTTAAAAAGCGTTTTCCCCCGTCCTTATTTTATCTATATTCACGGGCTGTACAATAGGGCCCAAGACCATGTCATCCCTAGTCTAAAACAAAAGCCCGACATTATGAATCGTCACGAAAATTAGGTGTTCGTCCGCCGGGGTCTTTCTCAGGGGTAGGGTTAGGGTTTCCACGTCTGGCGAAAATGGTAAGATCTTTCATCGGTTAGGGTTCGTGTTTCTTGTTATTTTTGCTTCGGTCTGAGTTTTTTTTTTGTTTGTTTGGAAATGATGAGTGCAGCCATCGCACAAGAGTTACATGATAAAGAAGAAGCTGGCGAAGAAGATGAGGCAGAATAGGCCCATCCCTCACTGGATCCGCATGAGGACCGATAACACTATCAGGTTTTTTTTTCAAGTCTAGGGTTTTTTTATATAGATTTTTTTTTTTGAAATCTGGGGTTTTCATAGAGTTTGGATATCTTATTTTGGTTCTTTTTTTTTAAATTGATTTGTTAGGTACAATGCGAAGCTCAGGCATTGGCGCCGCACTAAGCTAGGGTTTTGAAGCGGCCCAGGTTATCTCCTATCTTCAATCTAGGAAATTTAGGGGTATTTTTTAGGACAAATTTTCAAAAGAGCCCTATTTGCAAACTTATTCCCCAAAACGACTACTTTCAACTTTATTTGTTAAAACCGATCTGGTTTCAACCCCAAGGTTGAAACCAGGTCGGTTTTGGCGAAAAAAGTTCCCAAACTTCACGGGACTTCGAAGTTTGGAAACTTTTTTCGCCAAAACCGACCTGATTTTAACATTGGGGCTTTCAAGTCCTGTGAAGTTTGGCAGCCATTTTGTTAAGCTGCTAAACTTCACGGGACTTGAAGTCTCGTGAAGTTTCAAAGTTTAAAAAACTTCACGGGACTTGAAGTCTCGTGAAGTTTTAAAGTTTAAAAAACTTCACGGGACTTGAAGTCTCGTGAAGTTTCAAAGTTCAAAAAACTTCACGGGACTTGAAGTCCCGTGAAGTTTGAGCTGAATTTCCACGCTCTGGAAATTCAGCATGCAACTTCACGGGACTTGAAGTCCCGTAAAGATGCAGGTTTTAAAAAACATGCACAACCTGCTGTTCATGTTTTTTATATACGCAACGTAACTCCTAAATGCATTACACAACAAATATACATGAAATTTTCGTCATGAATCAATCGATTTACATGAATCAAACAATATATACTGAATCAAACAATAATCACGAAAATACACCTGTGAACAATAATCGATCTCATATACACTGAATTACGACAATATTCTTAAAATCCAGCCATGAATTAAACACGAATCAAACAATACTCACGAAGATCACATATATAAACAATAATTGATCCACAAAAGTATAATATTTGAAAAATCATAAAAGTTACAAATTTCAACAAAATAAGATCACATACAACCAAAAATTTCTCCTCTCCTTCCTCTCCCTCTCTTCCCCCTTCCCCTCGCTATTCCCCGCCCCGCTGATGAGCCTCGATTTCTGAGTATCTGGTTCGTTGTATGAAAGAGCTGAGAAGTATCGATATGCAAAGTGCTGGCTCCATCGTCATCGTCACGTGGCCTACGTCGTCGCGTGTATATTTGCCCAAATGATCGAGACCTGTCCTCACGGATGCAAACTCGTCGACATGAGTCCTTATGAAACGCCAGTGCTATTCTCTGCTTGATCCTGTTGAAGACCCTAACGCCGCCGGATCCTGAATCTCAAACATGTACTCATCAATATCAGCTTCAATGTCATCAAAAGCACGGACCTGTGAGTTAAACAATATATACACAATTTAGTAAATAACATCTTAATAAAAAAATTACTGTTTTAATTTAACTTAGAAACTTACATAATCTCCCTCGATCATCCCACTAGGGATGTAACTATCTGTCAGTGGGCGTGATAGGTGTTTAGCTGATGGTTGTGGGTCACGCGTGATTCATCTACGTGTGACATCCCAATACCAACGCATATATGCGGTATAGTAAATAGCTGTCTCTCGTATCCTGTATGAAATCTCACCTGTGAATCCACCTGTCTATGTAGGTCGCACGGAGTACGACCCAGTCCGTACGATGCGATGTAAGTCGTCGCCTACGATCGATTTGCTCGACAGGATCCGACACATGCTGAGAGAGCAGAAATTGTCGTAGCACAAGGTCGGAGACATGCATCTCCACAATCTCCCAACAGATCAATAAAACTCTGACTCTCCACAAGTCGGGACTATCTCGACAGATGGGTGCAAAAGTATGCATATCGAGCTCCGGCAGTGAATAGGGCCTCCACTTGAACTGAAATAAGATAAAACATTTATCAGTATCAACAATAAAATTATAATATTCATAACGACTCGAGATTTATATTTACATGTTCGTGTTGGAGGTCATCAAGCTCATTTCGGTAAAACTCACGATGTCGCGTCGCTGATTTGTACTTAGCGTACCGCACGTTATACCTATTTGACATAAAGAATATATGAGTACAAATTCAATATGAATAAAATTGTGTGGACAATTATACCTGTATGCCAAAGGAAACTGGCCCTGTAGATCACGGTGCACAAACAAAGTAGGTCGTCCAATATGAATGCGCTCCCATGACCAAATCTGTATCAATGTGCAGCATCCATTGAATTCTTTATTCTGCATCAAGGATACTCTACCCAATTCTCTATATAAGTATGTCAACACCGCACTGTCCCATGATAGTGCTCCGCATACACCAAAATCCTCTAGCAGTAGCAGCCATGATCGGGGAATAACATGCACCCTATCATGGGGCAGTGCGGTGTTGGCATACTTATATAAAGAATTGGGTAGAGTATCCTTGATGCAGAATAAAGAATTCAAGGGATGCTACACATTCATACAGATTTGGTCATGGGAGCGTATTCATATTGGACGACCTACTTTGTTTGTGCACCGTGACCTACAGGGCCAGTTTCCTTTGGCATACAAGTATAATTGTCCACATAATTTTATTCATATTGAATTTGTACTCATATATTCTTTATGTCAAATAGGTATAATGTGCGGTACGCTAAGTACAAATCAGCGACGCGACATCGTGAGTTTTACCGAAATGAGCTTGATGACCTCTAACACGAACATGTAAATATAAATCTCGAGTCGTTATGAATATTATAGTTTTATTGTTGATACTGATAAATGTTTTATCTTATTTCAGTTCAAGTGGAGACCTTATTCACCGCCGGAGCTCGATATGCATACTTTTGCACCCATCTGTCGAGATAGTCCCGACTTGTGGAGCCAGAGTTTCATTGATCTGTTGGGAGATTGTGGAGATGCATGTCCCTGATCGTGTGCTACGACAATTTCTGCTCTCTCAACATGTGTCGGATCCTGTCGAGCAGATCGATCGTAGGCGACGACCTACATTGCATCGTACGAACTGGGTCGTACTCCGTGCGGCCTACATAGACGGGTGGGATTTCATACAGGATACGAGAGACAGCTGTTGACTATACCGCGTATATGCGTTGATATTAGGATGTCACACGTAGATAGATCACGCATGACCCACAGCCATCAGCTAAACACCTATCACGCCCACTGACAGATAGTTACATCCCTAGTGGGATGATCGATGGAGATTATGTAAGTTTCTAAGCTAAATTAAAACAGTAATTTTTTTATTAAGATGTTATTTGCTAAATTATGTATATATTGTTTAACTCGCAGGTCCGTGCTTTTGATGACATTGAAGCTGATGAGTACATGTTTGAGATTCAGGATCCGGCGGCGTTAGGGTCTTCAACAGGATCAAGCAGAGAATAGCACTGGCGTTTCATAAGGACTCATGTCGACGAGTTTGCATCTGTGAGGACAGGTCTCGATCATTTGGGCAAATATACACGCGACGACGTAGGCCACGTGACGATGACGATGGAGCCGGCACTTCGCATGTTGATGGAGCTGATACTTCTCAGCCTCATACAAGGAACGCATGGGGCGGGGAATAGCTGGGGGAAGAGAGGGAGAGGAGGAATTTGGGTTGTATGTGATCATATTTTGTTGAAATTTGTAACTTTTATGATTTTTCAAATACTATACTTTTGTGGATCAATTATTGTTTATATATGTGATCTTCGTGAGTATTGTTTGATTCGTGTTTAATTCATGGCTGAATTTTAAGAATAATGTTGTAATTCAGTGTATATGAGATCGATTATTGTTCACAAATGTATTTTCGTGATTATTGTTTGATTCAGTATTATATTGTTTGATTCATGTAAATCGATTATTCATGGCGAAAATTTCATGTATATTTGTTGTGTAATGCATTTAGGAGATACGTTGCGTATATAAAAAACATGAACAATAGGCTGTGTATGTTTTTTAAAATCTGCAGTTGTCCCGTGAAGTTTAGCAGTTTAACACAATGGCTGCTAAACTTTATGGGACTTGAAGTCTCGTGAAGTTTTGGAACTTTTTTTTGCCAAAACCGACCTTGTTTCAGCCCTGGGGGCTGAAACCAGGTCGGTTTTGACAAATAAAGTTGAAAGGGGTCGTTTTTGGGGAATAAGTTTGCAAACAGGGCTCTTTTGAAAATTTGTCCCTTTTTTAATGAGTGTAATCGTATTATATCGACTTTAGCTTTTGAGCTGAATGAATTTTGGTTATGTGGAGGTTGTTCCTATCCGGCGCTGATGTTTCTTTGAGGGATAATTGACATTTTATTTTTTAGTATATCAGTATTTGTGATATTATTGCGTGGTTGTTCTTTGTTCTTGCAAACGATCGTCATTTTTCTTTCTTTCGATGACATATCAGTAGGTCATGAAACGACCAAACTTGTATAGGACATCTATTTAATAGGATTTCGGTGGGAAATTTCGCTATGTATACAAGAAGTTGATGGTGATGGTTGGTGAATTGGGTTTCCTCTTAGGCACATAAGAAATTTGTAAGTAGGAATTCGAAGGAATATGATGCTTCTTGGAATTCTTAACGAGATCACATGCTGTGGAAATTTGTAAGTAGGAATTCGAAGGAATATGATGCTTCTTGGAATTCTTAACGAGATCACATGCTGTGTGAGGCATGTGGAGAACTACTAAATAGTATGAAACATGGTGGAGCTAAGCTCTTGCTTGGCTCATAGACTTTGTTAGTTAAAATATTTGCATGGATACTTGTTTTTGAGAATGCTGAGAGCGTTTTAGAATGTTGAACACAATCTGACCGTGTGATCCAAATTGTCATCAACACTGAGAATGCCAGGATTTGATTTTTCTTATCCTGTTCCCTAAACATTTGGGTTGGTTCCAATATATATGCTGTTACGAAATGCGTTGAAGATATCAACACTAGTTTAATGGTGCTGTTTGATTTGCCAATTGCGCTTATGTCTATCTCTTGTTGTTGTTATGCCTAGTGTTGGCATCTTCATTGTTGTATTTCTTTTATGTGCCATTTGTGGTGTGCATCAATCCATCGAATTCTATTGCTTGTAACATTCTCACTGTTGATTCTTACCATGTGTATGAACTTTTAACCCCAGTTATCTTAATTATTTGGCGTGATGGTCCATCAGTAGTATTCATCCGTAGATGTATATAAAATTATATGTAGAAAGGGCGGATCTTGGTTCTGCCTACATAGCACTAATTATGTTTTTATACTGTCATTTTGATAATCCATGATTCAGTAGATTCTCTTGGCCTGGTTGGTTGAATAATAAGCGGTATGGGTAACTAAACATCAAGTTTTCATATAAACAAGCAGCGTGTGTAAGCCCAGGGTTTGCATCAGGTTTCGACGCGCACGCGCTTTTAGATCGAGTGTTTTTACGTCTTTGCTTCGGGTATTTTCGTAAATGTTCCGAAGGTAAATCTAGAGCCTGAGCTTTTTATTGTAGTTGCCTCCCCTTCCCCTTGTTAGGAAAGGGGTTTTTCTCATGTTCCAGTTTTGAGAGTTTTTTTTTTTTGGCATAAACTGGTCCAGTTCTGGCCCTATTTTTGTTAGGCCAAAAATGAGGCTTAAAATTGGTTCTTTTTTTGAACCAACCCTCCCTTGGTCCAAAAATGAGGCTAGGACCGTCAGGGTTTGCGAAACACAGCCTAAGAGAAAGGGGCATGCGCGCCCATCTTGGTCCGCAAAAGCAAAGTTAGTTGCCCTTCTCGTATTCAAAGGGAGAGTCTTAAACAATCGCGGCTGCATAGCCTCTCAATGAGACTGGGTGTGCGTCGGATGGGGATTTCTTGTGCAGATCAAGAGACAACGTTATGGGTCGGAGCATCTCGTTGTATATCGCTCACTCTCTAGGTAACCATGCAGGCTTACGTCTGGCTGGGGTGAATGAGTAGAGGGCTTCTTATATCTTTAGCGACCTTTGTTTCATTTCCATCAAAATTCAGACTATTTTTGCTGGAGGGGAAAAAATTTGCATTTGCTGACTTGAAGGTCATTTATTGATTCATGATCTCTCACGTTCTTGTTTGGAGTTAAAGAAACGCTAGTGGAAAAGTGAGCAACTTCGCAAGTCCCCAGCGTCTGAAAATTGATGGCGCGAGCAGAATCGGTGGAAAGATCGAACGTTGAGGAATTGGACGGCAATGTAGCAAGAAAAAAGGAAAAAAATAAAAGAAAGGTGTCTATGAATTTCAATCAGCAAAGCATATGTAAGCACAGATTCAAGATAACGAAAGGCCGAGGCATCCCCTAACCCACTTCAAAATGTTGAAAAGCTTATACACCATACTTCAGCTCAAGCTAAACTTAAAGAACAAGGTGAGTTCCACGTCCACCATGCACAAATGTGGGGGAAAAGAAAAACATCTTCCTAATTCAAGAGCGCGAGCAAATTTCGCTCCTACTCAGTACAAGGCAATTGTACTCCCACCACCTGAAACTTCCTATTTCTAGTGCATTATTAACAATTAAGCAGCAACTTGCTGAGAAACTGTAGAAGACATTGGAAAATGATCATTAATCATCTATTCTGGATTCATTTTTTATGTTTAACTCAAATATTTAAGCAGAAAAGAAATAGGAAACAAAAGAAAACTGAACCCATCATTTTTCATGTTCGTACACAAACGAAGACCCAGTTTCCAGTATACAATTCCAACCCGTATTAATAGTCTAATAACATTTTAATTTGAATGAAAAGCTGCAGCTATAACAGGACAGATAGGGGCAGAACAGAAAGAACAACCCTTGTTCTTTTGTTTTTTCCCAAGTTTGATTTTTAGTCCATCCTTCCCTTCAAAGTTCTTTCCTGCACTTCAGTCGGTGTACTGCAGACGATCAACGAAACATGTCAATATGAAGTAACCATATCCAAATGCATGTTACTGATCACAACAAATTTAGACTTGACGCCCAAAATGGCCAAACACATAGTGGAGTACCAAGTCAGCGCATAAAACATAGGTCACTTTTAGCAGTCGTGACAACTATGTTCAAATTGAGCGTTCAGAAAAAGGTAATTAAAAAACTAAATCCAAGAGTTCGATGACCTCATGAACAAGTTAAAAAATAAAGGAATGCTCGATAAGAGATGTGGACCACAGAGAAATTTATCAAAAGTCGAACCACTACTTCAAACTTTGTATGGTCGAGACAAACTACACATACAAGAGAATCTAATACTAGTGATTGGTGATATTGTTCATCAAAAACCATAAAGAAGAATCTTGTTAAAAAGGATGCTTTTCCTTCTGAAAAGGGCAGGGAAATATAGATCCCAAAGAATAATCCAAAAACATTAACCACTATCAGCAGATTCTAAGGAAAGATATGAGACATTTCCGCTCAGAGCTACTCAGCTTTAAGCACTAGAAAAGAAGAGTCTATGCTTGAGCTGAGAAACTGGTTTTTCCATTACATCATGCAGTTTGCAGTAAATGATAACTGAAATAGTAGTTAGTTTAAACGATAAAAAGGATCTAATGAAAGAAGCCCAAATAGATAGAAAGGGAAAAGGAAAAGGAAAAAAACAAATGTACTTACACAACAAGAACATGTCCTCCCCAACCACTCAAACAGTCACGATCAACAGACGAAAGGAGTGCTTGCGAGATGGTCTCAAACAATTCCTCAGGTTCCTAATAATGGGAAAATATAGTGCATTAATATAGGAAGATACTTCAGGCCACCAAGCATTACATTGGCAATAAAAAATCATTACAAGTAATGCTCTCTGGTTTACTTTTGTTTATGCTTCAGGACAAGTATACAAACTGGCAATAAAAATAAATAATCAGAAATAATGCTTCTTACTTTATTTCATTTCTTCTGTATGCAGTTTCTAATTTTTACACACGTGTGCAGTAAATGTGCTGATAGAACATGCCTCAGCCACATGATGCTTATAGTTGTTTATAAAGACGAAGTATAAAAGCATGCACTTGCATTACATTGGCATCATTTACTAAATTTGCATTTTCTCCCCTTTTTACAATTATAGCATACCCGCAGATCGGCATGCAGAGTATGCATGATCTTGAAAACAGTAATATTCCCATTCTTAGGAGATTAAAAGAAAATGAACAAATCGGATAATAATAAGGGGAAAACATATTATTTTTCTCAAAACAGATATGGCTTACGATATTTTCAATTTAGTAGATTGGCATATTCTCTATGGATACACTTAGTAGACATAGCCATCTTATTATCTTCAATCATTAACCAACACAACCTTGGCTCAACTAAAACTTTGTAAGATTTTTCAGGTAACAGTACTAAACAATGGTCTTATTCGGGATAAGTATGTCTTTCTTACACCATATAAATGCTGATCAGCAATCCACACAATTGCAAAGTATAGGAACCAAATGGAAACCACATATATCTCTTGATACAAGAATCAGGATAGATAGATAACTCAAGGTTTATATTTGCAGCCAAAAAAGTTTTTTTATGGTATAGTAGATGTGGATTTTTTATAGTATAGCAGATGCGGATCAAATTCAAAGTTTTTCTTTTTCTAGGAGAAAAAAGAAGGGGGATTCAATTTCAACAGCTAGTATGATAAAGTAGAAGCAATATCAATAACCAAACAAATGAACTGAGAAAGACTACTAACCATATCAGGTTTGTACATTGACTCACAAGCACCATAGAGAGATTCGGAAGCTGTGCCAGAAACAACAAAGTCCTTGGCAAGTTCCCTGCATATAAAAACAGCCTACTGATCATGCAAGTGCAAGAAGGACAGCCAAAAAAAAAGAAGGGGGCTAAGAGACATGTGGTTTAATGATAGTTAAGGTAACAAAGTTTAGTCAATCTGAGACCAAACATGTTAATGTGCTATTTTTAAAAAGTATGTGATTCTAACGAATTGTTCCTATATGTAGTTATGTACAAAACTGATACTCCCTGGACTAGATTATTGTCTCCCTCTCTCTTGGCTTTCATGTTGTCCTAATATCATATGACTGTGCATAATGCATATGCATGTGTTGTTTATGTGTTATGTTGTTTATGTGTTATGCCTCCTGGCAAGTGCATACTTGAAACACGTGTTAGAATATTGGTTCCTCAAGCAGTAACAATAGAGATTTTGATTAAGCTGGTGATGAAAAAATGAAACATAATCAATAAATTTACCATCCACCTCATTGCTACACAGAGTAAAGGGATAGGAAAAAAAAATCATACTTGGCACCGAGGCAGTCCATGGTGCATATGAATGGCACATTATCGTCTCCTAATCCAGCAATCACAGGTTGACAAAAATATGGGCCAAATCTATAAGAAAAAATACATCAGAATTCACCAGTCAGACATATTAACTAAAAGTTTGTAATATAGCAACGATGAAACCAATTTACGGAACAAATCAAATGAAAACTTTGAAGGCATAAAAGAATATCGAGGAATAGACATAAATGCTAACTTTAACGATACACAACATTATGTACATTCTAATATTGCTATTGCAAATATGATCAACGAGAGAGAACTTAAAAGAGCTACTAATTATCAGCATATCATTGAATAACCAAATTAAGACAGAAATGGAGTATGTAATGTCTAGGACATTTCAAACACCAAGCACATCTTAACGAACACACTCTCTATGACTTGTTATCATTGAGAACACAGGAAGTCTGTAGCTTAGGTCCTTAGGATAGCAAGCTCAAAACTTCGTTGGATGTGCTAAACCTATGACTGATAATTCAGGCCATTGTGACAGGAATATTGATAATGATGGCACAACATAACTACCCACCCTTACCAAAGGGACTTATTTGGGCATCAAATCACATGCTTGGATGAATGACACTACAATAACGACCCGAAATGCCTGGTAGCATGCGCTTCAGTACCAGATCTGGAGGGGTAGAGGTAGTCATAAGCATAAACAAACACACACCAACAAATAAAAACTCAAATGACTAAGGATGGCCTTCAACTTAAATAGTTTCTCCATTACACTATCAGAGACGAAGAAAAATAACTCAAAGCAGCAAGGATTGACCTAATAATCGAGATCCTCCATCATATTTTCATCTAAAATCAAAAATCCGGATGCATAACGAGTACAGAACACAATTTCCTTGTTCAATCATTCAAGCAAAAAAATAAAAATAAAAATCCAAGATGTAACTCTTGCAATCATGACTAAAAGCTGATACCCAAACATACATTCTTAGAGCTAATGTTGGTTCCAAAAACTGTTCTGGTAGTATTCTCCTTAGACATAACGAGTACAGAACACAATTTCCTTGTTCAATCATTCAAGCAAAAAAATAAAAATAAAAATCCAAGATGTAACTCTTGCAATCATGACTAAAAGCTGATACCCAAACATACATTCTTAGAGCTAATGTTGGTTCCAAAAACTGTTCTGGTAGTATTCTCCTTAGAAATCTTGTTAAAAAGGATGCTTTTCCTTCTGAAAAGGGCAGGGAAATATAGATCCCAAAGAATAATCCAAAAACATTAACCACTATCAGCAGATTCTAAGGAAAGATATGAGACATTTCCGCTCAGAGCTACTCAGCTTTAAGCACTAGAAAAGAAGAGTCTATGCTTGAGCTGAGAAACTGGTTTTTCCATTACATCATGCAGTTTGCAGTAAATGATAACTGAAATAGTAGTTAGTTTAAACGATAAAAAGGATCTAATGAAAGAAGCCCAAATAGATAGAAAGGGAAAAGGAAAAGGAAAAAAACAAATGTACTTACACAACAAGAACATGTCCTCCCCAACCACTCAAACAGTCACGATCAACAGACGAAAGGAGTGCTTGCGAGATGGTCTCAAACAATTCCTCAGGTTCCTAATAATGGGAAAATATAGTGCATTAATATAGGAAGATACTTCAGGCCACCAAGCATTACATTGGCAATAAAAAATCATTACAAGTAATGCTCTCTGGTTTACTTTTGTTTATGCTTCAGGACAAGTATACAAACTGGCAATAAAAATAAATAATCAGAAATAATGCTTCTTACTTTATTTCATTTCTTCTGTATGCAGTTTCTAATTTTTACACACGTGTGCAGTAAATGTGCTGATAGAACATGCCTCAGCCACATGATGCTTATAGTTGTTTATAAAGACGAAGTATAAAAGCATGCACTTGCATTACATTGGCATCATTTACTAAATTTGCATTTTCTCCCCTTTTTACAATTATAGCATACCCGCAGATCGGCATGCAGAGTATGCATGATCTTGAAAACAGTAATATTCCCATTCTTAGGAGATTAAAAGAAAATGAACAAATCGGATAATAATAAGGGGAAAACATATTATTTTTCTCAAAACAGATATGGCTTACGATATTTTCAATTTAGTAGATTGGCATATTCTCTATGGATACACTTAGTAGACATAGCCATCTTATTATCTTCAATCATTAACCAACACAACCTTGGCTCAACTAAAACTTTGTAAGATTTTTCAGGTAACAGTACTAAACAATGGTCTTATTCGGGATAAGTATGTCTTTCTTACACCATATAAATGCTGATCAGCAATCCACACAATTGCAAAGTATAGGAACCAAATGGAAACCACATATATCTCTTGATACAAGAATCAGGATAGATAGATAACTCAAGGTTTATATTTGCAGCCAAAAAAGTTTTTTTATGGTATAGTAGATGTGGATTTTTTATAGTATAGCAGATGCGGATCAAATTCAAAGTTTTTCTTTTTCTAGGAGAAAAAAGAAGGGGGATTCAATTTCAACAGCTAGTATGATAAAGTAGAAGCAATATCAATAACCAAACAAATGAACTGAGAAAGACTACTAACCATATCAGGTTTGTACATTGACTCACAAGCACCATAGAGAGATTCGGAAGCTGTGCCAGAAACAACAAAGTCCTTGGCAAGTTCCCTGCATATAAAAACAGCCTACTGATCATGCAAGTGCAAGAAGGACAGCCAAAAAAAAAGAAGGGGGCTAAGAGACATGTGGTTTAATGATAGTTAAGGTAACAAAGTTTAGTCAATCTGAGACCAAACATGTTAATGTGCTATTTTTAAAAAGTATGTGATTCTAACGAATTGTTCCTATATGTAGTTATGTACAAAACTGATACTCCCTGGACTAGATTATTGTCTCCCTCTCTCTTGGCTTTCATGTTGTCCTAATATCATATGACTGTGCATAATGCATATGCATGTGTTGTTTATGTGTTATGTTGTTTATGTGTTATGCCTCCTGGCAAGTGCATACTTGAAACACGTGTTAGAATATTGGTTCCTCAAGCAGTAACAATAGAGATTTTGATTAAGCTGGTGATGAAAAAATGAAACATAATCAATAAATTTACCATCCACCTCATTGCTACACAGAGTAAAGGGATAGGAAAAAAAAATCATACTTGGCACCGAGGCAGTCCATGGTGCATATGAATGGCACATTATCGTCTCCTAATCCAGCAATCACAGGTTGACAAAAATATGGGCCAAATCTATAAGAAAAAATACATCAGAATTCACCAGTCAGACATATTAACTAAAAGTTTGTAATATAGCAACGATGAAACCAATTTACGGAACAAATCAAATGAAAACTTTGAAGGCATAAAAGAATATCGAGGAATAGACATAAATGCTAACTTTAACGATACACAACATTATGTACATTCTAATATTGCTATTGCAAATATGATCAACGAGAGAGAACTTAAAAGAGCTACTAATTATCAGCATATCATTGAATAACCAAATTAAGACAGAAATGGAGTATGTAATGTCTAGGACATTTCAAACACCAAGCACATCTTAACGAACACACTCTCTATGACTTGTTATCATTGAGAACACAGGAAGTCTGTAGCTTAGGTCCTTAGGATAGCAAGCTCAAAACTTCGTTGGATGTGCTAAACCTATGACTGATAATTCAGGCCATTGTGACAGGAATATTGATAATGATGGCACAACATAACTACCCACCCTTACCAAAGGGACTTATTTGGGCATCAAATCACATGCTTGGATGAATGACACTACAATAACGACCCGAAATGCCTGGTAGCATGCGCTTCAGTACCAGATCTGGAGGGGTAGAGGTAGTCATAAGCATAAACAAACACACACCAACAAATAAAAACTCAAATGACTAAGGATGGCCTTCAACTTAAATAGTTTCTCCATTACACTATCAGAGACGAAGAAAAATAACTCAAAGCAGCAAGGATTGACCTAATAATCGAGATCCTCCATCATATTTTCATCTAAAATCAAAAATCCGGATGCATAACGAGTACAGAACACAATTTCCTTGTTCAATCATTCAAGCAAAAAAATAAAAATAAAAATCCATGATAAAATATAGTTTAAAAAAACTCGCATTTCACTGTTCCTCACTGCCTCTCCATGTCAGTGTTTCTCACTGCCTCACAGCAGGATAAAAAGGAGGAAAGGGGGAGAAATTAGGAAAGAAAAAAGAAGAGAAGAAGAGAAAGATGAAGAAGGTTGTGAAAAGGATGATAAAATATAGTTTAAAAAAACTCGCATTTCACTGTTCCTCACTGCCTCTCCATGTCAGTGTTTCTCACTGCCTCACAGCAGGATAAAAAGGAGGAAAGGGGGAGAAATTAGGAAAGAAAAAAGAAGAGAAGAAGAGAAAGATGAAGAAGGTTGTGAAAAAGAAAGGGAATAGAGGAATTTCACCGTAAATTCAACTCAACCAAAGGTATAAGTCGTTCTCTTTATTGATTTTCTTTGCTTTGAAGGGGTTGATGTCTTGATTTCTTAAGGAATTGAGGGGGGGGAAAAAGAGAAAAACAAATACTTGACCACCGTCGAGGGCCGTCATCAACCCCAATCGCCCGGGAGCCTCGGCGTCGTGAGACACTCTGGCGATGGAGCAGTG
>NC_033796.1:108439929-108451128 GCF_001876935.1 Asparagus officinalis
CGCCTGATCAACCGCAGAAAGGAAAAAAAGAAGAACCGAAGGAAAAAAAACGAGATGAACGGAGGAAGAAGAGATAGAGGAGAGAGAAAGAGGAAAATTTAGTTAAATAACCAAATTTTTTTGGGACCCATGAAAGTTTATTAGTTTGTATATAGGTCCACAAGATAAAAAAATGAAAATATTCTTGTAGACCCCTATTGCCTTGTAGATTTCTATCAGATCCAAAAGATCCAAGCTCAGTTAGGAATTAAGCTCGAATAATTAATTGGAATCCTCTGAGTTGCGCCATATATTAATAATAAGTTTGAAATTATTAGAATAATATCATAGAAAATTATAGTAAATTGCTAAAATTAGCAAGAACGCCTACGTGTACCTTATTTATAAAAAATTATTACTTGAGTACACTAGAATATGATTGATTTTAAACTTTGCAATGATTATCCTATAATATGTATTTGTCCTGAATTAATATTAGTCTTATATATTTATATTACAGGTTCAGGTTGATATCAGGGAAAAATAGTATTTTGAGGAAGTTGTACTCATTGGAGATGAGTTCATTTCTCACTAGTATTTTTTTTATAATATGAAATTTGCATGAGTGCTATATTTGAATTGATTTTGTACTCGGAAAATAAATAATCTATTATTTTTCTAGTATATAAAGTTAAATGTGATTCGAACTATTTTATTATGGCATAACCTATAATATGATTTGATTTCATACAAGATATTAAAAATAAATTAGATTTCACATAAAATGTGATAAGCGGTTTTGGTTTCATGTGAACTCAATTAGTTGTGAATAATGCTTATTTGAAAGCTTTTGAAGAAAATAATAATAATAATTTGAAGGTGTCGCAACAGTTTGTGAATTCAAGATTTTCTGTGACTTAGTATTTGATAAAAATAGAGAAAAATTAAATATGTAAACTGTTTTAACTATGGAGTGATGTGTTTGTGTCTGCCATATGGTTATAATGCACCTTTATGTGGCCCATTACAAGCATTTGTAATATGGCCTTCTGGCATTTGTGATGTGGCCCTTTTGGGACGTTCGTGATGTGGTCAGTGGTCGGCAGCTTATTATAGAGTTAGGTGCATTTTTTTCCCGTGAACTATGTGTTATTTGATGTCTTTTGATATTCTCATGCTATTGGGCTATAATTCGTAGCCTTAGTGAGACCTATGAGGTGATTCTTACATTTCATGAATGTTCTCATCGAGATTTGTGATTTTAAGACTTGAGTGTGAATCCGAGGTAATAATGATATTTTGGCTTTACACAAATTTAATAGTTCATCTTCTTTCTTAGTAATTACTTATTTTCAAAGAGTTTGTTTTTGAAATACATTACCATGATTCTGGAAATACGTTATGATATATTGAACTTGCTCTTTCTTTTTTGAATATAGCAATAATATGTTACTCTTGGACCATATTTTGCTATTTTTCTGAGATATCTTGTGTCAAGCTTATAATTCACTATTTCTTGGAATTATCATAATTTTGCTAGATATCTAGGATCTCTAGTGGAAAATGTTCTCACTGAGCTTTAGCTCACTCCATTGTTTTTTAAATCTTTTCCTGATCCGAGATAGAAATGTGATAATCCAAATTCTTAGTTGTGGGCATGGTTAAAAAGTGCTTATTTGGAAACTCGACTCCAGTGGTGTTATGTTCAGCAAAAAGAGTGTTTTGCGTTGTAAATAATTATAACGGTAAGGTTGTGAAATATAAATAACAATTATAAGAATATATGTATAGTTTGTTTTGAGCTACTATCTTCAGCAGGCTTATGTATATGTTTTGAGTTAAGCTATGTTATATAAAATATCAGACTTCACTCGTGCACGGGACTCGTCTTGTGCATGGGTCGCTGTTGTATCGGAACCCGTATTTATGAATTTCCGTTATAGTTTTCGGGACGTGACAGTTACTATTTTCCATCTGTTACTAATGGTTTCCACCTTTTCAATTGTTTTCTTCTTCCCAGCAACATTAGCATAGATCCTGATGCTTCTCTAGTAAAGTACTTTAGTTCTATAAAAATTTATCCATGACTGGATATTTAGATGGAAAGACATGAGAAACTTATAGGGCTTGTATGGATTCACCTTCAAAATCATTTGAAGTATGTTAATGGGCTAATGGAGCAACACAAAATAAGTAGTGGTTACGGGGATCAAAGACTGGTTGAGATTCAAATAGAGTAAATTTTATCATTTTGTTAAGTTGTTATTATTTTAATTGTGTTAAGATCATAGATGTCGAGAGCGTGGGTCACTACATCAAACCACCAATACTTGTGTAAAGATCGACGCACAAGTTACACACAGCAATAGTCCGTAACCATCCTTAATTTGGTGAAGAGCAAATCCACATTAGTGGCAAGATATACGCACAATGAAAAGCCTTGATAGGTGATATATCACCTAAATACATCTCAATCCTCTTGATTTCTTTGTTCACAATCTTCCCCTAAGAGCAAGGAAAAAAAGATCAGATTCTCAGTAAGCAAAAGAAAATTCCAAATACAATGACCAGCTGGTTGAAGTAGTTTCTTCAATAGGTTGTATGTTTAACAGTCAAGACTTGGAAAGTCATGTAGTGACCTAAAGACCTCATTCCTCTTCCCACTACCCACTTACAGCTAGATACAGGTTCAAAACTCTTATTGTATTGAATGTCTACGGATTTATGGATTTACACTATTGAACTAGAAATTTTATGAATGTCTCTGCCACAGATCCTGGTTTGCTGATAAGACTCATATCTCAAATATTACCGAAGATGGCCACTAGACATCAATGAATATGCATCACATCCTGTTCACACATAATGACAGGTATCGCCGAGCCATTCTCTTTTATGAAAGATTCAAAACAGTATCCGAGTGTTTGTGTAACGTTCCTTCAAAATAAAAGCTACATTCTTGCAGATTATTCTTTTTTTTTCCTTTTCGTCTATCACTTTTTAATATTTCATCGTCTCCCCCTCTCTGAAAAGCTCCCACTTTGTTCATATCCCTTCTTCTTACTTACGCTCATAATTATATTCTCTTTCAGCACACAAAATCCTCTAAAATTGATAGTTTTAGGCATCCACTTTTCAAAACATACAACAGCTTATAGTTTCACATTAATGTATCAAATCTAGATATAAGACTATGTTCTATATGTAATCCAATAATCTGAACTCTCAATGCTATTCTTCACTAAATTCCTAGAACATAGGCAACAGACATTTATTTAAACCAGAAAAGGCAAAACTGATCTAGCAACCCTGAGATATAAAAACTGGAGGGTGGCCCAGTGCACGAGGCTCCCACCATTGTGGGCTCAGATGTATGCAGCCTTACCCCACTTTGCAAAGAGCCTGTTTCCGAGATTTGAACCCGCAAAGGTGACAAGGCAGCAACATTACCGTTGTGCCAAGAACAATTTAAGTAGGATAATAAGATTCGTCAATCCAAGCCTTAACAGAAACTAGCATTTTACTCAAAATAAGATAACTAAACTAGCTTAAAATTTGACCAGACTTTCTAACCTTTTCTCATAAAGAATAGCCGAAACAAGGCTGGCAAAGGTCTCAGGCTTCATATCCCGCTCCTCCCTCAGCTGATACAGCTTGTGCCGAAACACCAGCCGCTGGTATCTTCAACCCCATCAACACAAATCAAAAAGGTCTTTTTTTTATACATGCACGCCCCCAGAATCAATAATATTTGCAAATACAAACCCTAGGATTGAAAACTAGGGTTTCTCTAGATTTTCTTACAGGGTCTGGACGTCGGTGGCGCGCTGGTATCTTCAACCCCATCAACACAAATCAAAAAGGTCTTTTTTTTATACATGCACGCCCCCAGAATCAATAATATTTGCAAATACAAACCCTAGGATTGAAAACTAGGGTTTCTCTAGATTTTCTTACAGGGTCTGGACGTCGGTGGCGAGGCCGGAGAGGCCGATGAAGAGCTTATCGTGGATCCCGAAGATGCGCTTGAAATCGACGGCGATCGTCTGGAGGTTGACTCCGAGGCGCCGGTCGCTGGCGATGGCGAAGCAGTTCTTGCCCACCATCGCGACTACGGCGCTGCCGTTGTACTCGAAGATCTGCAACAAGATTGAGACGATAAAAGTGAGTAAAGGAGGTGGGGGGTAAAATTAGGGTTAGGGTTAGGGTTAGGGTTCGAAGGGAGTGCTCACCGACATGGAGACTTGAGCAGAGAACGAGGTCGGAGGTAACGATGGAGGAGAGTGAGAAAGAGAAGAGGAGCGGTGTTCCCGTTGAATTTGGCTTCGGGAAGAAGAAAGGGTTTTGGGCTACAGAGTCGGGTTCAACCCCATTTTTAATATCCAAACCCGATTCGTTTTAAATTTCTTAAAAAAAACCCAACTCTATATATATTTGGAAAAATTGCTTCAAGGCCCCAAAACTAAATTGTTGATGTGTTCCAGCCCCTTGAACTTTTTCTAATGTGCTTTTTCCCCAAAAATGAAAAATCCATGTGAATCAGCCTCATTTACAATTTCCAAGATAAAAAATTCCCAGACTACCCTCTTCTTCTTCTCCAGATCTTCTCTAGATCTAATTCTACTCCTCTTCCTACAAACCCATCTCCTCTTCCACCCTCTCTCTAACCTCACTCGAAACCTCCAACACCACCGCTACCTCCGTCACCCCTGTCTCTACCTCGCTAGGGGGTTCTGCAAGAACGGCAACAGGTGCAGGTTCCTCCACGACCTCAACGAGGACAAGCTCGACGCCGCCATGGCCTCGCCGCCGCCACCGCCGCCACCACTGCCAGGTTTCCGTACCCCCTCGGGCAGCTTGCCGATGTCCCCGTTGTCTCCCATGAACCAGAGGTAGGTGAACGACGGCTGGCCGAGTTCTTTTCTTAGGCTTTCGACGGTGGGTTCCGTGGATTTTGATGAGTCGTTTTGATTTCAGGGCGGCTGCGACGACGGAGCTGATGCTCGCCGGAGATGAGAGCAGGTTCATGGGCCAATCGAGGATCGACCGGAGTTTGATGTTGTTATTGTCATGTAAGCTTCAGTTGAACTGGGAAGGAGTTTGATGTTGTTCTCTGTGCAGTTTGATTGTTATTGATATTGCAAATTGTATGGTGGGATTTTGGGAATGCATTGTGGTCATTGTTGGTTTGATAACACTTTTCCTGCTGATAACACTTTCAGAGAAGAGGATGTCTCCAATTATTTTAGGTTACGGGAAATTTTCTTTTTAAACTTTTTGATGGTTTGACAATTGTTGTTTGGGGTTAAAACTGATTTGGGTTCGTGTTATATTCTATAGTATTTATGGGTCAGTTCAAGATGTGAGGATCCCCTAATCTCAACATGTTGGGGCTTGGATGTATATCAAAATCAAGAAAGAAGTAATAAACTCAGAGTGTGGTATATATAAATGTTGTACAAATTTGTGATGGTGATTTCTTGTATCTGCTGTTGTTTGTTGTCATGTAAGCTCCAGTTGAACTGAGAAGGAGTTTGATGTTGTTCTCTGTGCAGTTAACTGTTGTGGTTAGCATGTTAACTCTTGTGTTTAACATGTTAACTCTTGTGGATAACATGTTAACTCTTATGGATAACATGTTAACTCTTGTGGCTATATGTTAACTCTTGTGGATAACATGTTAACTTTTATGGATAACATGTCAACTCTTGTGGATAACATGTTAACTCTTGTGGCTATATATTAACTCTTGTTATAGTTAACATGTTAACTCTTGTGGATAACATGTTAACTCTTGTGGCTATATATTAACTCTTGTTATAGTTAACATGTTAACTCTTGTGGATAACATGTTAACTCTTGTGGCTAACATGTAAAATATTATGAATAACATGTTAATATATAATGGATCAATTTACCAATTAAAGTTAATTGTGATTTCAGTTAACTTTAATTGGTAAATTGATAATTATATTCAGTAAACTTTTAACTATAATCCATTATCCGTTAATTGTTATTTGTAATCTATTATCCGTTAACTGTTATTTCGGGTCATATACACGTTAATATAGTTCTCATTTAACATGTTAACTATAATACCTAGCATGTTAACCTTAATTGATAAATTAATAAATATAACTGTTAACTATAATCAATTATATGTTAACTGTTATTTATAATTTGTTAACTATTAATAATTATTTGTTAACTGTTATTTATAAACTGTTAACTATAATGAATTATCTGTTAACTGTTATTCATAAACTGTCTGTTAACTATAATTCATGTTTGTCACAAGAATTAACATGTTATCCACAATAGTTAACATGTTTGCCACAAGAGTTAACATATAGCCACAAGAGTTAACATGTTATCCATAACAGTTAACATGTTATCCACAAGAGTTAACAACATGTTAAACACAAGAGTTAACATGCTAACCACAACAGTTAACTGCACAGAGAACAACATCAAACTCCTTCTCAGTTCAACTAGAGCTTACATGACAACAAACAACAGCAGACACAAGAAATCACCATCACAAATTTGTACAATATTTATATATACCACACCCTGAGTTTATTACTTCTTTCTTGATTTTGATATACATCCAAGCCCCAACATGTTGAGATTAGGGGATCCTCACATCTTGAACTGGCCCATAAATACTATAGAAAATAACAAGAACCCAAATCAGTTTTAACCCCAAACAACAATTGTCAAACCATCAAAAAGTTCAAAAAGAAAATTTCCCGTAACCTAAAATAATTGGAGACATCCTCTTCTCTGAAAGTGTTATCATCAGGAAAAGTGTTATCAAACCAACAATGACCACAATGCATTCCCAAAATCCCACCATACAATTTGCAATATCAATAACAATCAAACCGCACAGAGAACAACATCAAACTCCTTCCCAGTTCAACTGAAGCTTACATGACAATAACAACATCAAACTCCGGTCGATCCTCGATTGGCCCATGAACCTGCTCTCATCTCCGGCGAGCATCAGCTCCGTCGTCGCAGCCGCCCTGAAATCAAAACGAGTCATCAAAATCCACGGAACCCACCGTCGAAAGCCTAAGAAAAGAACTCGGTCAGCCGTCGTTCACCTACCTCTGGTTCATGGGCGACAACGGGGACATCAGCAAGCTGCCCGAGGGGGTACGGAAACCTGACGGCGTCGACGGCGGCGAGGCCATGGCGGCGGTGAGCTTGTCCTCGTTGAGGTCGTGGAGGAACCTGCACCTGTTGCCGTTCTTGCAGAACCCCCTAGCGAGGTAGAGACAGGGGTGACGGAGGTAGCGGCGGTGTTGGAGGTTTCGAGTGAGGTTAGAGAGAGGGTGGAAGAGGAGATGGGTTTGTAGGAAGAAGAGTAGATCTAGAGAAGATCTGAAGAAGAAGAAGAGGGTAGTCTGGGAATTTTTTATCTTGGAAATTGTAAATGGGGCTGATTCACATGGATTTTTCATTTTTGGGGAAAAAGCACATTAGAAAAAGTTCAAGGGGCTGGGACACATCAACAATTTAGTTTTGGGGCCTTGAAGCAATTTTTCCTATATATTTGATAATTTATCGTTCAATTCTAAAACATTGAGCTAAAATACCTTATGTTAAGGATTATTTGCTGGATTTTTTCTAATTTTAATGTTAGTGTTTTGAGAGTTTGTTTTTAATATCCAAACCCGATTCATCTCAACTCGTGTTTTTTTAAGGATTTTTTACATCAAAACCACATTTACTTTTACCCAAATTGATACTTATCATCTTTACATTTTTTTAATGTAAACCACCTTTATCTGCTAACATGTTTGCAATGTCACACCTAATTTAATTTGCAGCCCAAAAAATTCGCAAAATGACTATTTTACCCTCATAAACTTTTTTGTTTTTCCATATTCTCCCTCACAAACCCTAACCCTAACCCTACACTCCTCATCCTCCTCTTCTCCCCATCTTCCCTCTCCCACCTCCCCGAACTCCCCTCCCCCCTCTCTCTCTTGTCCTCCCTCTTCCTTCCGATCTCTCACTCTCCCATTCTTTCCCAAATAGGAACCAAGATTAGGGTTAGGGTTTGAGGGAGGTGGTGGTCATGTATTAGAGTTAGTATTTGGGAGGAGGTGATGGCTATGGGTTAGGATTTTGAGGGAGGTGGTGATCATGGTTTAGGGTTAGGGTTTGTAGAAGAGGAGAATGGAGGAGGCAAGGGTTACGTTAGGGTTTGTAAAGAAGAAGATAGGGATAAAATAGGAATATCAGATTTTTTTTGTGGGTGAACAGTAAAAAAGTGTGACATTGCAAACATGTTAACAAGTAAAGGTGGCTTACATCAAAAAAATATAAATGTGGTAAGTGTCAATTTGGGTAAAAGTAAAGATGGTTTTGATGTAAAAACCCTTTTTTTTATTTTAAATTACCTAAATACTCCCCACATCTAGATATTTTCTAATTCACCTTTCAATTCTACTGCATTGAGTTAAAATACCTTTTACTTTTCAAGGAATATTTGCTAGATATTTCTTAGTTTTATTTTAGCTGTTTGGTTGGAACTCTCTTTTATCCTGCTGTTCGAAAACTAATGACGTTAAGTAGTTCAGGAGTGGATTTTTTTTATTTCAACATGGTAGAACCAGGGATAAATTAGCAAAAATCTAGAGTCGAAGGTAATTTTGCAAATATTGTTGATTTGAGAGGTATATAAGCATGGCTCAAAATGGTTGCGCATAATTTTCGCAAGTTCAGGTGATTTTCTCTGATTTGTAAGGTTTAGCGGAATTTGTGAAATTTACTCTTTATAAATTATACAATCTACTAAGAAAATATAATCCAAAATTTTCCACTTTCATACCAGAAAAGGAGAGACCTTTCACCTATGGACATTGTTATCAGACATAAAAGTTATATGAGAATCATAAGCAGATAAGAGTAGAACAATGTTCAATTCAAGTTGCATCACACGACAATCAATTGCAGACAAACATGGTACAAAAGTACAACACATAACAAACCAATTGCAGACAAACATGCTACATATCAAAAACTGATAACTTGATGTCCCTCCTATACTAGATCTCTCTTAAACAACAAAGACCTTAAATTTTTGGGATTTTTTTTACATTAGTCCCTTAAATCTTTCAAAGTTTGAAATTAGTACCCCGGAAATCATTCAAATTTCAACCCTAATTCTTTAAGTTATTGTGAAAGTAATCCCTCCGATCAAAGCATAGAAGTAGCGGTTAGAGGGACTGATCTGAAAACAACTTACGAGAATTTGGGGACCTAATAGCAATTTCAATGATTTTAGAGACTAATTTCTAGATGTGAAAGATCTAAGGGACTATATGGGGAAAAACCCATAAAGGTATAACATTCTACCTCACACCCATTTTACCTCCTCCGAGCATTCTTCCAAGAAGTTAGTTCAACAGGAATCTCATCTTCATCAGACAAAATCACAGCTTTAGCCATCAACTTCCCAATCAAACCATGATAAAGAAGCCCTCTCGAACCGAGCCCACCAACAAACCAAAACCTACACCGCCCCCTCTCGCCAACAAAATCATCGATACAACCAAGAAGCGGCAGCGACCCAAGAGGAGTCAGAGGTGGCATGGCTCTGACGCCTGCCCTAGCTCCGACAAGCTCCCACTTTTTTATGGTTGGATAAACTGTAGAGGCTTTTGGAAGAAGATCTTGATAAGCCCTCGATGATTCTTCTGGAGTGACATCTGATGAGTAGTTCTTGGAGTTCCAATCCCATGTTGATCCCATCAGAACGCTCCGAGAAGATTGGAATGCCAGCCATGCGTCGGAGAGTATCGAGGGGCTGTGGCATCTGTATTCTTCACTACGGGAAAAAATGTCGAAATGATAATAGAGTTGATTGTAAATAGACCTCAATACTATGGATGTAGCTACTAATACCTCCTAATCTATTTTATTAGCACTTAAACCTTCTAAACTATTTTGCTAGCACTTACAACACCTACACTCCAAACACCATTATTTCTCAAGTTAGATTGAGATGTCATGTGGTGATAAGTTATCCATTGCCCTCAGTTTGACTAGAAAGAGGAATAAAACTTGCTCTAAAGTCTAATCTAATAACACAAATAAAAAAAAGACGCCACCTAAGATTTAGGGAGTATAAGTGGCTACATCACCGTAGTACATGGGGTGTATCTGCTGTTAATCCAACTTATACGCCAGTTAGGTTGTTAATCCACATCGTTATATTCGGACGAAACTGCTGGACATGTATGTAACAGAGTATGTGTCCTGGATGCATGATGGAAAAAAACCTACGAACCACTGTTTTGGTGTTATCTTTCAGTTTCTCTCAACGTTGTCGGTCAAGAAAAATACATATTTTTATTTAAAACTTTATAAACTCTAATGGGGACAAATTGCAACCAAATTTGACCAACTGTAATCAATTACTCAACATGAACTGAAAGAGACAGAACGGTTTCTGCTAGATTGGCAGTACCTAATATTGATCGTTGGCAGTTGGAGTTGTGAGATAACACCTCTGCATAATCTCAGAGGAAGCTTTCCTGAAAGCTCTCGAAGTACAGTGGATTTAGCCCCAAGACATACAATCACTGCATCATATTCACCTGCAAAGCTCTCAAAAAGCAAATAAAAGTTTGACTGAGAATTACAAAGTCAAGTTGAAGACACAAAGCAGTTCCTTGTCTATGGTTGATTGGTTTCTCCATCGCACTTAAAACCTCAAAATTTAAAGAAAAAAAGGGGGCAAATCATGAGTTATTGCAGTTTTCTGTGTTTGTTTTCTTCTAATGGATGCTGATACAGTTACAAATGTTGTTTAAAATCAGATTTGATATGCATACACTTGTTAAAGAAACAAATATAGTAATGGGAAAAAATGATATCGAGCTTTACTTTTAGTGCCTATTTACATAATAAGAAGAAAAATAAAACATCAGATAGCAGGTTGTTTTACATAATATAATACAGAATAGGTTACAACTGAATGCATTAGGATGTCCTGAATATGTCAACATTTGAATATTTTCTAAAAGTAATGGGAAAAAATGATATCGAGCTTTACTTTTAGTGCCTATTTACATAATAAGAAGAAAAATAAAACATCAGATAGCAGGTTGTTTTACATAATATAATACAGAATAGGTTACAACTGAATGCATTAGGATGTCCTGAATATGTCAACATTTGAATATTTTCTAAAATTAT
>NC_033796.1:108455093-108475231 GCF_001876935.1 Asparagus officinalis
GAATGGTTAAAAAGTTTGGTGGACAATTTTTTGTTATCCACTTAAGTTGACATAAGTTTTGCTATATATATATATATATATATATATAGAGAGAGAGAGAGAGAGAGAGAGAGAACATTTCCTATACGCATGAATGCATACACATTCACATCTTTCTAGGATTTTCTGCAAAAATCAACCATGATTCACAATTTATCACTCGTGACAACTTCAATTCTCTTTCTCCCTGAAAAAAGCCCTAAATCCTCCTGAATCAAGCATCAAAAATCCTCCTCCTAACTCCGCTGACGATCGACCAACTCTCTCGAGGTCGACCAACTCCGCCTCTGTGATTTCACCGTCGACTATCATCATCCAAGTTCAACCCTCCTCCTCTGTGATCTCGCCATCGACCTCCTCCTCCGCCTTCAGCCCTCCTCCTCTGCGAGTCAACTCCTTTGTCGTGAGATCTCCCAACTCCAGCCCTAACTCCAGATAACTATTTGTTGGTTATATACGACTCAAAGAACTATTATTTTTCTCATGCTTTATTTTCTCAACTAATTAGGTACCCTTTGAGAAATTAGGCAACCAATTTACCTTTATCTGTCTTCGAATCAACCAATTTGAGAAATTTCTCAACCAATTTACTTGATGAATAATTTTCAACGAGGGGGGGGATCATGCTAAGTATCTTTTTAAGGCAGATGTGATGCAGTAATTACGTACCCTTTGAGAAATTAGGCAACCAATTTACCTTTATCTGTCTTCGAATCAACCAATTTGAGAAATTTCTCAACCAATTTACTTGATGAATAATTTTCGGGGTGGGGGGGTGGACTGTTCATGCTAAGTATCTTTTTAAGGTAGATGTGGTGCAGTAAGTTTGATGCTTGAATTGGTAAAATTTTGTTCCTTCAATTTAAGCATTTTGAATGGGTTGATTTTTGACATGGTGGAGCCAAGCTTGAGTTCTATGTACATGCAGATACTCCAGGTAGGACTTCTTGTCTTGTTGAAAGTGCAGTGTGTGCTGCTCATGAAGCTACTTGTAAGTACTAATAGTGTCCATGACATTTGTTGTCAGCCGAGACAAAATCCAACCAGTGTCGATCTCTATTTTATCTTCATTTTATAAGAATTTCATGGTCTAACTAGTTATGTTGAGAACGAATGTGCTCCTAGAGCAAAAAATTATGAAATTCTTATTAATTATGTTGAGAACGAATGTGCTCCTAGAGCAAAAAACTATGTACTACATTTTGTTATTGGAAGTGATTTTCCAGCTTTGGATCTCATAAGTCATGATTGCATAATTTAGATAATAGTAATTTATAATTATGCATGGAGGGCCGTCCACGACATGTGATAATGAATTTATCAACTTTTTCCCATGGCACAGTATGAAAATGAAAATTTTGTAAAATTTGATTCAATGCACCTAAACTGATATCCATATAGATGAGGATCAAATTCACTAATCTTTCTATAGTTGTTAATTTGGTAGACTTGGTTAGGCGTTTACATTTTTCAGTTACCAATTACAAACATTGTGTTTTTTCCCCTCCATGATTAAATCTTTTTTCTGGTGGATGATTGCATTCGTATCTTAGTGTTTTTATGGTAAGAAAGCAGGTTATCCATGTTGATACGTATCTTAGTGAGACCATATGCTCATCTACCCCAGATTTAGCTCTATTTGACGCAGGTTATCCATGGCAAGAAAGTGTTTTTATATTGTGAAGAGAGGTCGACAATGTGGCATTTTTGATAATTGGGAGGAATGTAAATTCGCTGTTGATAAATTTCCAAATGCCTCCTACAAAGGGTTTGCAACGTACAAAGAGGCTTTGAGTGAATGGGAGAAGCACACCATCGATCGTGATTCAGCATCCAGCTCAAGGCCTGTCCAGACACCGCTTCAATTTCAACAACAAATATTTCCAGAGCAGCATAATCTAGATAAGGACAATGAAAATTTTAGGAAAATTGTTATTTCCCCGATCTATGTTTTTACATTAGGTTCAATGTTTACAATATTAGTGTTTATAATATGTATCGTTGCAGTATTTGTTAGCTTCTCCATTGTAAAAGGTATGTGATGTGATTTGTAAGTTGTTATGTGATGTAATATTTATGCATCTTATATTTAGGACTTTAGTTGTGAGGAGAAAACAGCCTAATACTTGTTCAAAGTGCCAACAAAATAAAGTATTTGAAGTTCATTGCGACTCCAACTTTAAATGCGTGCAATTGTGCATAAATCTGGAGTAGACTAATTCAAAATCATAACTTGTGCTTCCTTTGTTACACAAGTCTTTAACCATGTTAAATGTAGCTCTGTGATTTTGAATTAGTCTACTCCAGATTTATGCACAATTGCACACATTTAAAGTTGGAGTCACAATGAACTTCAAATACTTTATTTCGTTGGCACTTTGAACAAGTATTAGGTTGTTTACCCCTCACAACTAAAGTCCTAAATATAAGATGCATAAATATTACATCACATAACTTACAAATCACATCACATACTTTTTACAATGGAGAAGCTAACAAATACTGCAACGATACATACTACAAACACTAATATTGTAAACATTGAACCTAATGTAAAAACATAGATCGGGGAAATAACAATTTCCCTAAAATTTTCCTTGTCCTTATCTAGATTATGCTGCTCCGGAAATATTTGTTGTTGAAATTGAAGCGGAGTCTGGACAGGCATTGAGCTGGATGCTGAATCACGATCGATGGTGTGCTTCTCCCATTCACTCAAAGCCTCTTCGTACGTTGCAAGCCCTTTGTAGGAGGCATTTGGAAATTTATCAACAACGAATTTACATTCCTCCCAATTATCAAAAATGCCACATTGTCGACCTCTCTTCACAATATAAAAACGTTTTCTTGCCATGGATAACCTGCATCAAATAGAGCTAAATCTGGAGTAGATGAGCATATAGTCTCACTAAGATACGTATCAACATGGATAACCTGCTTTCTTGCCATAAAAACACTAAGATACGAATGCAATCATCCACCAGGAAAAAGATTTAATCATGGAGGGGAAAAAACACAATGTTTGTAATTGGTAACTGAAAAATGTAAACGCCTAACCAAGTCTACCAAATTAACAACTATAGAAAGATTAGTGAATTTGATCCTCATCTATATAGATATCAGTTTAGGTGCATTGAATCAAATTTTACAAAAATTTTATTTTCATACTGTGCCATGGGAAAAAGTTTATAAATTCATTATCACATGTCGTGGACGGCCCTCCATGCATAATTATAAATTACTATTATCTAAATTATGCAATCATGACTTATGAGATCCAAAGCTGGAAAATCACTTCCAATAACAAAAATGTAGTACATAGTTTTTTGCTCTAGGAGCACATTCGTTCTCAACATAATTAATAAGAATTTCATAATTTTTTGCTCTAGGAGCACATTCGTTCTCAACATAACTAGTTAGACCATGAAATTCTTATAAAATGCAGATAAAATAGAGATCGACATTGGTTGGATTTTGTCTCGGCTGACAACAAATGTCATGGACACTATTAGTACTTACAAGTAGCTTCATGAGCAGCACACACTGCACTTTCAACAAGACAAGAAGTCCTACCTGGAGTATCTGCATGTACATAGAACTCAAGCTTGGCTCCACCATGTCAAAAATCAGCCCTAAGCATCAAATTAAATTAAAGGAACAAAATTTTACCAATCCAAGCATCAAACTTACTGCATCACATCTGCCTTAAAAAGATACTTAGCATGATCCCCCCCCTCGTTGAAAATTATTCATCAAGTAAATTGGTTGAGAAATTTCTCAAATTGGTTGATTCGAAGACAGATAAAGGTAAATTGGTTGCCTAATTTCTCAAAGGGTACGTAATTAATTGAGAGATCTCATGGCGGAGGAGTTAGCTCGCGGAGGAGGAGGGCTGAAGGCGGAGTAGGAGATCGAGCGAGATAGCGGAGGGTTGACAATAGCCGACGGAGAGATCGCGGAGGAGCTGAAGGCGGAGTCGGTCGGCGGAGTTGGTCGACCTCGAGATTTTTCGTCGGCGGACTCTCTCGAGGTTTTCCGATGCTTGATTCAACAGCGAAACCGCAAAGGAGAGGNCCCATGGCTGTGAAGTGGTTGGAAATTGGAACGAGTGCATAGGAATATGACACCTCACTACCAAGCACAAAATTTGTGCTTGGTACCAAGCATATCCATTTTTCTCATATATATATATATATGTGTGTGTGTGTGTGTCTGTAAGTATACATATATATATGCTAGATTACGAAATATTTCCAAATGTTTTATATGTTGATCAAATGTTTTTGAAAATATTAAAATATCATCTATATAAGATAATATGAAATTAGTATAAAGTATATCATTCATAAAAAATATTCTTGAGTTGAGCCTCGGGGAGCCGCTCAAAAGTCACTTTAAAAAAACCATTTTCTAAAAGCAGCTTTATAAAAGCAGCTTTATAAAAAGATATTACTTTATTTTTATAAAGTAACTTTATGAAAAAACAGACACCACGTCTCGTTTCGAAATATGACGAAGGTTCGGAAGCATCTTTTGAACTTTATAACTCTTTTCTTCAACTTTCTTATTTCTTATTCCTAGCAAGAACAATTAAACTGGAAAGAAAAATATTATAATCAATTTCTGATACCAATTTTTGTAAAGGAACTATAACAGAAATAAACACTTCAATTTTAGACGTCTGATCTGTATAATAACTTCTTCTTTATTATTCTCCACAATATTTTACAAGATACAAACTTATTTTACAGAGGATACTCTTACAAACTCTCTTATTCTAACTCTTTTCTTATTTCTTATTCCTCTAACTCTGCCTTCTTCTCTTCCTTCTTTATATTTATAAAGTTCAAAAGATGTTTCCGAACCTTCGTCATATTTCGAAAACGAGACGTGGCATCTGCTTTTTCATAAAGTTATTTTATAAAAGTAAAGGAATATCTTTTCATAAAGCTGCTTTTATAAAGCTGCTTTTAGAAAGTGACTTTTTTAAAGTGACTTTTGAGCGGCTCCCCGAGGCTCAACTCAATAATATTTTTAGGCAAATCAGGCAATATCTTTTTCTTTAATATCTGGAGTATTTAAAACTCCCATAGCATCTTGAATATTAATATCTTCTCCAGTAGAACTATAACTCTTCGTATCACTTGTTTCAATTACTTAAAGAAATTGTTTTTTCAAATGTTCTAAACATTTCTGTTGAACTTCTGCATCAGAAGCTTGAGGATATTTTCTTCTAACCATTTTGGCTATTTTAAATGAGATTGTCCTTTTAAATTTCTTGATGCATATTATCCTCAAGAAGAATATTATTCTTTTAAATGATTTCTTCAATTTGTTTTACCTTTTCTTCTATAAGAATACCGGACCACCATCTACAATAAAACTTTCTTTTCAAAATTAGCAAATGTGAGTTAGTCCAGTCTGTTTCTAAAGACCATGTCCATATCCATGATATTTCTGTTTCTGCCAAAAAGTAAACAGGACATAAACCATCTATAATTTGGGTATCATCCATCTTCGATATAATTGGATGAGTTTCAACCCATGAAGAATATAACTTGATAATTGGTTCTGAAATTATGCTTAATTCAACACCATATGTTTCCCACCATTGGAAGAACCATGAAAGAAGCTCTTTATTAATGGTTTCTGGACATAATTTTATAAGCCAAGTATGCTTATTTTTATGATTCTGATATAAAAATATATTGTAGAATGTCTGGTTATAATCCCAATAATTGAAGTATTATAACTCTTTGGTATTTTGGGATTTAACCAAAGGTAACTTTTGATTGGGATTTATTGCCTAGTTTCTTGGCTGTATGACTTCTTGAATAATGCATTTGCAAAAACTTGGTGAAACATTGTGATTTTCACTGCTCCAAAAATAGGTTATTTCCATTCTTTTTACATTATCAATGTCTTCATCCAAGCCATTGATTTTAATGATAGGGTTGGATAATAATTATCATTCAAATATTTCTGTCTTAACTTATCTGGATCATTCATTATAGGAATATCTTCCTATTCTAAATATAGAACTATATCCGAACTTTGTTTTAGAGTCCATTGTACTTCTTTTTTCACAATAGAAGTACATGGTTCAGGAGTATCTTCCTTATCATATCATTTATGCCCTTATAAAAGACTTGAGAAGGACTGCTAGTATTATTCTTTTTGGCAATTGTTCTCCAAGAATTGGGTTGTATCGGAGTATGACTCCTTTCAGAATTATTAGTGCCTCTCCCCCTCCCTGAAAAGGAAGGACTACTCCGTCTCATTGGAACCCTATAAAAATTCACGGGTTAGAAAGTCAGAAAGATGATTATGATCACCTTTAATATATTCAATTTTAAATTGATACATAGCTAATTACCATCTAGCAAATATTTGTTTAGAAACAAGATTTTTAACATCTTTTTCTATAATACCTTTGGCTGAGCTACAATCAATTCTTAATAAGAATTCTTGATTTAAGATATCATCTCTAAATTTAGAGAAATATTTAATAATAGAAAGCATTTCTTTCTTAATTGTAGAATAATTATATTAGGCTTTGTCCCATTTACCTGATGTAAATCTGACTAATTGTTCCTTATTATTTTGAGGTTCTGTCTGTTTCAGAATTCCTCCGTATCCTATATTGGATGCATCTATTTCTACAATTTTAAACCAATGTATATTAGCTAAATATATACATGGTAAACACTTAACATTAGCTTTTATTTTTCTAACTGTAGCAATATGTTGCTCAGTCCATGATTTATCATTCTTTTTTAATCTACTATATAATATAGCTGTCTTGTGTAAGATTCTTATAATAATCTGCAACATAATTTAATGCACCTAAAAAAACTTTGTAACTGTTTATTATCAGTTATTTCATCAAGAAATTTTGATGCAAATTCTATACTTCTATTAATAGAAATTATTATTCCTTTTTCTATGTTATGACCCAAGAATCTAATCTGGGTTTGGAATAATTTTATTTTTGGGGCAGATATTGCTAACCCATTTCGTAATAGATTACGAAATATTTCCAAATGTTTTATATGTTGATCAAATGTTTGTGAAAATATTAAAATATCATCTATATAAGATAATATGAAATTAGTATAAGGAATGAATATATTATTCATAATATTTTGGAATTCAGATGGGGTATTTTTTAGCCCAAATGCCATTACATTCCATTCGTAATGTCCGAATGGTACAACAAATGCACTTTTGTATTTATTTTTTTTTTCTATTTGGATTTGCCAATATCCTGATTTGAAATCAAATTTAGAAAATATTTTTGCATTATGAATACGGTTTAATAAATCTCTTTTATTTGGAATAGGATATCTTATCCATTTGAGAACATTGTTTAATGGTTTATAATTTATAACCAAACAGGGTATTCCTCTCTCTTGTTCTGTATGTTTATTAACATAGAATGCAGTACAACTCCAAGGAGAATAAGATTTTTTATTAATTCTTTCTCTATAAGAGATTGTATTTCATTTTTGCATAATTCAAGATATTCCTTATTCATTTGGCATGATCTTATTTTGTAGGAATATCCTTTTCATTGAAATTTTCAATATAAGGTAATGAAATATGTTGTTTTCTATTCCAAAAAACATTGGCAACATCACTGCATATAGTGAGTTTAAATTTATTTTCTATTTGACTTATTAAGTCCTTTTGTTTCTTTATTTGTTCTTCAACTCGAACAAATACTAATTCTTCTTTAAGAAAATTTATTTGATTTTCTTTTAATATTATGTTTTTAACTTCATTTAACCTTCTTGTTTGAGGATCAGTTATAAATTCAAATATAATTTCCTTATTTTTATAAGTTGCTTTAATTCCATTAGTGTCAATTTGACTTATAGGCATAATATTATGTAAAAATAGTCCCTAGTATTACATGTTGGGATAATTTTTTTACTAAAATACAAAGAGTATGTATACAAATACCTTGTACACATATATGTGCTTGTGGTAATTTATATTTTACCTCTAATTGATTATCATTGGCACAACTTAAAGTTTGAGTAGTTTTTCAAAAAATTTAGAAGTTACTATTCCTTCATTTATACAGTTAAGATCTGTACCACTATCAACCAAAGCTATGAGATCTGGTATAAATATTTGTTCAGCTATAACTAGAGTCATTTTAATATACCATTTTTGTGATGTAATTTGTTGTAAAATTTGTAAAAATTCATTACTTTCATTATCACTATTTTGGATTATAGCATTATCATCTTCTGCAGTTTTCTTATTTAATCTAGAAATAATATATTTATTTCCTTGTTTTAAATATTTTACTTTTTTTCAAATCTTGTATTTCTTTATTAAGATTTGATAAAGATAGTTCTTTGGAAGTGGATGCAATATTTTGCCTTACTTCAGATATTTTATACACATTATCAATATTTGGTTTATCTTTTATTTCTTTATTTTTGTTTAATAAAGAATTTATAAGTTCTTTTAATTCAGACGATATTTCTTCTGACAAAAGTTTTGTCAATAATTCTTATGAAATATATATATATATATATATATTCTTAATTTTCTTTTTAGATTTTTCTTTTCCTTTAAATAATTTATTTTTCTTTATAAATTTTTTTTTTTTTATTCTTTTCATTATTATTGATTTCTTTAGCAACCTTATATGCTTGATCATAGGCGAATTGTTCACAAAATTCTCCTAATTCTTTTCTTTTGGTAAGTCTTTGAGACTTTAACTGGTTTTTTAATTTTAAATCATTACAAAGGGTCAAACCTTCCTTTATACATGCATTAGCTAAATATCCATATGATAGATTATCATAAGGTATATAACCTTCATATTCAGTTCGAATTTTGTTTGAACTTTTTCAGCAAATAATGTTGGCAAGCCATCTATAAATTTTGCTTTCCAATGTGTACTATTAGCATCATTCAGAATCATTACTCTGCTAAGATAGGTGTCTTTGTACTACCTAAAATGGGTTAATGAGGGACAACGAAAGTTTTGTAATAAAGTTCTTATGCGTTCACCATCATCGAGATATGCTCCAGTAAAATGATGTGCTATTGCTAACATTAACGTATATACAGCATCTTCTTGTTGTATACCATTTTCAATCTTTATAGCATTTAATACTTCTCCTCTTGCTTCAGGAGTTAAATAATTATCCCATCATCCTTTAAGGATACCAGTAAAGCCACATGTAATATAAGAGGCTATCATTTTATCAGTGTTTCCATTTTGCTTACACATTGTAGAATACATAAGCATTCTATGCATAGTAGCATATATTTAGGTGTCAGATAACCCATCAATATTCTATTCGTAGATATTTCTACCATTATAATCCATTTGAATAAAAATATCATTTTCTTCAAATAGAACATCAGCAGGAGTTGGTCTTTTATAATAATATCTTTCTAATTTTTTGGAGCATTTTTAATCTTATTAATTTCTGTAAATTGATTTTCTACAGCAAATAATTGTCTAGGTGTTATTTCTCCAGAAGTATCATTAGATTCTTCTTTTTCATCCGAAGAACTATTATCTTCAGATATTATTGTTGATGCAGAAGCTTGATTTAAAGTATGTATTCTAGCATTACTAAGCTTCTTAGCTAAGATATCAATAATTTCTGAAGTAATTTTATCATCTTTTTTAAACCCTGATATATCTATTGGTGGTTTTTTATTAATATTTTTTATTTTAGAAATTACCATTTTATTTTTCTCCAATAATTTTAATGATGGTATTACATCATTCATTTTATTAATTAATTTATCTATGACATCTTCAATTCTAATTAATTGTTCTCCTATAGTTTGAAGATGAATATTAGTATAATTATTTTGTTTAATTATTTTACTTAATTCTTTCATATGTTCTTCCTTAATTTCATTAGGCTTTATAAAGGCCATAGATTCTATTATAGAAGGATACACTCCTATTAAATAAAGAGGGTCAATTGGTGGATAAACTGATCTGATAATTTTACTTTACCTGTAATTGTTTTCCACTATTTAAAATGTTCTTCTATTACACTAATTTTATTTTCTTGGTTTTAGTATAATTTTTTATAAACCAAGGAATAAAAAATTCAATTTGGTTTTTTAATTTTAATTGATTATAATATTCTTCTTTCCAATTTAACTGTTCTTGCTTAGAAAATGTTTTGAAAAAACATGTTCTAAAATCTTTATGTTTTTTTTGTTAAAATTCCTGATTCAGAAATTTCCTTATTAGACTGTTTTTCTCTAAATCCATTATTTCATTCTAAAACTAATTTCTAAATTTGAAGGAGAATTTCTCTCTTTATATAAAGTATGAGGAATATTATTTTCAGAAATATTTAAACCTTTTACATCACTGGTTCTATAAGATCCAGATCTTGAAATAGAATTTTTAGATGAACTGGCAACATCAGATAGTCTGACTGTTCTTGATGGATTAAAGGTTATTTCTACTTCTCCATCAACAGTTTGAACGATTTGGTCTACCTCTTGATTAATAATCGGTAAAGGTTGAATAGCATTGGGTATTACCTAATTATCTGGAAAGTTGATTTCATCCCATTTAATCTGTCTATTGACAACAATATTAGAAGATAAAACATTAGTTTCTACTATAACAGTTTTACCTGGTTTAGAATGCATTTTAGCTTTAGGGGCTAAAGTATTTAGTATTTTATAATGTATCCGATATATGATTGCAACTGTTTCGGATCCTGGTATAAATTTATACCCATCTGTTTTAATATTTAGGCTTATTGCCTCTAAAATATTTGGATCTGTTAATGATAGACTTAAATTAGGATAAATATTAAAATATACTGATCCATTACAGAGACTAATTTCCATTATATCCATTAATGATTGGGTCCAATTTAAACATCTAGCATCTCTTAAGCATACTAATAAAGATGCATTTAGTCCTTGCAAAGTTAATGGTCGAAAGGCTATCTGTATTAAGCCTATATATATGAATATACTTATATTTATCCATATATGGTTCAATATCTATATCAAATATTTATCCATATATGGTTCAATATCAAGTTGCATAGATATAGATATAGACATACACATACACATACACATACATATACACATACACATATATGTATATGTATATGTGTGTGTGTGTGTGTGTGTGTATATATATATATATATCATTATTAAAGCCAGATATGTCAATCGGGGACTTTAGCTTTTTCTATATGTGTGAGAAGAGACTTATTTTTCTCCATTAATTGTAAAGAAGGTATAATACTATTTAATTTATTAATAGCATCTTCAATTCTAATAAGTTGTTGTCCTACAACTTGAGGATATACAATAGAATAATTATTCTGTTTAATTACTTTACTTAATTCTTTTAATATTTCTTCTTGAGAGTCATTTGGCTTTATAAAAGTGATTATTTCTAAATTGGTTGTTGTTAATCCAGATAATCTTAAAGGATCTATAGGAGGATAAATTGATCTTATAATTGCTCCGGTACTTGATTTCCATTGTTTATAATGTTCTTCAAGTACTCCTATTCTTTTTTCTTCCTTGTTAATATAATAATTTAAAAACCAAGGAATAAAAAATTCTATTTTTTGGTGTTTTTGAAGAGTTTCGTAATACTTATTTTTAAATGATTGTTGTTCTTTACTTGAGAAATTTTTAAAAAACCAGTTTCAAAATTTTTTATGTTTTTTATTTTGAAATTCTTCATTAAGAAATTTTCTTATAGTATTGTTTTGTTTAAAGTCTATAGATAACATTTTTACATTCGAAAACTTACTTCTAAGTTAGAAGGAGAAAGCTTTTCTTTCTCTTTATAATAGGATGTGGGATACAATTTTCCAAAACATCAAGTCCTTTGACTTCAGTAGTTTTATAAGAACCTGATCCGGATATAGACTTTCTTGAGGAACTAGAGACATCAGAGAGTCAAATAGTCCTAGAGGGATTAAATATAACTTCTACCTCACCATCAATAGTTTGTGTAATTTGGTCTATATCCTGATTAACAATTGGGTGAGGTTGAATTGCGTTAGTTATAATCCAACTATCAGGAAAGTTTACTTCATTCCATTTTATCTGTCTATTGACAGCAATATTTGAAGATAACAAATTTGTTTCTACCATAACAGTTTTTCCTGGTTTAGTATGAACTTTAGCTTTTGGAGCTAAAGTTGTTAAAGCTTTATAATGTATTCTATAAATAATGGCGATAGTTTCTGAGCTTGGTATATAGTTATACCCATGTGTTTTAATATTTAGGTTTATTGCCTCCAATATATTGGGGTCAGTTAAAGAAAGACTTAAATTAGGATAGACATTAAAAAAAATCGGTCCATTGCACAAACTCGTTTCCATAATACCATCAATGATTGAGTCCAATTTAAACATCGAGCGTCTCTTAAACAAGTTGATAATGACGCATTTAGTCCTTGTAAAGTTAAAGGACGAAAGACTACTTATATTAAGCCTATATGAATGTATTTGTATTTATCCATATATGGTTCAATGTCTACTGGTCCAAGTAATTGAATTGTTTGCTCTTCACGATCTACTGTCGTAGTTCGTTCTAAAGTTTTAATTGCAATTATAGATTTATAATCTAAAAATCCAAATTTATAAATATCTTGATTAGGGACATTTGGTATTGACCATTTATTTAAAGATTCTAATTCAGAGGAAAATTATGTTAATTGAGCATTTTTAACCTTTTTGCCTGTATGACGAGCAGTTTTTGAAAAGGAACCAACTTCTATTTTAGACATGAAGTTTCTTACAAGTTTATCTAATAGAAAATTACTCAATAAAGGTGTAGACTTGATATTTTTCTTTCTTTTCTTTAACAAACAATCTAACCCATATGTTTGCACGTCTGTCAACGTCTTACACTATCCTAACACGCCATCTTGGCAACAACAAGGATTTATAGCGTGCAACTTTGGTGACGTCCTACAAATATACAGATTAAATTCTTTAATTAAGAAAGGAAAGAACATATTTTAAATCTACATTCTTATTGACTAATATTCACATTGATAAACTGCAAGAAATAACTTAGCCTAACATGGTTCTGATACCAATTAGCAAGCAGCAACAATAATCAATACTAAACTATAAATAGAACTAAAATAAATTTTACTTACAAGGTAAGTCCTACTGATTTTTCAATATTACTTTTTGATCCACGTTTTTATTACAAGAGAAAATATTTTACAAGAGGATTACAAAGAAAGAGAACACTTCTTCAAATCTTACTCACTCCTTACTTCTTCGTCTATATTTAATTATTTAAAGACCTTAGAAGCATACCGTCTTACTGCTTACATATTCTTTATTCCTAACTTTATTTTTATAAAGTTATACACAGTAGTACACGTAACCTTCACTTTTATTAAAGTGGAAATAAAGGAGATTCCTTCATAATGCGCTGAATTCTTTTTATGAAGTAGTTGCATACTTTTATAAAGTATAAAATAGATTCCTTCCTTTTTATGAAAAGAAGTTTTTATGAGATTCCTTTGCCTTTAGTGTCTGGAACTACATCCATAGCTATTTCCCACATGGTTTCTGCATCTTCTTCTCCTTAAGCATCCGGTAAAATATCACCATCTACAGATCCTGTACTTTTAGTGGACTAAACTTTACTTGTATCAAAGACCTGAAAGAATTGCTTCTTCATATGCTCTAAACATTTTTGTTAAATTTCTGTATCGGTTGCTTGAGGATATTTCTTTTTTATTGTTTTTACCAACTTTTTCATAGGGTTCTCACCTTGAATTTCTTGAGTAAGTGTATTCTCAAGAGTTTTATTATTTTGTATAATAATTTCCTCGATTTGTTTTACCTTTTCTTCAATAATGATGTCATTCCACCATCTGCAGTGATATTTTTTGTAGTACTAGTAAGTTTAGATCATCTCATATAGCTTTAATTGACCAATTCCATATCTAGGGTATTTCTGTTTCTGCAAAGAAATAAATGGTACATAGTCCTTTTGGAATTTGTTCTTCTCTTAATTTCTGAATAATCGGATGGGAATCAACCCAAGAAGAATATAACTTCAGAATAGTTTTTGGTAATATATTCATTACTTCCTCATATCTAACCCACCATTTGAAGAACCAATTTGGCAAACCTTTATAGATAGCTTCAGGGCACAACTTTATTAACCAGGTATGCTTATATTTGGGATTCTGATATAAGAAGAGATTATGAAAAGTCGCTTGATAATCCCAATAATTAAAATAATAAAGTGCTTGAGAGTTGAGAGTGATTTTTACCAAAGGAAGTTCTTTATTTGGACTTATTACCTAATCTCGAGGTTGTATTACTTCCTTAATAATGCATTTGTTGAAACTAGGAGGAACTGTATGATTATCGTTGCTCCAAAAATGAGTTATTTCCATACCTTTCTGGATTAAAATCGTCTTCATCCATAATCTTGATTTTAAGGATAATGTAGGATAATAAGAAGTATCCAAATATTTTTGTCTCAATCTTTCACAGTCATTCATCATAGGTATATCTTCTGATTCTAGATATAACAGTCTCAATTTGAGATTTTGTATGTCATTCAACTTCTCTTTATTATGGAAGAATAAGGTTATGGTGTTTCTTCTATCATTAAAAGATCTTCAATTCCTTTATAAGAGGATGACGAAGAAGCATTAGAGTTGTTCTTTTTGGCAATAGTGCGCCATGAATTAGGAGTATAACTCCTTTCAGATGATGATGTATTACCTCCTCTCCCCCGCCCTGAAGAAGGCGGATTAGTCCAGCTCATTTGTACCCTATAAAAATTCGCGAGTAAGAAAATCGGGTAAATGGTTGTCAGAACCATGAATATAGGTAATTTTAAACTGATACATAGATAATTCAGCTTGCCAACGAGCAAAGATTTGTTTTGTTACAAGATTTTTAACATCTTTTTCAATAACGGATTTAGCAGAGCTATAATCAATTTTTAGCAAAAATTCTTGACTAAGAATATCATCACGGAATTTAGATAGACATTTAATAATTGCTAACATTTCTTTTTTAATTGTAGAATAATTAAATTGGGCTTTATCCTATTTACCTGATGTAAATCTGACAAGTTGTTCTTTATTAGTATTTGGATCAACTTGCTTTAGGATACCACCATATCATATGTTAGAGGCATCAGTTTCTACTACTTTAAACCATTGCACATTAGCTAAATGAATACATGGCAAACATGTAACATTGGTTTTAATTTGTTTAACAGCCTAAGTATGTTTATCTGTCCAATGGTAGGCATTTTTTCTTAATCTACTATATAAAATAACAGTATCTTTAGCTAGGTTATGATAATAATCTGTTACATAGTTAAGAGCTCCAAGAAATCTTTGTAATTGTTTAGTGTCTAGTATGACATCAGGAAATTTTGAGGCAAATTCTATACTTCTATCAATAGAGATAATAGTACCTTTATGAATATTATGGCTTAAGAATCTGATTTGAGTTTGAAATAACTTTATTTTTAGGGCTGATATAGCCAGTCCATTTTTTTAAATAATTTTATGAAATATTTCGAGATGTTTAATGTGTTGATCAAAATTTTGAGAAAAAATTAAAATATCATCTATATATGATAAAATAAAATCAGTATAAGAAATGAATATTCATTCATAATATTTTGGAATTCAGAAAGGGCGTTTTTAAGTCCGAAAGACATAACATTCCATTCAAAATGTCCAAATGGAACAACAAAGGCTGTTTTATATCTATCTTTTTCTTTAATTTGGATTTGCCAATATCCTAATTTAAGATCAAATTTAGAAAAGATTTTTTGCATTATTAATACAAATTCAATAAATCTCTTTTATTTGGAATAGGGTATCTAATCCATTTTAATACTGCATTTAAAGGTTTATAATTAATTACTAAACGAGGTATTCCTCTTTCTCACTCTGCACGATTATTTACATAGAATGCAGTGCAACTCCAAGGAGAATATTATTTCCTTATAAGTCCATTTTCTAATAAGGAATTTATTTCTTTTTTACATAGTTCAAGATATTCTTGATTCATTTGACATGGTCAGTAGGTATATTCTTTTCATCGAAATTGTCAATATATGGTAATGAAACAATATGTTGTTTCCTATTCCAAAATGTATTAGGAGAATTATTGTAGACAATTTTATTAAACTGTTCTTCTGTTTGAATTATTAATTCTTTTTGTTTATTTATTTGTTCTTCTATTTGAACAAATCTTACTTCTTCTCTTAGAAAACTTATTTGTTTTTCTTTTAAAAAGGGTATTTTTTTACTTCATTTAGTAGATGAGTCTGTGGGTCTGTTATAAATTCAAATATAATTTCTTGACCATTATAAGTTGCTTTAATGCCTTGTGAATCAACTTGGGTCATAGGCATTATTTGATGTAAAAAAGGTGTACCAAGAATTACATGTTGAGATAAATTTTTGACTAATACACAAGGAATAGGAATACATGTTCCTTGTACACAAATGTGCTGTAGGTAATTTATTTCCATTAGCACTGCTAAGGGTTTGAGTGGTAGTTTCAAAATATTTTGAAGGTACTACCCCTTCATTAATACAATTAAGATCGGCTCCACTGCCTACTAGAGCTATAAGATCTGATATAAATACTTGCTCGGCTATCGCTAAAGTAACTTTAATATACAATTTTTGAGATGTTACTTGTAAAATTTATAAAAATTCAGAATTTGTATTTTCATTTTCTTTATCAAAGAATTTGGGTGTTTGACATGGGGAAGAATTTACGGAATTATTCCTTTCTTCTATACCTTTTTCAATTTTAGAGATAATATATTTTTTTCAGAAGTTTAACTTCTTGTTTTAATATATGAATTTCTTTATTCGGATCTGATAAAGATAGTTCTTTAGATGTAGAAGTTTTTTCTTGTTTTCTTTTTATGACTTCTGACATTCTATAAACATTTTTGATATTTGGTTTTTCTTTTATTTCTTTAGATTTTTCTAATAGTATTTCTAGTATTTCTTTTTTTAAATCTGAAGATATATCTTCAAAAATAATTTTTGATATTATTTCTTGGTTGATAACGTTTACAGATAAACCATTCATCTCTACTATAACTTTCCAATAGTCTGTATTATTATTACAGTTATTAACTGTACAATTACATTCTTGTTCAGAAGAATTCGAAGATGAGGAGTCGTCTTCTTCTTCTTCAATTTCACTATTTATCATTATTTTATATAAAGTCTTTTTAAGACCATCTTCTATCTCATTAATTTTCTTTTTAGATAACATTTTCTGGCATAATATCCAAATTTACCACATTTGTAACATTTAATGTTACTTTTATCTTTTTTCTTCTTTTTATCCCTTTTTCTTCTTTATTATTCTCTTTTTAAAAAATTCTTTTTCCTTTTGAAGGGTCTATTTTATGATGTTTGACTTATCCTTTTTTTCTTTTTCGGTCTTATATGGCTGATCATAAGCAAACTGCTCGCAGAATTCGCCAAATTCTTCTCTTTTTCGGCCTTATGTAATGATCTAAAATTAAAAAAGCTAGTCCTTTTATGCATGCATTTATAAGATGCCCATAAGAAAATGTATCGTAAGGTATATAACCTCCATGTTCACTTCTCAATTTATTTCTTACCCTTTCAGCAAATAAAGTTGGGAGGTCATCAATAAATTTTGCTTTCCAATGGGTGCTATTAGCATCCCCAAGAGTCATAACTCTACTTAAATATGTATCTTTATACCATCGGAAATGAGTTAATGATGGACATCTAAAATTTTGTAATAACGTTCTTATTCTATCTCCTTCATCAATATATACTCCAGTAAAATGATAAGCAATTGCTAACATTAAGGTATACACAACATCTTCTATCTGTATACCATTTTCAATTTTAATTGCATTTAATATTTCACCTCTGGCGTCTGGTAAAAGATAGTTATCCCACCAACCCTTTAAGGTACCAGTAAAACCACAAGTAATATAAGACGCAATTAATTTATTACCATTTTGTCTACATACTGTAGAATACATTAACATTCTATGCATTGTAGCATAAATTTAGGTATCAGATAATCCATCAATATTCCATTCGTAGATATTTCTACCATTATATTCAGCTTGTAAATAAGTATCATTTTCTTCAAATAAAACATCAGTTGAGTTGATCTTTTATAATATTATCTTTCTATTCTTTTAGGACCATTTTTAATTTTATTTATTGTGGAAAATTGTTCTTCTACTGCTAGAAGTTTGTCTGATTGAATTATTTCTTCATCTGAAGAACTACTCTCAGTAGGAATAACTGAAGAAGTAGATGTTTCACTCTGAATAGTATGGAGTTTTGCATTACCTAGTCTTTTTGTTAAAAGTTCAATTACTTCAGAAGATATTTGATCTCCATTACTAAAGCCAGACATTTTATGTAAGGATAAAAATGGTCCATAAAGAATAGGAAGTTGGTAAAAACAATAAAAAAGAAATATCCTCAAGCAACCGATGCAGAAATTCAACAAAAATATTTAGAGCATATGACGAAGCAATTCTTTCAGGTCTTTGATACAAGTAAAGTTCAGTCCACTAAAAGTACAGGATCTGTAGATGGTGATACTATTCTACCAGATGCTCAAGGAGAAGAAAAAGATGCAGAAACCATGTGGGAAATAGCTATGGGTGTCATTCCAGACACTAAAGGCAAAGGAATCTCATAAAAACTCCTTTTCATAAAAAGGAAGGAATCTACTTTATACTTTATAAAAGTATGTGGCTACTTTATAAAAAGAATTTGGCGCATTATGAAGGAATCTCCTTTATTTCCACTTTAATAAAAGTGAAGGTTACGTGTACTACTGTGTATAACTTTATAAAAATAAAGTTAGGAATAAAGAATATGTAAGCAGTAAGGCGGTGTGCTTCTAAGGTCTATATATATATATATATATAGAGAGAGAGAGAGAGAGAGTTGATCTTATGTCAACTTAAGTGGATGTCCACCAAAACTTTTTAGCCACTCATTTATATATTATAAAAACCTCTTCATATCTTTCATGGATCACTAAGGAACATCAATGGCTAAAAAGTTTGATGGACAACTTTTTGCTATCCACTTAAGTTGACACAAGTTTTGCTATATATATATATATATAAGCTTCTCTCATAACTAATTCACCTTCTTAATGAAGAATTACCTGAAAGTTCATGAAGGCTACTGACAGATTGTTTATGCAATTCAATTTCTCTTTCTTCGGAGTCCAATGCTGACACATTATTTGCTATGTAGTGGCATGCTAAAAATAGTGCCTACAAAATGAACAAATAAAACAGGACGCATAACTCAAAATGTAACAACTAATAAGTACTATAAAAGTACAAAAAACAAAAAAAGGCACGTGGAAGAAAAAATTTAACACACCTGAAGATATCTCTTGGGATGGATGTTCATTGCTAGTGGCATATAAATAGCTGAATCAAATGGCGCATTTACATTTGGTACAAGACAATGAGCAGCATCCGCATTTAGATGTTCTAGAATGCAACTTTGAAGGCAATTACGAGCATTCTAGTCACTTAAGAAAAAATGAATAATCAGAGCTCTAATAACAAAATATAAATAAGGAGGTCGTACATCTTTTCCATGTTGAAAGAGAATACCTCCTTCAAAATTTCCACATTTTTTTCAGCTGTAGCAGGTTTTAATATGCCCCTAGAAGATTTAACAAAATAATCAGAAAAATTAAAACTAAAAGCATAAATAAATCATGCAATACCCATGCAGGCATTTTAAGGGCTAACATTAGAACAATAAACTTAGAAGAGTAAAATATATATTTTCCACTGTCCATAGATCTTACTAATAACTTGCACAATGCCAGGTGACTGAGACAGTTCTAACACATGACAAGTTGTAGAATTTCACCAACATGTTTAAATTTGCACTTTCTAAAAATTGACGTCTAAAAATTGAACAAAAAAAAAGGAAATTTACATAAGAAAAAAAGTACTGGCCTTCTCAAAACTATAGGTCCATCTGAACAGCAAGACGGATCATGAACAGTATTTTCCGAGACTCTTGCTTGCACCGCACTTTCTG
>NC_033796.1:108475241-108526195 GCF_001876935.1 Asparagus officinalis
GGCGCCTCTCCATAAAACCTTAGCTATAATTATAAACACTAAAATGTATAAGAAAACAAAGTCATTTAACTACTTAGCCAACATATATTTTTTGGAGCTATTAAGAATGTACATGTTTCTAAAAGTTAGGAATCATATTATGGCAGAATAAACTTGAAACAAAAATTACATAAAGTGAGACTAAATCAAGGATATGTATCCAGACCTTTAGGCGAGTACGGATGGAGTAATCCTCCAGAAGCACCCGAGGCACCACCACCTATCCCAACTTCATCATAGATGTCTATGTGCATGTGAGATTCCTTAGGACAATGCTGCACGATAAGGTTCCATCAGTATGCTAAAGATACCAAACACTTGTTCAAAGATATTGTGGCTTCAAGACAAGCCATAAGGAAGAATAACGATGAAATTCTTATATTAGCAAATCTTAAAAGTCGGTGGATATGTGTCGCCCCCAAGAGCGAAGCCAGAAATTCCTAATAGTGGTGTCACAATATCTATATCTATACTACATATACAAGAGGATAGGAGTGCTAAAACTATTGATTGCCCTTTTTAACCCTCTTAAATTTGATAATTCCAACATTACTTTATTTTTTTTCTTTATTTAATTTATCTCAAAGTCTCATATACATGAGTCTTAAATTAAATTAAATTAATTGCAAATCATCATATAATTAATTACTTAACTATTAATTGTTAATTAATTAATTAATAATTAATTAAAAGGAGTGCTAAAACTATTAATTAATTACATTAAACTAATTACGTGGCTTGTATATGTATGTGCACGTGCATACATTGGATAATATTTGTCAAATGGTTTGTTTATAATGGACGATTTATTTTTTATAGAGTTGAAGACTATGTCTCATCTTCAATTCATAGCTCTTGATTTGTGTTGTCACTTGAATCCTTGAAAAAGAGAAGGATAATAGATTCAAGGAATGTTATTATTTAAAAGTTTTGATATTTAAGAGTATGTATAAATCTGATTTGGAAATCAAAGATTGTTTTCAGTGTGTATTTTTTTCTATTGTGGACTAGGTAAGATTCTTATTGATCTTTTAAAACTTAGAAAGAATGTATGATCTTATTTTTAGAGTTTATGCAAAGTTATTTAAAGATTTTTCCCCCCTCGCACAAAGTTAGTAAAGAGCTTTTTGTGTTATTTCTCAGTTGCGCTTTTTCTTTTGAATATAGGCCATAAGTTTTGAAGTGCTATCGACTTATCCAACACGTTCAATGTCTCCTGTCCTTTTGATTTCCTTACCTCTATTGAGCATCTTATATATTCTTTTGTAAATAATAATGTCAAATCATAAATCTTTGTTTGTCTTCTTTTTTATTAATTACCAATAAGTTCTTTGTTCCCATCAACTTTAGGCTACAAAGATTGACTAATAAAATATATCGGCTATTCTATCTTCTATTCATTGAGTATATCAGAATACACAAACCTATATATTATATATTTGATTAATTGCATAAAAATTTTGATTTTTTAATATGAAATCCAGATAATTTTTTTCTCTTGATTGAGATTTTTTAATTGGGATTGAAAAATTGACCTATATAATTCCCATGAACTGAGCTATTTAAACAATATCATTATATCGGTTGTGATTCCATCTTGCTATTATAGCTTTTATAATTTTGCATCTAATAACAGCTTTTATTATTCCAACAAGATACTAGACATTTAATATTAATTTTTTATTTAGTGTCCTTTGTAACTTTCTTGCATGGTATATTGAGAATCAATATATCATAAGGAAATATTATATCGTAAATACATATTTAAGAATCAATAATGTAGAATATATTATTTACTAATAATTTCCTAAACCAAGAATGCCACGTGCAATGCTAGTATATATAAAAAGATAATAATATGAATTTTTTCACATTCAACATGATCAGGAACTTTGATGAGATAAAAAGATATTTAACTAGATACAACAATTAATTATAACTGACCCTTATATGTGTTCATGTTTTGAAATCAAAGTATGATGGCCTCATTCGAAACACCATTAAATATGTCCTTTTCAATGTAAATTTATGCAACCTTTTTTGCAAAATTGATGGTAGTTCTTTAATGCGTAGGTGAATTGGGGCATGTAAGTCAATGGGTGTTTGAGTCACCTTACGTTCAGATTTAGTCCATTGAGAGTTATCATTACTCACTATTAAAATCAGTTATGGTGTCACTTTGTTTGATAAGCTTAAATTGTATGATTTAGGGTGGTGTCAAACAAGCCCACATGGGTTCCTTAAATTGTATGATCTACGGTGGTCACTTGACACCACCCATTGTATACCAGCTCATTCTCTGGTCGCCTCCTTCTTTTCCAACTGAAATATGCGGCTTGATCTCCTACCTCCCTCTAGATTTCTCTAATATTTTTTGTAGTAGAGAAAGCTCGACCGAAGAGCATCAATGTTATCGATAGTGGATAGCGTCGCGTCGCGGCGAGATACCATTAAGGTTATTTGGGGCTATTGCGGCAGAATAGCGACAAATAACATAAAGTCAAATAGCAATCAAATTTACATATATTTAAATATTCTAGAAACTAAGAAAAATTACAAGAAAAAACTAAAAATTCTACAAATGCATATTTAATTATTTATAAAGATCCTAAGAAATTGATGTGTAAGTGTAACAATTGCATAATATTAAAAAAATAATAGATACTAGAAAGAACAAAAAAGCGTACATGTTTATCAAAAAGACCGTTATTTGTCCAATTCCTTCAACTTTTAAGTCTCTAATACAAAAATTCTCAACAATAAAAAAACATTGATTAGTGACACCATCATTATATTAACTATTAGAAACTTGACATAAAAATAAAATCTTCAAGCATAGATAAATGAGCAAAGCAAGATAATGTCATGAATTATGATAGATAATAACAGTCTATAGATACTAAGCAAGCACTAAAGATCAAACTCCAAACACATGACATTTCCAAACTCCAAACTCAAAAGTCTAAATCAAAGCAAAATAAAAGCTAGAAGTCTCAAATGGAGGCCTAGCCGTAGATTTGATGCTGCAGTGCTGCAGTGCTGGAGAAGGTGAGCCGTGAGAAGGTGAGGCCGTGAGATGGGGCTCGACCGGAGGTGGTGTTGCTGCGGGAGATGAAGCTCGACGGAGGTAGTTGCCGAAGGAGGTGAGGAAGAGGTGTCGGCTAGGGTTTTGAGGCTTGCTGCCGGAGATGAGCTCGTCGGAGCTAGTTGCCGGAGGAGGTGAGACAGAGAAGCGAGAGAGAGGCGGAGACTAGGTTTTGGGTCGGGACTGGAGTCAAAGAGGGGGGAGGGAGAGAGAGAGATGAGAGATTTTTATTTTATGGGTTCTGGTCGGGTTCAGGTACTGAAATTTTGAAAAGAATAGCGTTGTTTAGCATTTAAAAGCGCTTTTAAGCGCTAAACAGCTATTTCGCGCAATTAAGCGCTATTTCGAGTAAAAAGCGGCTATTTCACCAATCACACACTGCAATCAAGGTGATCGGAGCGATTGACCACCCCTTCCTTGATTACCCCTGCGATAGCGCCGCTATTGGGCGATTTTTACAACACTGAAGAGCGCCAAAGAATGTCATGCTTGCCTCTCAACATCGGAAACGTAATGCGGCAGCAAAAGTACATGCCAAATGTGCAACCAGGTGCAATTATATAAAACTCAATGCAGAGTGGATACTTCATGGTGGGATTATGCTGAAATTATGAAGTGCGTGCTACGTAATCAGCCTCAGTCTCAACGCAGTCATTTTAACAAACACCTCATTTACTTTGGAAGTCCCAGGGCATGTCATTTTTTAGCCCACTTTATTCCTATTTTCCCCCCTACTTATTTTGGTAGTCCCAACGCATGTCATTTTAACCCACTTTATTCCTATTTTTTCCCCTAATGCAATAATTCTTCACCCAATTCAGTGTAGGGATAATTCCATTTACCATCACAAAATAAATTAACTTATACAAACTCGCTCTTAAGGGGCTTTTTCTCAAAGAAGAACTTTTAGAAATAATCATCATAATGACGGAATCAATGTGTTTTTCGGAGAAAAAATTGAATAAATTTCAAGGAATTTGAACCTTAAGGAGGTGCCAGGCGACGGATAATCCAGCGAAGCCCGCTCCAAGGACGGCATACTTCTTGGATGCTGAAACTTTGAGGCTTCTTTTATGAGAGTTAGGGTTAGGGTTTGGGTTTGGGATCGAGGAAGATCGCCGGAAATTGAGAGGATGGGGAGGAGGGAGGCGGAGCGCCGCCGCTGTCATGAGATGAGAGAGGCCGGGGAATTCCAATAGTGCGGATACTTTGGGTGAATTCGTAAAAAAAATGCCCCCATTTTCGCACTTTGTTAAGCTGGGGTAAATTTTGTTTGGAACCTTCTTTCAAAATGATTTATGTTTTTAACCCCCCCACCCCCACCCGGGGCAGTGGTCTGTCTAAGTCCAAAATAAATCTAAAATGGATAAGTTCTTTGTTAACATCAATAAAAAGTTAATGCCCCCTTATTTGACATGCAAAAAAGAAAAGCGCAGAATTATTCCGTCCAATTTTTCTGTTAATATTGATTAAAAAATAATTTCTGAAATTTTCTCTTTACTATTTGCTCTAGTAGATGTTCACATTGAAAGAAAGCGTACATATGTGGTTATATGTTGTCAGAGTGACATGTAAGGGTGATATTTTAAATATATTTTAAAACTCGAGTAAGTGCTAATATGAAATGAGATCTAATTTAAGGATGATTACTTATTGAAAATGCTTAATATTAATAGAGAAATTGAGCAGATATGAGTATTGAAGATGATTATGTGGTGGTATTTTGAAACTAGCTTAATTAAAGGTACGAACGTGAAATTGAGCTAAAGGGTGGTTCCATGTGATAAAACCCTTGGATAAATGAATAACTTTACATAAAGTTTTGTGTGGATTTTTTAGAAAGGAGATGGTTTAAAGGGTTCCTAAGTTTTACTCTTTTTTTCTAAGAGCCCTATGTTCTTATTTTTGACAAAGAAGCCCTTAAATATTGCCCCTTTTTCTATGAATCTCTTAACATTCTTTTTTTTACAATAAACCCCCTAAGTTTTACCCTTTTCTTCTACAAATTCCTTAAGTTTTAATGTTCTCTTCTAAGAAGCCCTCAAATATTCTTGTTAACTTAGAGGCTTCGTCATCAAAAATAGAAAGTTCAGGACTTCTAAGAAGAGCGAGATAAAACTTATGGGGGTCATTGTCAAAAATAGAAAGTCAGGGACATTCTACAAAAGAAGAGTAAAACTTAGGGATTCTTTAGACTATATTCTCTAATATTAGAGTGACTATATTCTCTAATATTAGAGTAGTGCTTGATTATGTATCAATTAATGATTACAATATCTTCCAAGTACTTATTTGTATTTATATCTTTAAAACTTAAGACGTGTACCTCTTTTCACTACAACATTTCTTTTGTTCTCACCAAACACTTCCTAATCAGGAAGAACCCAATTTAGGGGTCTCACTTGTTCCGAAATATACACAAAAAATCCAGTTGATCGTTCCAAATGTTGGGGTTGAACACACAATCCGTGCCCTTCCGGATCTTGTGTCGAAAGTAGGCAAGCAGGAAATCACAGCAAATAAAAGAAAAACTTACAGGAAAGAATAATCAAACCAGAAAACACCAGATTTAACGAGGTTCGGCAAACGTGCATATGTCATCGAGAGCCACACCAAAAAAATTTAATTAATTGAAGAAGATTACAATGCTCGCAATAAGCCTCTCTCTCTCTCTCTAAGATCTCTAATCTCAAAGTGCCGTCAAAACCCTCCTTTTTCGTGTTCTCCAAACCCTAAAAACATATCAAGGTATATATAGTATCCCAGCCCAAAACAGATTCCCAAACCAATTAGGAAATTGTAAAATCCGACATTGGTCGACCGGTGCAATGGTGTCGGTCGACCGGCCAAAACATCTTTTCCTTACAGTCCGTCGACCGGGGTAATCTTGTCGGTCGACCAACCCGAAACTCTTGTAATGTTTTTTGACTTCGCGTTGGTCGATCGATGAGCTTGTGTCGGTCGACCGACCAGAGCGAACTTCCTGGGCTGTTTTCTACAGACTTTTCGGTCGACCGGACCACGTGGTCCGGTCGACCGAACAGCCTGTAGAAAACAGCCCAGGAAGTTCGCTCTGGTCGGTCGACCGACACAAGCTCATCGATCGACCAACGCGAAGTCAAAAAACATTACAAGAGTTTCGGGTTGGTCGACCGACAAGATTACCCCGGTCGACGGACTGTAAGGAAAAGATGTTTTGGCCGGTCGACCGACACCATTGCACCGGTCGACCAATGTCGGATTTTACAATTTCCTAATTGGTTTGGGAATCTGTTTTGGGCTGGGATACTATATATACCTTGATATGTTTTTAGGGTTTGGAGAACACGAAAAAGGAGGGTTTTGACGGCACTTTGAGATTAGAGATCTTAGATTTTTCAGTTTCTTTGATGATTTCTTCTTCAGGTTTCGGTCTTCACACTTCCAAAACCAACAATCTCCCACTTGGAGACGAAACCACCATCAATGAGCTCTCCCGAAACTCCCACCTTCTTCGTAAGCATCTTCTCCTACTCGGAAAAAAATCCATTCTTCAATCATCATCAACCCGGCGATCCCGCCTATCCTCCTAGTGTGACTCTGGCTTTATCTTCTACGCGTGAAAGCCAACTGAAGTTGCGCACAACTCCAGTTTATCGATAGTAACTGATTTAGTCAACATATCCGCAGGATTTTAGCTCCCCAAAATCTTCTCCAATCGTAACTTGACGTCCACAATCTGCGAGCATAGGAAGTAGTAACGTACGTCTATGCGCTTCGTTCTGGCATGATATATTGGATTCTTGGCAAGGTGTATAGCACTTTAGCTATCACAATAAAAAACGTTGTTTCCCTGCTTCAAACCTAAATCTTCCAAGCACCCGGTCAACCAAATTATCTCCTTGATGGCTTCAGTCATTGTGACATACTCTGCCTCGGTCATGGACAATGTTACTATCTTCTGCAAGCGTGAGAACTAGCTCAGTGCTGTCGACGCTAAGGTATAAACATACCCGTGGTACTTCGCCTCGTATCATGATCATCGGCAAAATCTGCATCCACGTATCCTCGCAATACCAATTCTTTCTTCCTGAACACAATGGCATATCCGTAGTCCCTCTCAAGTAACACAATATCCACTTCACGACCTCCCATTGCTACTTTCCTAGATTGCTTACAAACATGCTCACAACTCCCACTGCATGGGCAATATCTAGTGTGACGCCTCTAGGTTCACACAAGTCTACAGTCCAAGGTGAAACCAGGAATGTCAAACCTGTCATGCACCATACCGTGCAATAACATGTTTCACCATCATAATTATTATCTCTCTAGTAGAGTCAACAACAGGTGTAGGTACAAAAGCAAGTAAAACATAATACAAGAGATATATGATGAAATAATAGAGATAAAAATAATATTTCATTATCCAACATACAAAAATATAAAGTGAATCTCTGAAATAACTAGTCTGGAGATCTCAAAAAGTCTCAAATAATCCAACATACAAAAATATAAAGTGAATCTCTGAAATAACTAGTCTGGAGATCTCAAAAAGTCTCAAATACAGAATATCTGATAAAAGTCTCTGAAATAACTAGTCTGGAGATCTCAAAAAGTCTCAAATACAGAATATCTGATAAAAGGAAATAAGTCACATAACTTTTATAACTTCTAGAACATAACTCTCAAATGTCTAAATAAAATGTCTACAGTGAAGCTCCATAAATAAATATAAAACTACAAATGAAAGATGGACGCTAATAAGTATCGCCATCAACCTACGACTCTCCGTGCACCTGGCTCATTACCTGAAATGGGAGGGGACAACGAGCGTCAAAGCGCTAGCGAGCAACATCACAACCAACCCCAAGGGAGAGGGCTCGTTGCATATAGAAAATACAGTTAATACATATATACATAAAATCATTGATCCTAACAATAAGAGGATTTTAGTATTTAGGAAATTACAACACGAGCATAGGTACGTCGAGCGAAATAATCCAAACAAGGAAACCCTCATGTATATACCTTGTATCTCAAATGGTAAATCCCTAAATATCAAACCCAAGATCTAATACAGGAACAATAATATAAAGAAGACTAACGCATCTCAGAACTTAAATATCATGCCATGTCAAAACCCACATAAGTGTCATGTCCAGACTATGTAAGTGTAAGTGTCATATTCAAGGTTTAAACAGGTGTCCAACACATGGACTAAGACTAGGTGTAGTGGATGCCCAACACATGGACCGTATATATAAATTGTCCAACACATGGACTGAATGATGAATGTCCAACACATGGGCAGAATATAATAAATGTCCAACACATTGACTGAATATGATGAATGTCCAATATATGGACTGCACATAATAATTGCCCAACACATGGACAGAATAAAATGTGTAGAATATCGATGAGATATATGAAAAGGATGCATATACACTAATTTCATACATGTCTCGGTGTGCAAATCTAAACTCATGTCCGCAAGCCATCTCACATATGAAGATACATAATAAATAATAATTTTTAATGCCAAATATTCGAGGCGACTCGTCGTTCACATTAAAACACATAACAAAAGTAAACATGCACAAACTATACCGACGATCAACTGAAACAGTCAGAAATCCTTCACAGGTTTCTGTCTTCTTCGAAACAAATCTAGAAGTGACATCATTATTTTTCAAGCATAATATTACTGATATCAACATATATGAAACAACATGAAACAAAATATTAGCATGTAAATATATCGTCGAAATCCTAAACATTTATATACACATGTTTAAACGTTTTAAAAGCAAAAACTTGTGATTTAATTTATGATTTATAAATTTCAGATCTGAAATTTGTCAAGGTTACTGTTGTAATCAATTAGAAAATTATGATAATGTATTCTCACTTCATAAATTATAAAGATCTATCTTTTGTACACTAAAAATACGTTTTAGGCTCGAAAAATCCAAATAAAACTTAATAAAACGTGCAAAATAAAAGAGTGCAGAGTTGAGTGAGATGTTACTCACCTCAGATGCTGAAAAACTCCTGTCATGTGAAAGAGAACCAATCTCCTTCGCTGCACTACACAAAACCCGCTGAAAAAATCCTCCGAAATCTCTCAAAATCGCCAAAGAAAAGAACTAGGGTTTGAGAGAGGGGAAAAGGGACTGCTAGGGTTTGGAACACAGGAGAAAAGAGGTGTTTTTTGTGTTTAAACATGTGTATATATGATAGCAAACTGAAAAACTACAGCCCAAAACCCGAAACCCGAAACTGGAAAACCTAGTCTGACTAGAAACATACTCTTTGGTATTTTAGCTGTAACTTTCGCATACGACCTCGGAATGAGGTGATTAAAGATTTGTTGGAAAGCTTCTGAAGATATCTACAACTTTGGTCTTAAGTTTTTCCATATTTATAATATATAAGTGTGTAAATAAAATCTCTCCACTGGTCATAAATTTTCAGATTTATACATCGAGCATGATTTGTGCATTTGCTCTTATATATACATATACACATTAAATTGATCTCAAATTAATTTCTAGTATACTCAAACATCATAATATATTATTTATAAATATATAACATATTTATTATTATTTATTACAAAATATTTAAATTTTTGGGGGTTTTACATTCTTTTCATTTTAAAAGAATTTCGTCATCGAAATTTAGAAATCATACTTAACTGAAAGATAGTATTAGAAAGCATGTCGAGAGTGAAATCCAACCCACACATATACCTCTCGTAATATTAAACTATTGATAAGCATATAGGGATATTTATACTTAACAATCCAGAATGACTATATTCTCACTCAACCCTTAATCAAATGGAACTAGTACGTCGGGCGAAAAATCCAAACAATGAACCCCCCATATATATACCATATGTTCTAAAAGATTAAGAATTAAGCAGAAATATCCTCATTCTAGCGTTAAATCTAAATATAACCATACAAATAATCACACACATAAATCAATCCACTTCCTCAATAGGTGCAGGTAGTCGCGCTGCATAACATCTTCGCGCTCCTGAGAATCATCCTCGATGTCTACACTTAACCATCTAAAATGTAAATACCCCCACTTAACCCCTAACTAAATGGAACAAGTACATTGAGCAAAAAATCCAAACAAGGAACCCCTCATATATATACCATATATTCCGAGTACTTAGGAGTTAAGTGTTAATACCCTCATTTTAGTGTTAAGTATAAACATCACCATACATGTAACCATAAGTCATATATAAGTCATACTAAAATTTAATTTACCTGCTTAAATAGGTGAGGGTAGTCGCGACGCATATTCACCTCGCGCTCCTAAGAAACCTCTTCAACTCCTCTTCGGTTCTACTAAATTTTCGCCAAGGAAATAACTTGTTTCTTTGTCTTTTGTCCTCTCTAAAAAGTATACAAACTGGGATCTCAATCGTAGTCAAAATCGTCCTGAAGCTAAAACTCCGATGCATCCAACACTCGCTGCTGCTTTCCATCATGTAAGTGCTTCTTGTGCATAGAAATATGAAATACATTGTGTATACTAGACATCAATGCTGGAAGACCTAGCCTGTATGACACAGCTCCCATGTGCTCTAAAATCTGGAAAGGTCCAATATACCTCGGTGCAAGCTTCCCCGTCTTCCGATTCGCTGAACGCCTTCCATAGGCGATACCTTCAGCATAACTGAATCTCCAACCTGGAACTCCAAATATCTTCATCTCTTATTTGCATAGCTCTTTTGCCAACTCTGAGCAGCTAGAATCCTCTCTCTAATCAATGTTACCTTATCAGTAGTCTGCGTCACAAGCTCTGGTCCAAGCATTAAGCTATCCTCCGGCTCTGTCTAACATATCGGTGATCTACAAGGTCTCCCGTATAATGCCTCATACGGGGGCATACCGATTGTCACTTGATAATTATTGTTATAAGCGAACTCTATCAGTGGAATATGATCCTTCCAGCTACCTTGAAAGTCAATGATGCAAGTCCGCAACATGTCTTCCAACACCTGATTTACTCTCTCCGTCTGACCATCCGTCTGTAGGTGGAATACACTACTGTATGATAGTCTGCTATTAAATGAATCCTGGAAACTCCTCCAAAAGTGCGAAGTGGACACTGAACCTCGATCAGATACAATCGTGTCTGGAACTCTATGAAGTCGAATTATCTCCCGAACATATATCCTCGCATACGTCTCAGCTGTATATGTAGTTTTCACTGGAATAAAAAATATGCTGACTTCGTTAGTCTATCCACTATCATCCAATAGGAATCATTCTCTTTCTTCAACTTTGACAACCCTACAATAAAGTATATATAAATGTCTGCCCACTTCCATTCTGGAATAGGTAAAGGCTGAAGTGTTCTTGCCGGTCTCTGATGCCATGCCTTCACTTGCTGACAAGTAAACACTTACACACATACTCTGCAATCTCTCTACGCATATCACTCCACCAGAAGTGTCTCTTCAAGTCCTTGTACGTCTTAGTGGTCCCTGGATGTACTGTGTACCGAGTACGATGTGCTTTATCTAATAACTCCTTCTTAAGCTCTACACTAGCTGGCATAACTAATTTACCCTTTATCCGTAGACCTTCATCTGCTCCAATGGTCCAATCATCTTTTGGCTATTTGGTAATCTCTTCCTTTCGGATTTGAATCTAAGAGTCTTCCAACTAAGCTATGACAACTCTGTTACTCCAATATGGCTGCACTGACACAGCTCCTAAAAATGCACTGGTTCCACCAATCTCGTGTCTAAAATCAAACTGGCTAAGAGTGAGAAGATCTCGATGCAATGATCACCTCAAAGCCGAAACCCGATGTCGACACTTCCTGCTTAAAGCATCTGCTACGACTTTCGCCTTCCCCGGATGATACTGAATCGCAAACTTGTAGTCCTTGATAAACTCAATCCACCTCCTCTGTCTTTGGTTGAGTTCCTTCTGAGAGAAAAGATACTTCAAACTCTGATGGACTGTGAACAACTCAAACTACACTCCATTCAAGTAGTGTCTCCACGTCTTCAGCGCGAATACTACCGCTGCTAACTCCAAATCGTGAGTGGGGTAGTTCTGCTCATGTACCCTCAACTATCGTGAGATATATACTACCACCCTCTAAGTCTGCATCAAGACGCCTCCTAAACCTAGCAATAATACATCTGTGTAGACCATAAATGTCCTGTCGCTGCTCGGAATAGTCAAAACCGGTGCTGTAGTCAACTTAGCCTTCAAGGTATCAAAGGCCTTCTGAGACTCCCCACCCCAAATGAACTGTACACCCTTCTTCGTAAGACGTGTAAGTGGCATCAAAATCTTCGAGAAGTCCTGGATGAACTTCCTGTAATAACCGACTAAACCCAAGAAGCTTCGAATCTCTGTCACCGTCTTCGACGGTTCCAAATCAAGAACTGCTGTAAACTTAATCGGATTCACTGCTATGCCCTTTCTGCTGATGACGTGGCCAAGAAATCTGACTTTTGAAAGCCAAAACCCGCATTTGTTAAACTTGGCATATAAGTGATGCTCCTATAGAGTCTGCAAAACTAACCGGAGATGCTGATCGTGATCTGCCTCCAATCTCAAATATATGAGAATATCATCGATAAAGACAATTACAAACTGGTCCAAGAAGGGACGGAAAACCATGTTCATCAAATCCATGAATACTACGGGTGCATTAGTCAACCCAAATGGCATGACCAGAAACTCAAAAGATTCATATCGAATCAGGAAAAACGGCTTTGGGAAAATTCATCTCCCGAACTCGCAACTACAATAACCCAAATCAAAGATCAATCTTCGAGAAAAATATTACGCTTTGCGTAGCTGACCGAACAAGTCATAAATCCTAACAAATCTGATAGTGAACTTGTTCACATCATAATAATCTACACATAATCATAAGTTACCGTCCTCATTCTCTCGAAGAGGATCAGTGATCTCATAAATAAAAAGATACTCCAACGAGTAATACTCTAAAATAATAACTCATTTATCTAATTCTATATGTAGCTCATCTCAGTAGGTACTATACGATAGGGTGCTCGGGATATTGGTACTGTGCTCGGCTGTAACTCGATGCAGGAAACAAACTCTCTCACTGGAGGAAATTTAGGTATGTCCTGAAAGATATCCTGATACTCAAAGACAACTCTGGTCTCACACAAATTAGCACTGCGGTCCCTCAGCATCACATACTCGACGTATACCAGAAATGACCCACATTCCGATCATCTTGTGAGGTTGCTACTATCTATACAAATCCAATGAATACTCACAAGCTGACTGTTTCAGTACAACAGTCGATACTAACAGGGTATGATGATAGCTAATCCATACCAAGAAAAAAATGTCAAAATTTTACATCAGCAACACGATCAACTTGATGACTAACTCAGACTCATCCAGTCTGATGACACATCTCCTACAGATAGAAGAAACACCCCCCTAGAGGAGTAAAGACTGACAACAGAGTATCTAAGGAATGTGCTACAAGCTGAAACCTATCAACGAAGGCGTGAAAGATAAGAGATAAGTGAATTTCTAAATCAAACTAGATCTGAGCTGAAAAGGAAATCACGAAGAAAGCTCCATTCGTACCCGGATCACGCGGTACTTCTGAATAAACTCTGCTGGTGGTGCAACAAATATGGGACCACCTGTCCTTCAGGAATCTCCTGGATAATGCAAATCTAGTCTGTTGGTCCCTAAATCCTCGGATTAACAAGTAGTGTCTCTATTTCCCCGCTGTTGGCCGAAATTGTGACTATGAGACTATTGACCGTGACCTCTATCATGCTGGCTTCCTGCTGGTGTACTGCGACAAGTCTTTCGCTCTTGTTCGATCTTGTTGTGATTATAACATGTACTCTGAACTCTGCTCTACTTCGGCGCTCTCGAATCATATCGTGTTCCTTTCTTATATTGTCCTTGTTGCTGGGTAAAAATCATTCTTCCGCTGCTAGGATTTTCTAGATTCCGTAATAGTTCTCTTACCATTGTCATTGTTACAATTCTGATTTTGATTTCTTCCTTCACCACGGGTATATCTCCCTACTTTACTTAGACTAACTCTAACTGCTTGTTGAAGTATTGACTAAAATTCTCCCAAATAGATGATAATTGCTACCCCGACAAAAATCTTGATGTCGTTGCTATCTTCCAGCGATGTCCTCAATACTGAATACATCTAACTTCTGCTTGGTACTAAGTCAACGTTCAAGAAATTTTCACATACTCCTTCCCTTATAGGTTGCAACTGAAATTGGTGTGCCTTGAAACTCTGATGCTCTTATTGTCTGATATATTTCTTAATCTCTCAGGGCTAAATATCCTGCTCTGCGGCTCTATAAACAGCTGATTGTGGTGGTGGTGCCTTCATAAATATTACCTTTTTACTTTCATGATGGGTACAACCGGTGATAAAACTCGTGAAAGTGGTACTGCTGACGGAAATGGATACACATCTTGCTCCTCGAATGTTGTAATATCTTGCTGCTAACGGTGCCATGGAGTCGATCAAATACGGTGGTGCCTGTTGCGGCTCGGCTATGCATGCCCAGCTCTTCAGGTACGAGTTTTACCTCGACCATATCCTCGTTTTCGATAGTTATAATATCAAAAGGAGAGCTAAATTATCACAGTAAATGAGATAGCAATAATATATATATATATACGTATAACAATACGAATTCATAACACATAGTATTCACGCAAATACCTTCAATCAACATAAAATAGTTGTCATAAAAAATGTTCTTAAATTTTGAGATATACACATATATCGTCCTCACTCATACTAGGAAATCCTTAGCGGACTCTATACATGAATCTTAGAAAACTCTAACCTAGCTCCACGACTCAACACAGAATGATCCTAAGGATACTGGAACTAGAGCTCTGATACCAACTGTGACTCCCCTGGGTTCACACAAGGCTGCAATCCTAGGTAAAACCAGGAATGTCAAACCTATCATGTACCACACCGTGCAATAACATATTTTACCATCACAATTACTATCTCTCTAGTAGAGTCAACAACAGGTATAGGTACAAAAGCAAGTAAAAGATAATACAAGAGATGTATGATGAAATAATAGAGATAAAAATGATATTTCATCATCCAACATACAAAAATATAAATTGAATCTATGAAATAACTAGTATGGAGATCTCAACAAGTCTCAAATACAAAATATCTGATAAAAGGAAATAAGGCACACATCTTTTATAACTTCTAGAACATAACTCTCAAATGTCTAAACAAAATGTCTATAGTGGAGCTCCATAAATAAAAATAAAACTACAAATAAAAGATGGACGCTAGTAAGTATCGCCATCAACCTGCGACTCTCCGTGCACCTGGCTCGTTATCTGAAATGCGAGGGGACAACGAGCGTCAAAGCGCTAGCGAGCAATATCACAACCAACCCCAAGGGAGAGGGTTCGTTGCATATAGAAAATACAGTTAATACATATATACATAAAATCATTGATCCTAACAATAAGAGGATTTTAGTATTTAGAAAATTACAACACGAGCATAGGTACGTCGAGCGAAATAATCCAAACAAGAAATCCTCATGTATATATCTTGTATCTCAAATTGTAAATCCCTAAATACCAAACCCAAGATCTAATACAGGAACAATAATATAAAGAATACTAACCCATCTCAGAACTCAAATACCATGTCATGTCAAAACCCACATAAGTGTCATGTCCAGCCTATGTAAGTGTAAGTGTCATATTCAAGGTTTAAACATGTGTCCAACACATGGACTAAGACTAGGTGTAGTGGATGCCCGACACGTGGATTGTATATATAAATTGTCCAACACATGGACTGAATGATGAATGTCCAACATATGGACTGAATATAATGAATGTCCAACACATGGACTGAATATGATGAATGTCCAACACATAGACTGCACATAATAATTGCCCAACACATGGACTGAATGAAATATGTAGAATATCAATGAGATATATGAAAAGGATGCATATACACTAATTTCACACGTGTCTCGATGTGCAAATCTAAACTCATGTCCGCAAGCCATCTCACATATGAAGATACATAATAAATAATAATTTCTAATGCCAAATATTCGAGGCGACTCCTCGTTCACATTAAAGCACATAACAAAAGTAAACATGCACAAACTGTACCGACGATCAACTGAAACAGGCAGAAACCCTTCGCAGGTTTCTGTCTGCTTCGAAACAAATCTAGAAGTGACATCATTATTTTTCAAGTATAATATTATTGATATCAACATATATGAAACAATATGAAACAAAATATTAGCATGTAAATATATCGTCGAAACCCTAAACATTTATATACACATGTTTAAACGTTTTAAAAGCAAAAACTTGTGATTTAATTTATGATTTATAAATTTTAGATCTGAAATTTGTCAAGGTTACTGTTGTAATCAATTAGAAAATTATGATAATGTATTCTCACTTCATAAATTATAAAGATCTATCTTTTGTACACTAAAAATACGTTTTATGCTCAAAAAATCCGAATAAAACTTAATAAAATGTGCAAAATAAAATGGTGCAGAGTTGGGTGAGATGTTACTCATCTTAGATGCTAAAAAACTCCTGCCATGTGAAAGAGAACCAATCTCCTTCGCTGCACTGCACAAAACCCGCTGAAAAATCCTCTGAAATCCCTCAAAATCGCTAAAGAAAAGAATTAGGGTTTGAGAGAGGAGAAAAGGGGTTGCTAGGGTTTGGAACACAAGAGAAAAGAGGTGTTTTTCATATTTAAACATGTGTATATATGACAGTAAACCCGAAAAACTACAGCCCAAAACCTGAAACTAGAAAACCAAGTCTGACTAGAAACATATTCTTTGGTATTTTGGCTGTAACTTTCGTATCTGACCTCAGAATAAGGTGTTTAAATTTTTTTTGGAAATCTCCTGAAGATATCTACAACTTTGGTCTTTTAAGTTTTTTCATATTCATAACGTATCAGTATGTAAAATACAAAATCTCTTCACTAGTCATAAATTTCCAGATTTATACATCGAGCATGATTTGTGCATTTGCTCTTATATATATACATATATACATTGAATTGATCTCAAATCAATTCTTAACATACTCAAACATCATAATATGTTATTTATAAATATATAACATATTTATTATTATTTATCACAAAATATTCAAATTTTTTGGGGTTTTACATCTAGCCTCGTGTAAGCCATCGTATAAATAAGACTACCAATGACTGATGAATATGGTACTCTGCTCATGTGCTCCTTCTCTGCATCTGTTTTGGGTGATTGCTTCTCACATAACTTGAATTGACTTCCAAATGGTGTGCCAATGGGCTTAACATTCTCCATGTTAAATCTCTGAAGTATCTTCTCGATATATTCAGCCTGACTCAACCTCAACGTCCCTTCAGCTTCATCTCTACTGATTTGCATCTCAAGAATTTGTTTTGCTACACGCATATCCTTCATAGCAAATTCCTTCGTTAATTGCTTCTTCAATTTGTTTATCTCCTCTAAACACGGTCCTGCAATTAACATGTCATCAACATACAATAATAACACGATATAGCTAAACTCGAACCTCTTGAAGTAGCAACAATGATCTGAATTATATCTTTCATAGCCATTGCTCTGCATGAAGTTGTCGAACTTCTTGTACCATTATCTCAGAGCATGTTTCAAATCATATAAGCTCTTCTTGAGCCTACACACAATCTCTTCATTTCCTTCCTCAATGAAGCCAACAGGTTGCTTCATGTAGATTTTTTCATCCAAGTCACCATAAAAAAAGACAGTCTTCACATCCAACTGCTCAATATAGAGATTTTCAGCAGCTACTAAGCTTAACACCACTCTGATGGTTGTAAGCTTCACGACGGGAAAAATATATCAGTATAATCCACTCCTTCCCGCTGTTAGAATCCTTTCACAACAAATCTGACATTGTACCTCTTGTTTCCATCACTCTCCTGCTTGACTCGGTAGACTCATTGATTATGTAAGGCTTTTTTCTGTGCAGGTAGCTGGGCTAACTCCCATGTCTCATTCGAGTGGAGAGAATTCATCTCTTCTTGCATCACCTGCTCCCACTACTGAGATTCACTAACTTGCATAGCCTCCTCATAACATTCCGATTCTCCACAATCTATCAAAAGCAAATAATCTAGTGACGAAAGATTTTTAGGATTCGGTTTGTGTACCCTGGATGACCTCCTAAGCTCCACGCCCTGGGTAGTAGTCTCTGCACCTGGAGTCTCTCCTCCGTTCTTCGGTCAGAACTAACATTATCTCCCATATCTCGAAGTTCCTCCAAACTTTGTACTCGGATCCACCTGCATCCTTAGTGCTACTCCCACTACTTTTTCTATCCTTGGCATTATCCATGTCCTTGTACATCACCTCCTCATTCAATATTGTTTGAGGTAAAAGTTGATTTTCTCATTGTTAAACTCATTACAACTTCTTCCGTTATAATAAGTTTAAAAAGTAAAGTAAAAGTTGATCTTTTTATAAAATCTCTTTACACAATAAAAAAAATAAAGATTACAACTTTCTCTTAAAACAAACGAGAGGACGTTTATCACCCGCTGCTTGCATGAGATCTTTGACTGTGCCGGGGACGCGTTAGTCCGTGGACCGTCACGGATCAGATCCGGTTGACAGAAGAGTTTTATTCAAAGCTCTTACTTCACAAAGGAAATAATCACAGAAGTGATAATCTCGACCAAGCGAGATTACGACTCTTTTCGAGATCAAAACCAAGTTTGATTCGGAGGAAAGGGGGTATGGGTCTCAGATCTCTCGAAATCCACTCTTTATGCACAGAAAATCACCAAGATCTAACTAACCCTCTCTAAAATTCGTGGCTCTTGGCTCTGCAATTCGGCAACACCTCACCCTCTTTGATCATAATTCGCCCCCCATTGTCGAGATGTGTGGCCATGAGATACATGTATTGCTATACATGTATCTCGGGTGGGCCCTGGGCCCGCTGCACATGTCTGCTCCATTGTTAATAATTCTCCACCTCGTATATTATTTGATAAACCTTAAATTTTGGACGAACACCAGAAGAACACCGCGAACATCACCAGAGAGATCTGAAACACCAAATCAGGCTAAACCAGGCCAAACCATGTGTAGAGATGATATCAATTGGGAACCTCTGGAATAGATAAATCCCATAAAAATCACTTAAAAAATGTTTCGGCTCAAACCTGCACAAGCCACCACTTGGTGGCTCAGCCTTGGCCGAGCCACCTTTTGGTGGCTCGCACTCAGGGGGGGGGGGGAGCCACTGGCTTTGGCCGAGTCGTTTCAACGTGACTCGATCGCCAAGGATTTTCTCGGTTTGTTCGGTTTGGGCTTGTTTCGTCATTTACGTGCATTCTGTCCTTTTGTTGACTTGTACGCTTCACCGATTCATTTCATGCGTTTTGTTAACTTGGCGATGACCGGTGAGCACGCGGGCCACTTGGTTTGCTATTCTGGTGGTCGATGAGCATGCGGGCCACTTGGCGGTGGCTGGTACCGATTCATTTCATGCGTTTTGTTAACTTGGCGATGACCGGTGAGCACGCGGGCCACTTGGTTTGCCATTCTAGTGGCCGATGAGCATGCGGGCCACTTGGCGGTGGCCGATGAGCACGCGGGCCACTTGATGGTGGCTATTCTGGTAGCTTATTGCTACGTCATTAACGGTTTGCCGATTCGCTTCATGCGTTTGTCGACGTCAGATAATCCTCTTTGACTCGGATAACGACGTTTGTCGTCTTCTCTTCATCTCGAGCTGTGTGAGGACACCTATAGGTATTTTTAGATGCCTACAAATATCACATCTCTGCTATTGATGATTTTCTTGTTCTTCTCATCCCAAAGACTATACCCGAACTCATCAATGTCGTATCCAATGAATGTATATTTCTGTGACTTAGCTTCTAACTTGTCTCTGATATGAACATATGTCACACAATCAAATACCTTCAAGTGTGAGAGATTAACTTCCTTCCCACTCCAAACCTCTGCTGGAATCCCGAAATCCAATGGAACTGATGGTCCATGATTAATCAAGTAAGCTACCGTATGCACCGCGTCTGCCCAAAATATCTTAGGTAGACCTGCATGTGTAGGCTGTCTAAACATTATTACAGATAGCTTATCTCTATCAAACACCGATGATGGAAGTTATAATCTGACGAATTCCAGAATGTTACAATTTGAAAACTTTCACATAGATCGATGAAGGTTACAATCTGACGACCTTCACAACAACTGATGAAAGCTCTAATCAACAGTCTTCACAATCAATATCGGGAGTTATAATCTGACGACTCTCATATTTTTAAGGAGGCAAGAAGAAGATTACAAGATGACGGTCTTTGCAACGCTCTAGCAAAAAAGACTACAAATTGACGGACTCTTCAAAATCCAGACGCAGATCTCACCTCTGTGTCCCAGATTCAAAATGCATAGCTCATGGCCACGTTCCAAACTCCCAGAAGAAAAACGCAGAGCCCGTAGATGTGTTCCAAAATGAGATGCAAAGCTCAGGAGCTGCGTTCCAACTTCGAAACACAGAGGTCTTCCCTACGTTACAACCTCAAAACGCAGAGGTCCTCCATGTGTTGTAACATCAAAACGTAGAGGTCAACCCTGTATTACAATATCAAAACGCAGGGTTTATCCCTAGCGTTCAAGTCCAAACACACGGGTCGGACCTGCGTTGTAACATCAAAAACGCAAAGGTCCTCCCTGCGTTGCAACATCTAAACGCAGACTTAATTGCTGTGTTTTTAGACCAAAACGTAGAACCTAACTCTGCATTCCAGATTCAAAATGCAGCATGGCCTGTGCGTTCTCAGCCACCAAAATAGGCCTAACTCTATGTTTCAAGTCTAAAACACAGAGTTCAGGCCCAGAACGTTATTTTTGGTGTTTGACACGTTCAAGCTCGAGCTGAACGGTTTCAGAAACTGTTTTCCCTCACGATTGAAGGGATTTCCACCCCACTTAGGAGCAGATTAAAGGGGCAGTTACATCCCTTAATTCTCCTATAAATATGGGTAAACTCAACTGAGTTTGGACGCTAGGGTTTGGCAGCAAAGAAGAGATCTTTGTCTCTCTTTTGGGATCACTGACTTTTGGGAGATCAGCTCGGCTTCTTGATGCGGCATAAACATGTACCCAAAAAGGTTGCAAGTGCACAACCGTGTCAAGTTATAGTATTTAAGATATCGATCCCACGAGGAAGGTGTTTTGTAGGAGAAAATATGAAATCGGTTCTTATGTTGTGTGCGTGACAAATAGGAATGATAAGTGAATGTGATTGTGAAGAGATTGAGAGAGTGAAAGTGGTGTGTAAATAGGTGCAAAATGTAAATGAGAGTGAGTATGAACAATAAGGTGAGAAGGAAAAATGAATAAAATCAAGAAACAAATAAAAAATTCAAGAATGAAGAACAAAATTCTAGAATAAAAGAAAACACAAGAAATTAAAGATGGTGGATTCAATTATAGATATGGGTAATCTAAAATTGAACCCACTTCTTAGAAAAGGGTGATTCCCTAGAGGGTTCTAGCCTAAAGGCGAATCAAATAAAATAAAAATAAACAAAAAGAAAAACTAAACCCAAGAGGGTTCTAGCCTCAAGGTGAATAGTGCAAGAAATTAAAATCTAACTACAAAATAAATTGCAAAATCTAAACTACAAAATAAAATTGCAAGAATTAAATGCAAGAAAATAAATCTACTCTATAAGCATGAAATAAATCTAAGGCAAGAGGGTTCTAGCCTCTTGGCTATTTAACAAGAAAATAAAATCTAACTACAAGCATAGAAATAAATCTAAACTAATAAGCAATAAAAGAGGAAAAGAAAGAAATGCAAACCTTTCAAATAATTCTCCATCTTCATCTTCATCTTCATCATCCAACAAAGAGAAGAAGAGAAAAATTTAAAGTGGTGAAAAAATTATTATTATTAATTGCAACAAAAAGTTACAATTTTGGAAGGCCTTCTCAATTAAGAGTAGCCCTCCTCTCCAAAAGGAGTTTACAAAATTTTTCACACCCTTAACCCCTCACTCTCTACCCCTATTTATAGTAATCTTCAATGAATATGAGCCATTGGATTTGTCTTGAGCCCCAAGCAACAATCTCCACCTTTGATTTATTTGATTTTCAAAAGAAAATCAAAATCCAATACAATTTTCTGCAGCCCAATACAAGTTTGGCCCACACAAATCCGGTCACTTCATTTAAGTCCGGCCTTTGAGTTTCAAATATTTAAAAATCCAACTACAGCCATCAAGTCGAATGAAGCAATCAAGTCCAGCCCATATGGAAATTAAATCTGCATTGAAAATTCTCTAAGTCCAGCAATCAACTCCAAAGTTCGGTCTTCAAAGCATTAAAATCCACATTTTTGCATTCAAGTCCCTTTCATTCTAACTTTGCATAAAAATCCAATCTTGTTTGCATCCGGTCTTGTTTCCCTTGTGTAATCTTTTTGCTTTGGGCCTTCACAAATTCGAAAATTTCACTTTGGTTTCTTGAATCATTTCTTCATTTAATCAATGGGTTTTTGTTGAGAGATGGGAAGTTGAGATTTATTCTTTATTAACCTGTAATTAAAGATAAAAGCAATTATTAGTGATATATTTATTCATATAAAATAGATAATGAGGGTATAAAATTGTAATAAAAATATGATTATCACTTCTTCAGATCTTCTTGGAGCTTTGGAGATCAGTAACTTGAAGAAACTCTTGAATCATCTTGAAGGCTTTTATTAAAGCCTTTGGAATTACTCGGGTTGGCTTGTGAACTCTTTCTAAGAGTTCTTCTCAACTCGATCAGAGTTCAAAACTTGCTTTGCAAGTTCTTCTAAACTCGTTTAGAGTTCTTTAACTCGATCAGAGTTCAAAACTTGCTCTGCAAGTTATTCTAAAACTCGCTCTGAGTTATTAACTCGTCAAGAGTTAATTTCAAACTTGCCACGTAAGTTATCCTCGATATCAATCAAGAGAAATTAACCATGTTCCAGTGAAATAAGACGTTCGGATCGTCAACGGAGAGCAAACTCAACGCGAGCATTCGAGGGAGGCACTCTATCGCCACCGTGAAGAACCCAGACTTAAACAAAGGAGAGGATCTCCGCCGATCTTCTTCTTTTTTGTAATCAGGAAATTCAAATTGTAATTAAGTTTGAGAAAGTTGTAACCATTTTTTTTCTAAATAGTTAGAGAGAATAAAATCAAATATGATTCTTTCATCATTTTCTTATTACAAATTTTCTAACAAACAGCATGTAAACGCATGCTCCTCGCACACTCTGTCAATGTTTTGTTCATCCTCTCTGCAACACAATTCTATTGCAGCGTCCCTGGAGTAGTCCTCTCCAAACGAATCACATTCAGAGCACAGAACCTCTTGAACTCCTATAGCTTGTATTCTCCACCGTTGTCCGATCTCAGATACTTCACCTTCAGATCTGTCTCATTCTCTATCATGGCCTTTCACTTCTTAAAGATCCGGAACACCTCAGACTTGTGTTTCATGAAGTACACTCACACCTTCCTCAAGTGATCGTTGATAAAGGTGACATAGTACGCCGAACCGCCAAGAGAAGACACGCTAGCTGGACCCTAAACATCTATATAGACAAGCTCTAGCTTCTGAGCTTTAGGTGGTCTTCCACTCTTCTAAAAGTTGACACTCTTTTGCTTCCCGTAGATGCAATCCTCGTAAACACCAACTTCAACTGAATCGATGCCGGTTAGTTTTTCCTGTGAGTGTAGAATCTTCATACCCTTCTCACTCATGTGTCCCAGCCTATTGTGCCATAGATCTACACTCTCCTTGCCAACTGTAACTGCGAGGGTGTCACTCGCATGTGAAGTTAGGTAGAGTGTTTTGATTTTGTTGCCACAGGCAACCATCATAGTACTGTTAGAGATTTTCCACGAATCTCCGGTGAATATTGAAACATAGTCTTCTGCTCCAAGCTGGCCCACCGAAACAAGATTCCTCTTCAGCTTTGGTACGTGTATGATGTTCTTCAGGGTCCACTTAGAGCCATTCATCTGAATTTGCACGTTGCATTTTCCAACAATACTACAAGGCTCATTGTCCCCCAAGTATACTTTTCCAAAGTTCCCTGCTATATAGCTATGAAGAATCTTCCTATTAGCAATGACGTGAAATGAGGCTCCCGAATCAATAATCTATGAATCGAAATCGCTATCCATAGCAAGGATCAAGGTATCTTGCACGATATAAGCCTTCTGCTCATTCACATCCTTCTTTTGTGCTTTACAGACTAAAGACATATGATCCTCCTGGCCACAGTTCCAACACTTCCCTTTGATAGGCCTAACCTTCGAGTTTAACCTCTTCTTCTTCGACTTCGACCTCTTCTTCTTCGACTTCGACCGATTCCTATGCTGGTTATCCTTCTTCTGGTTTCGGCCTCTCTGCTCGAGATTTAGGGCTAAACCTGAACCTTCTGATTTGGACGATTTCCTTCTAACCTCCTTGGATAGAATCATACTAACAACCTCGCTCAGCTTCAACTTCTTCTTCCTCGCCGAGTTACTAATTGCTGTCACACAACCCGCCTAACTATCCGGCAACTGTGATAGAATCAAAAGGGCGTACACTTCATCATCAAACGTGATGTCCACGGAGATAAGTTAATCAACGATTGTGTTGAACTCGCTGAGGTGCATTGTGAAGGAGCATCCTTCTGCCATCTTAAGGTTGAAGAGCGTTTTGACGAGATGCACCTTGTTTGTGACTGACGATTGCTCATACATCTTCGCGAGTGCTTCCATAAGCCCCAGCGTCGTCTTCTCCTTCAATATATTATGGGTGACTGATTTGACGAGCGACAATTGAATTTTCCCTAGAGCCTTTTGATCGAATATATCCCATTCCTTGTCTGATTCCTCCTTCTTCTTTCCCTTAGTCTTACCCATCAACAGACAGTAAAGGTCTTTTTGGTACAGATAGTCCTCCATCTGCAACTTCCAGTAGGCGAACTCTGATCTGTCAAACTTCTTAATCTTTGATTTGCTTTCCTTTGCCATGGCTCTCGTACAAATTTTCCGAATGAAGCTCTGGTACCAGTTGTTGGGGTTGAACACACAATCTGTGCCCTTCCACACCTTGTGCCGAAAGTAAGCAAGTAGGAAATCATAGCAAATAAAAAAAAACTTGCAGGAAAGAATAATCAAACTAGAGAACACCAGATTTAACGAGGTTTGGCAAACGTGCATACATTCTCGGGAGCCACACCAAAAAACTTTGATTAATTGAAGAAGATTACAATACTCGCAATAGGCCTCTCTCTCTCTCTCTCTAAGATATATGATCTCAAAGTGCCGTCAAAACCCTCCTTTTTCGTGTTCTCCAAACCCTAAAAACATATCAATGTATATATAGTATCCCAGCCCAAAACAGATTCCCAAACCAATTAGGAAACTGTAAAATCCGACATCGGTCGACCGGTGAAATAGCGTCGGTCGACCGGCCATAACATCTTTTCCTTACAGGATTCTCGTGCACCTTTTTGGTCGACCAGGGCAATCTTGTCGGTCGACCGACCCGAAACTCCTGTAATGTTTTTTGACTTCGCGTCGGTCGACCGACCAAAGCGAACTTTCTGGGCTGTTTTCTACAGGCCTTTCGGTCGACCGGACCACGTCCGTCGGTCGACCGAAGCTGGGTTTTTCAGTTTCTTTGATGATTTCTTCTTCAGGTTTCAGCCTTCACACTTCCAAAACCAACACCAAAAACTGATTCTTTAGATTCCTTTACATGAAGAAAAAAAACACTAGTTAATATATACATCAGAGTGTGAGCAATCGAAAAAGTTTCCGTAACTAGAAGGGATCCATGTGTATCAAAATTGATATATCAAATTCCAGAAAAACCCTAAGCATTGCTTTCATCCTTAATTATGAATAAGCTGGCTCTATTTATTGAGGAAAATAAATAAGATGATTTATTACTATCATCCTTTCTTATTCAAGAATGGAGATCATCTAACTATCACAATGATTGGTGCTCTAGATATTACCAAGCTAACCTCAGATCCCCCTATATTTTAATCTTCGAATCACAAATAAGAACTCACTGCTTGTACATAATAAGTAGAACTCTCATTATCTGAAACAAAAGTTAATAGCAGATTCAGAGAGAAAAAAGTAATTTGCGACGCAAATAATCCTCAAAATAGATTCATTCATTCCCATTCTGGAAATATCATCAATTAGACAACGTTCTTGATAAATGGCTTCCGAGGTCCATCCTTCCCTATAAGTGCATTTCAGCTAGCTGATCAAAAAATTGTAGATTTGGCGAAGGAATTGGTTTAGAACATGTTTTGGAAGCAGGAATTGGTTTTTTGGCGGTGTGCGGTCGACCGCAGTGCAAGACCGGTCGACCGTATTCGTGCACGGACCCTGGGCTTGATTCAGGTCTTGGTGTGGTCGACCGCCAGACCCTGTAATCCAACTTGCGTGGCAAGTTTGAGAACTCTGAACGAGTTTAGAAGAACTCTGTCAAAGAGTTGATTTGAACCGAAGATCGGTTAATAGGCCAAGGATAAAAGCTGTTGCTGAAGTTGAAGATGATCTTCGTTGGAAGATGATGCCGATCTCCTCAAAAGCCTGTCTCCAGTGGTCGATCCAAGCCAAGAAAATCGAACCGAACCCCAAGCCCTCGTGAACTGAATTGATCTTCAGTTATTTATAGAGGATTAAGGGGGTGAAACCGCCCCTTAAATCTCTCCTAAGTGGGGTGTAACCGCCCTCAAATCGTGTGAAACGGTTTTAGAACCGTTCAACTCATGTTGAATGAGTCAAACGCCCACGTTGGCGTTCAGGACCCTAACCTCACGTCTTAGGATTGAGACGCGAGGTTGGGTGTTGACTGAACATCCAGAACACGAGGGTCACTCACGTTTCGCTTGTTGTAACGCGAGTTTGACCTTGGCATTTTGATGTTGTAACGCGGGTTCGACCCTGGCGTTTTGATGTTGTAACGCGGGTTCGACCCTGGCGTTTTGATGTTGTAACGCGGGTTCGACCCTGGCGTTTTGATGTTGTAACGGGGGTTCGACCCTGGCGTTTTGATGTTGAAACGCGGGGTTCGACCTTGGCGTTTTGATGTTGAAACGCGAGGTTCGACCCTGGCGTTTTGATGTTGTAACGCGGGTTCGACCCTGGCGTTTTGATGTTGTAACGCGGGTTCGACCTTGGTGTTTTGATGTTGTAACGCGGGGTTCGACCCTGGCGTTTTGATGTTGAGACGCGGGGAGGACCTCCGCGTCTTGCCTTGCAGAGATTATCACCAAGTAATCTCTTTTTGTCATAGCGTTGCAAAGATCATTGTCTTGTAATCTTCGTCTTGGCTCCTTGAGAATATGAGAGTCGTCAGATTGTAACTCCCGATGTTGATTGTGAAGGCTGTTGAAGTAGAGCTTCCATCAGTTGTCGTGAAGGTCGTCAGATTGTAACCTTCAGCAATCTACGCGAAAGTCTTCAGATTACAGCCTTCTGGAAGTCGTCAGATTGTAACTTCCATCATCGGTGGTTGATGGGGGATAAGCTATCTATTGTGATTTTTAGACAGCCTACAGTGTGGTCGACCGCCAGACCTTGTAATCCAAACCCGAGAGTCTGGAGTTGGGTGTGGTCGACTGCCGTGGTCGACCGCCGAAGCCTGCAGTTATTTTTTGGGCTCTGTCATTTGTCGTGGTCGACCGCGTATTGGGTCAGACCCAAATTTGCAGTTTTCTGTTCTGAATTAGTTTGGTGTTTGATATAAATACCAACACGTTTTAGGGTTTCTGGGGGAGCAGAATAGGGGATATTTGGAGCACAAAAAAGAGGTATTTTCTGAAGCTATTGGTTAGGGTTTTGTTTGAGAGATTAAGAGCTTTGTTGGTGAGATTAATTGATGAGTTTGAGTGATTTGTAATCTCAGTTGGTATTCTTCTTCTCTATAGTGAAAACCTCATCCCCTTCTTGCCCCGTGGACTTATGCAGCTTGCCGAACCACGTAAAATTCGTTTGTTTGTGATTGTGCCGTTATTTTGGATTGTTTTGCTTTCTCTCTCGGCGTTTGATTTGGTTCCTCGAAGCACAACAATTGGCTTCCGCGCACAACAAAAATATGTGTATAGAATACTTGGTTATTACTGAAAAGTACTTTCAGATGTTAAGTTAGGGAGAAAAATCCGTGTCAACCTTTATCTCATTTGCGATCTCAGGAGTTAGATTCAAGTGTTCGTTAATTCAGAACAAGCAGCGTCGAATGTGGAAGCATTGTATGATCTGAATGCCTCTTCGACATGCTCTTGTATACAACCAGATAAATTCAAATGATATTTTCCCGCTTTTTTTTAGCTGAGAGGGGCAAGATGCTTAGAGATTTATTAATTAACTAGAGATTACATATGAAGAGTGTTGGGCGCAGAGTCACGCCCACCGTAGCGGAAGCGATATCACCTGAGAGATAGCCCTGACTTTTGTTGTCACAAAAGCACAAGTCAACCTCTATATTTTTGTTTCTCAAAGGAAACTAGAATAGATAGTGAAATTCTTATTTCTCAAAGGAAACAAGAATCGAAAGTGATATATTTCATCAAAGTGAAATATACACTCTTCCTCTCATCAGTTCTAGGACTGAAATATTGAGGGAACCTACAAGCTATGGCAACTCACAGATAAGACAAATACAAACACGGGATTTACATGGTTCGGCTAACTAGCCTACGTTCACGGGAGGGGGTTTCACTATGAAGAAAAATACCAAACTTATACAAGTTCTCTCTTCCTCTCTTTCTTTTCTCTCAAAAGAACAACCCACTTATTTTTTCCCCACCGCCAAACTCAACTCACAACCTCTCCTATTTATAGGAGAAAATCCGGAGTTAGACCGGCGGGCTCTCGAAGCGGGAAATGAAAACTCGCACGGGAAATGGCACGCGCACAGAGCTCGACGTGGGCTGGCAGGCGCGCACTCGTCCGCGTCGTGGGTGCTGGGCTCGAAGCGGACGCTGGGCTCGATGCGAACGCGCGAATGCAGACGGCACAATGCCATCTCGTGGACAGCAGGAACCGAGCGCAGACGGCTTCAAACACGAGCACGAAACGAGCCCACGTGAGCTGGCAGATGAATTCGCACGGCACAGTGGGCAGGCGCCCACTAAAACCCACCCACGTGGGTGGGCCCCCCCAAACACCGCGTTCACAATTCTCCACCTCGTTCATCATTTGATAAACCTCAAATTTTGAACGAAACACCAGAAGAACCCCACGAACTCCACCAGAGAGATCCAGGCCAAACCAGCTGCGTCACTTTACCGCGACTGCCTACGTACCCTCCACCGGGATCAAGCTAACCGTAGTTCTACAATTATTCTCCAACATAGTCTCCACCTCACCTCCATCACCACCCTGCAGGGGCATGCCCTCTTGGGCAAATCAACACGGGCTGATATGAAGCAAGTCCAAGCAATACTGGAACTTGCTACCTGTGACGGCCTTGGTTAACATGTCCGTGGGATTCTCATTTGTATGCATTTTCATGAGACAAATATCACCTTCCTCTATGACATCCCGCACAAAATGATATCTGACATCTATATGCTTGGTACAAGCATGGTGAACTTGATTCTTCGCCAAGTGAATCGCACTCTGACTGTCGCACCACAAGTTCACGCTATCCTGTTCAATCCCCAAATCGTCTAGAAGACCCCACAACCATAATGCTTCCTTCATTCCCTCCGCCATGGCCATGTACTCGGCCTCTGTTGTAGAAAGTGCCACTGTAGCCTGCAACATCGATCGCCAACTAACTGGAGCTCCATGTATCCTGAATATATAACCAGTAGTAGATCGCCGTCCATCTAGATCGCCTGCATAATCTGAGTCCACATACCCGTCGACCTGACTTGTATCTCCACCAAAACACAGACCCGTATCCACGGTACCTTTCAAGTACCTCAGGACCCATTTCACCGCTTCCCAGTGCGCCTTTCCCGGATTCGCCATGAATCTGCTGACCACACTAACCGCCTGTGAAATATCAGGGCGTGTACACATCATTGTGTATATTAAGCTGCTAACTGCACTAGCATATAGGACACACTCCATGTGTGCCTTATCTTCCACTGTAGTGGGAGATTGTTTACCTGAAAGCCTAAAGTGTGGAGCCAATGGGGTCACCACCGACTTCGCACTTTGCATCCCGAACCTCGCGATCACCCGCTCTATGTAGCCCTTCTGACTCAAGAACAATCGTCGATTCGCCCGCTCTTTTCTAATCTCCATACCCAGTATTTTCCTAACAGCGCCCATGTCCTTCATCTCGAATTCATTGCTAAGTTGAGATTTTAGCTTATCTATCTCCACCTTGTTCTTCGATGCAATAAGCATGTCATCCACATACAACAGGAGATAGATATAATCACCTCCACGAAGCTTCCGAATGTAAACACAACAATCATAGTTGCTTCGGAAAAACCCATGCTTCAGCATGAAGGAGTCAAAATGCTTGTACCACTGCCGAGGAGATTGCTTCAATCCATAGAGTGACTTTCTCAAGCGGCATACATGATGCTCCTTATTCTCAACCTTGTAGCCCTCAGGTTGATGCATATAGATCTCTTCATCCAAGTCTCCGTGCAAGAAGGTTGTTTTAACATCAAGTTGTTCCAGCTCAATATCATCATGAGCAACAATACTCAATAGCACCCGAATAGAGGTGTGTTTCACCACCGGAGAAAATATCTCATTGTAATCCACACCCTCTCTTTGTGCAAACCCCTTAGCCACTAGCCTCGCCTTGTATCTCATACCACCGAGCTCTGAAAGATCTTCCTTTCTTTTATACAGCCACTTCAACCTATAGCTTTCTTTCCTACGGGCAATGAGACCACCTCTCATGTTTGGTTCTTCCGGAGAGATTTCATCTCCTCCTCCATCGCAGCCAACCAACTCTCACTATTCTTGTCTCGAATAGCTTCCTTGAATGAGACCGGCTCATCATCCTCCACCGAGAGTGCGTATTCAACCAAATTAACACGCCCATAGTGCTTCAGGGGTTGATCAGCCCCCAGCTTCTGTACCTGCTTGTATACTCGCCTTGGCCTAGTGGAAGCCAAGCTATCCTCGAGCTGCTGTTGTTGTAGTGCCTGTCAAGCTCATCATCTACCTGATTTCCCACTTGAACACGACTAGAACCTGGTTGGTCTTTCGGTTCTATCTTAATAACCTGGGACTCGGGAGTCCCAACAGTATCAACACCACCATCTTTGAGCACCCTAGCAATCATGGACTTCTCATCAAAGGTAACATCTCTGCTGATCATAAACTTCGAATCTTCTGTACACCAAAGCGGTAGCCTTTTACGCCCTTTGCATACCCCAAGAAAATTGCCTTCTTGGCCCTCGCGTCAAGCTTTCCCTCGTTGACGTGATAGTAGGCAGTGCAACCGAAAATTCAGAGCCTCTCATAATCTGCATGCTCCCCTGACCACACCCGATAGGGTGTATCACCGTCCAATATCGAATGTGGAGATCGATTCACAATATAGCAACCTGTAGCAATCGACTCTGCCCACCATTCTTTGCCCAAACCAGCATATGATCTCATACTCACTGCTTTCTCTCTCAGTGTTTGGTTCAGACTCTCCGCGACCCCATTCTGCTGTGGTGTAGATCTAACTATCCAGTGTCTAGCAATTCCCTCATGATCACAGAACTCCTTGAAGGCACCATCTGTGTACTCTGTACCGTTATCAGATCTCAGCGTCTTCAATTTCTTCCCTGTCCTGTTCTCAACCATCGCCTTCCACTTCTTGAATGTCTCAAATACCTCATTCTTATGCTTCAGGAAATACACACAAGCATACCTAGAATGATCATCTATGAATGAGACAAAATATCTGGAACCACCCTTGGAAGTTGTCGAAGCCGGACCCCAAACATCCGTGTGCACATAATCTAGTATCCCTCTGCTCTTGTGATTGCTCCTCAGAAACTGGACCCTGTGCGCCTTTCCATACACACAATCCTCACAAAAATCCATGCAATGTTTCTTCAGATTCTTTAGCAAACCCTCTTTACCGAGCAGATCCAGACCCTTCTCTAACATGTGCCCAAGCCGCCTATGCCATAACTGTGTGTGTGCTCACATGGGTCTCCACCACTTCCTTCAGCTCTAACTGCTGCACCTCCCGTCACCGTCGTACCCGAGAGAGTATATAGATTACCGTGACAAACACCCTTCATCACTGTTAAGGAACCCTGAACAACCCTCTTCATTCCGTTCTCTGTTACGATCTTGCAACCCCCGGAGTCCAAAGCACCGACTGAGATTAGATTCTTCCGCAAGTCGGGAATATGCCTTACATCCGTCAAGGTTCGAACCACTCCATCATGCATCTTGATCTTGATATCACCTAGCCCCACCGTTTTACAAGCATGGTTGTTCCCCATCAGTACGGTTCCACCATCAATGCTCCTGTAGGTAGTAAACCACTTTCTATTTGGACACATATGGTAAGAGCAAACAGAATCAAGAATCAACTTCCCGGAGGTATCCTTGCCACCCGTGACGACATAGCATTCCTTATCGCTCCCTTCCCCTGAAGCGTAGCTCGCCTCTTCCTTGCCTTCTCGTCTTTCAGTCTTGTTGTTCTTCTTCCCACCTACTCTCTTGTTAGGACAGTCGACCTTGAAATGCCCAACTTCACCGCATTTGAAACACGCTCGTCCCGCAAGAAGTCTCGATTTAGATCTAGACTTTCCTCCCTTGCCTTTTCCTCGCTCATTGCCTCTTCCTCTAGCAAACAGTCCCTGAGCTTGTTCCTTGTTACCACCAATGGCCATATCATTAGTTGCAATTTTTCGAAGATCATCCGCTAGAAGCGCCGTTCTAGTCTCATCCATCGACAAAGTATCACCCACAAGCATCAGTGTTTGCACCAGATTCTCATAAGACTTCGGCAGAGATAGAAGCAGTAGAAACGCCTAATCCTCATCTTCCACTGTCACCTCAATGTCTTTCAAATCCGATATGATCCTATCGAACTTGTTGATGTACTCCCGGATTGACGAGCCCTCCTCCATCTTGCAAGTATACAATTTGGATTTTAAATAGATCCGGTTCGTTAGACTCTTCGTCATGAAGGTGCTTTCTAACTTCAACCACACGCCCGCAGTCGTTTCCTCCCCGTCCACCAAGAAAGCTACATCCCTTTCAAGGCAAAGGATAATCGACGCCCGTGCTTCCAGATCCAGCTCCTCCCAATCCTCATCAGACATATTTTTGTTCTTCTCTTTACCAGCCAAAGCCTTGTGCAATTTTTGCGAAATCAGTGAATTTTTCATCTGCATCCTCCAATAGGAAAAATCATTTTTCCCATTGAATTTTTCAATCTCGTATTTTTCAACTTTACTTGTTTTACTTGTAGAAGCCATTTTCCGCTTGTATTATGTAAAACCACTTCTCTCAAGAATTTCTTTGTGTTCACCACACAATAGTCAACCACCACCTCAGATTAGTAGCTTAACCACCGCCAATCTGAATAAGGGCTCTGATACCAATTGTTGGGCGCAGAGTCACACCTACCGTCATGGAAGCGATATCACCTGAGAGATAGTCCTGGCTTTTGTTGTCACAAAAGCATAAGTCAACCTCTATATTCTTGTTTCTCAAAGGAAACTAGAATAGATAGTAAAATTCTTATTTCTCAAAGGAAACAAGAATCGAAAGTGATATATTTCATCAAAGTGAAATATACACTCTTCCTCTCATAAGTTCTAGGACTAAAATATCGAGGGAACCTACAAGCTATGGCAACTCACAGATAAGACAAATACAAACACGAGATTTACGTGGTTCGGCTAACTAGCCTACGTCCACGGGAGGGGGTTTCACTATGAAGAAAAATACCAAACTTATACAAGTTCTCTCTTCCTCTCTTTCTTTTCTCTCAAAAGAACAACCCACTTATTTTTTCCCCACCGCCAAACTCAACTCACAACCTCTCCTATTTATAGGAGAAAATCCGGAGTTAGACTGGCGGGCTCTCAAAGCGGGAAATGAAAACTCGCACGGGAAATGGCGCGCGCACGGAGCTCGACGTGGGCTGGCAGGCGCGCACTCGTCCGCGTCGTGGGTGCTGGGCTCGAAGCGGACGCTGGGCTCGATGCGGACGCGCGAATGCAGACGGCACAACGCCATCTCGTGGACAGCAGGAACCGAGCGCAGACGGCTTCGAACACGAGCACGAAACGAGCCCACGTGAGCTGGCAGATGAATTCGCACGGCACAGTGGGCAGGCGCCCACTAAAACCCACCCACGTGGGTGGCCCCCCCCAAACACCGCGTTCACAATTCTCCACCTCGTTCATCATTTGATAAACCTCAAATTTTGAACAAAACACCAGAAGAACCCCACGAACTCCACCAGAGAGATCCAGGCCAAACCAGCTGCATCACTTTACCGCGACTGCCTACGTACCCTCTACCGGGATCAAGCTAACCGTAGTTCTACAATTATTCTCCAACATAGTCTCCACCTCACCTCCATCACCGCCCTGCAGGGCCATGCCCTCTTGGGCAAATCAACACGGGCTGATATGAAGCAAGTCCAAGCAATGCTGGAACTTGCTACCTGTGACGACCTTGGTTAACATGTCCGCGGGATTCTCATTTGTATGCACCTTCATGAGAGAAATATCACCTTCCTCTATGACATCCCGCACAAAATGATATCTGACATCTATATGCTTGGTACGAGCATGGTGAACTTGATTCTTCGCCAAGTGAATCGTACTCTGACTGTCGCACCACATGTTTTGTGTTAGATATATGTTTTGATTGTCAAACAATTGATTTCATTCTTTCTGATTGATAACTTATGGTTCTTTGGTTGGTTTTGGCGCAAAGACGATCAGAAGGAATTTGATTGCATTCATTTAGGCTAGATATCGATATATTCTTTGTTTGTTTGTTTGTTTTTTTTTTGGGATAAATCCGATGAGTATTCATCGCCTTCTATCAAACAGGAGATTTGATCTTTTATACAACAAACTGATTTGAACTAGTTAGTCGTCAAATCTAGAAGATTTGATACAGTCAACACCCCCCTTCACCCTTGTACATCGACTTTCCGACTTGCCTTCATGAATCAAAGTGTTAGCCCGATGCACGGACAGGTTCGCCTCGTGTTGGGACGGTAGGCAAGTTTCGATACTCAGTTCCAGGTGGTTTTGTGAACTTGTCCGCAAGTTGAAGATGACTCCGTAGAAGAAAACCATTCTAAATTGTCTTGGACGAGATGGTAAAAATTGAGAGAATTGGACCTTCTCCAATTACCATCTAATTAGAGAGGATCTGAATCTAGAAACAAAGCCCAATTGATCCAAAATGTTTTCAATAATTTAGAAGTCCAATTACAGAATGATATCACATCCAAAATCTGAGATAGTATCTGAAGGATACTATCCATGTTCTCATCACAAATTCTGATAGTGTGAAAATAACACTTTCCCGTTGATCGAACAGGAAAAACATCAAAAATTCAAAATCTTATGACATCTTTAATAGCATGAAAGTTTGCAGAATGATTTCTCATGGTTTGGACAAATAACCAAGATGCTTAAGGTACCAGAGTGCTCCTTCAGCTGCATTCTCTTGGGCTGCTCTTTTCTGTTGTTTAGGCTCACTATAACATTCTAAAAGTGTAGAGCTGATCCCTTCAATATGAACAATAACCCTGAAGGTGAACCTGCAAAATTTTCAAAGGCAATACCTGACTGCAAAAACTTGAAGATGGATATCAAAAAGATTGCATATACTATACTTCAATCAAAGGGTAAACTTCGCAAATCCCCCTGATAGTTTGGGCATTTCCCGCGAAACCCCCAGTTAATTTGCTTTTCCCACTAAACACCGAAAACTTTTTCCAGGCCCCAAATTAACAAAAATGACCTCAGGGCAAAAATCACAATTTACCCTATCTGATATCATAAATTCCAGTAACCCAACAATATAGAGGAAGAAACTTTGCATGACATGCCTAAATGTGACGGTTTATTTTGCGAGAAAAACTATTATTATTACAAAGAATGAAAGAAGGAATGTTTTTGGCCCGAGGGGAGTTTCTGTGGGAAATTGACCTGGTATTTAGTGGGAAAGACAAAGTGCTAGGGGGTTTCGTGGGAAACGTCCCAAAGTATTAGAGGGTTTTGTGAAACTACCCTCAATTAAAACCAAGTAAAATAATAATGAACACTCCCTTGTGATGAAAGAAGTCAGAGGTCTAACTCAAATGTAGTTGGCAACATGCTGAGGGAATTTTCTCCCTCCACAGAAGAGGTAGGAGTTATCAACATCATCCATCCAAAAAATATCAGAAGAAAATTATTAGAATTGAAATAATCTGTGGTAATTACTATGTGTAACAGATGATTAGAAGTTATTCTTGGTATTTAAACATGATGAAGACAGCATTCGTGAAGTCTATAGCTGAATTCCATGTAGGTTATGGCTCTATTTCTTAGTCCCTCCTCTGCAACAAATTTTTGATGTTAGTATAAGAGTTGACGCTTATAACTTTACATGATCCTGCAGGGTTAGTGCTCTTTCATGGCCCCAAAACCTACGATGTTCTGCACAACTCTGTTCTTTTTTAAATAAAATGAATGTTGACACAATTTGAATCCAGATTGCTCTTTTACTATTGTGAAGTCTCTGCCACTGCACCCAAGTCTTGAAATTATTGTGATGTCTGATGGTTATTTTTATGGGTAAATTGCAGATAAATCCCTTGTAGTATCGTTGTTTCGACTTGCTACCCATCTAATTTATTTTTTGAAGATAGACCACCTGCGTGAAGTTTTTTTACTTTTTTTTGTTCTTTAACCATCATGGGGTCTATCTGTCAAAAAACAATTTTCTTTTTCTTCCAACAGTAAAGGAGTCAAAAAATCAATCAGGGCGTCCATCTGCAAAATAGAACTAGAGGGGGAATAAGTTGACCTCCTACAAGGGGGTTTATTCACAGTTAACCCTATTTTTATATTATTAACACTACTAAAGAATAAATATTACAAGTATTTTTGGAGAGGTAAAACTTACATCTTTCTATCGTTAGGCCCTTCCTCCTTACACAAGACAAATGAAGGGCGTTTCCAATGTTTTGCCACACAGATCTCATAAAGCCTCATTTTCGCTGTTGGGGAAGTTTCCATCTTCTCTTGAATTCTGAATTTTGAACAAGTAACTTCTTGGTCTTGCAAAGACTTGGAAGGAGTTCTTTCCGGTTCTTGCGACAAATACTTTGGCAAGAAATTGTTGTTAAGTGCTGTGATAGGCTGTTCGTTGTAAACTATAAGTTCTGCCGATTCCTTTTGAGTTGATTGTACAGGTTCCTGAAGAGTAGTCCTTTTGTGTATGAAGACAAGGGCCTGTACAAAAGAGAAGCTTAATGCTGAATTTTAAAACAAATAAACACGTGAAACTAGTTCATGGCTCTAGTTCTACAATGTAATACACAGAGAAAGGCAAAGGTAAGCAGCTAGAATTAATAATGTCAATTTCACAGAATAGCAACATTTTTACAAGGAAGAATTTTTCCCTAACTCGTGGTCACTAAGTTCTAACCCACAATAGCTTGTGAGTCCTCCATGTGAGTGCGAATGTACATCCTGCAAAACTGTGTTCTCGGATGTAGATATTCTACTACATACCCTAAATAATATGGCAATGAGTTCATGCAGAGAAGCAGAAATTTCAACTACAGAAGAATTAGTTGATAAAGATGAGCAATTAGTTAGAAACTGTTGGATTTGCAGGGTGCAACCTGGTCCTCCTTTGGTGCAATAGGTGGTTAAGACATAAGGTTAGAGCATTGAATAACGACGGATTGGCGATCACAATGAATCGCTATTAAACCTACCATCTTCAAGTGATAAAGGGGTTGGAATCATCTTCACGAAACATTGGAGGGTGATACAAGGGGCTTTACCCAAAAGGTTATAGTGATCTCAGAAGAATACTCACAAAGTGCCCCATACATCATTTTGCCCTAAAGAAGAACCGGGGAAAAAACTAATTTAAAAAAGAAACTCCATACCGGCTGAAACACTTACCAAAGTTCATGTCAACATCACTTTAGTTGATGCTCAACACTCCCTTTTCAATGAGAAGATCAAAGTCGACTTATGAATGATCAATTTACCATAGAACATAGATTTTCATCTCTTCATACCTGGATGAGAAGACACGACCTTTAACTCGTACCAAAGTCACTCCAATCTTTATGTCCATTAAATTACCTTGACCTGGTCCCTTGACCCACTCTCATTAGATAATCAGTTCATATTGAAACCATATTCCCTTTGTGATCTGCTTTATCTCGACACCGCACTCTAGCCCCATGGTTATAGCCATATCAATCCAAGCTTTCTCTCTCATTCAAACAGTTTATGTCGGTCCAGCATCCTATCCTCCTTTGTTTTAAACCCATGCCAATCTAAATTGTCGACTTGCTTTCCCCTTCAGCTGAACAATTACTAATGGCCTTAGCATCTTCGCTACCTTGGTTCTCACTAGCACTGATCTAAAATTTACATTATGCTATCTTTCATGTTTATCTAGATCAATACATCAACTCCTCTGGATTTTATCGGTCTTGACCAAAATTTAGGCAACACACCCTCTTTGGTTAATAAATTTATCTCGATGCGACATGTTAACCTCTTGGATTTTCGCTGGTATGGACCTAAATTAAGAGCACTCCTTTTTTTCAACTAATGATTTCAGGCTGACATTCTAGAGACATCACCCTTATAGAGCCCTTATTTTCTACTACGATCTCTTGGATAATTTTTCACTAGAGTGAAATGACATCGTATACCATCAAACAATAAAAATTACACATATAGAGGCATAACTGCTTGTTGCACACTTGCACTGATACATTCTTGTTCAATAAATTGTTACATCACTGTTTGTTGGGCATACCCATGGTCATGCGTTGTGTAATATAGGTCAGTAGGACATATCATGGGGAACACTCACAAAATTTATCTATATTACTGCCCATTTACCTATCTAAAGTTCAGAAAATGTACATGCATGTTACATATGTTTGTGCCCTTTATCCTATATAATCCGTTCAGCTATTATTAATAAAATGTGTCAGGCTTTTGCCCTCATGTTTTTTTTTTCTTCAAAAAATCCCATTATTGTCTTTGTTAAGAATAATTTGCTCCTGACTTACATACATTAACCATTCAAGAAACCAATGAAGGATTAGACGACTTAAAAAAACTCTCAAGGAAAAGTCAATCAGCAATTCACATATACTAATGCAAGTATTCTCACCAAATTAGCGAAAAGGCAGCACTAAATACAAAGGCTAAGTTCCACTCAAATGCCCTAAAGTTTTACTAACGTTGCACGTAAGTGACCCCTAGTTTTAAACGTGTACTTAAATACCCCAAAGTATTTAAGTGTTGTAGATATATGCCCCAAATTTTCAAAATGTTGCACGTCGGTGCCCTCTTATTTACCCAATATTACATATAAGTACCCTCAGTTTGTAAATGACCTCACTTAAATACCCTAAAGTTTCACTTTAGTAACCCTTCGTTGTGTGATTTTCTTGGATATGTAGAGAAAAGTTAACGCCGCTGGGTTTTTTTTATTACGGGGTATGCATAATTGCATATGCAACACTTAAATACTTGGGGTTTTTTTTTCCCTCGGTTTTAGAATAGTGGTCACTTAAGCGCAAGGTTAGTGAAATTGTAGGGCATTTAAGTGCAATTTAGCCAAATACAAATAACCCATAATTTCTCACAGTTATTACATCTACTCCTTTATACAAATAGGAGGATCAAAGAATACCTGTTCATGCTACAGTAAATTGAACAGTAATTCTCTCTGCTCTCATTTGTATAGACATCCGATCAGATTTCAAATTTCAAAACCCCCTTCTCAGGCTTCTCACCCCGATCCAGAGACAAAAAAAAATCCCTCTATCCGTATGAGTTCCCCCCTTCTCTTCCGCATCGTCAAACGACCTCTTCCGCCGCCTCCCCTCCCACCTCACCGACGCCCTCTTCCGTCGCCGCCTTCCTCCAGACCCAATTGATCCTTATCAGTTCCCCTCCTCTCTTCGGCATCATTAACAGCCTCTTCTGCCGCCTCCCCTCCCACCTCGCCGACGCCCTCTTCCGCCGCCTCCGCCATTGCCGCCTCCTCTACCCATCCATCCTCGAGTCAGTTCAAAACCATAACCCTAACGTTTTTATTTTGGACCTTTTCTGTTGAAATTTATGAAATTTATTTTGATTCAGGTACTGTTGTGGATTCTGGAAGCAAAGCTCTGGAATTTCTTGGGTTGCAGCAAGATGAGCAAGTAAATTCATCATCTTCTGATTCTTCTTCTTCTCATCCTCAACAAAATGTGATCTTTTTACATATACTTTTTGAAAATTTTGTTTTTTATTTATTTTGGATGAATTTTGGACGATTTTTTAACTGAATTTTTGGAATTTTTTAGTTATGAAATATGATTGAGATAGTTATGTGTCTTTATTGTTTGCTATATGAAGGGAAAAAAATAAAAAAAATTCTTAAACCGGAAAGATACTAACTTTTTTTAGCTTTTATTGCATATTAACTGATTCTGGAGGTATATTTGCTTAGTATTCATTGATACGTAGACATGCAAATGCCAGTCTTTATTGTTTGATATATGAAAGAAAAAAAATTGGACACCAAAACTTTGAATCAACAATTTCTTGGTGAATTTATGGAAGAACATTTAACATATGAGAACAAATAAAAATGCTAACTTCTCATAACTTCAAATCTGATCCAAGGTATTTCTTTTTGTTTGTTTAATTATTGACAGCTAATAATAATTATGATGCCAACATCCTAATGACGTGCGTGATGGAATCGGTGATCGAGAGTATCGATCGGTTTCAGGTGATGGTTTTTACTATGATTTTTGCTTAATTTCTTGATTTTAATAAATATTATTGTTGAACATGTTTATATTCTTGATGTTCACCATGTTACCATGTATTTTAAATGAGGATCAGAAACTTTAAATTTTACTTATCTATAAAATTGTTAATGATAGTTTCCTGTTATTTATACTTTTGTAATGTTGGGTATTTCATTATATTTACTGATTTTTGAAAAGTTATATTTTCTTAAATGAAGACTCTTAATGCATTAATCTTTTAAATGTCAGTGTGTTTGTTCCTGAAGTTGAAATAAGAAGCTATTATACCCAACATGAATTTATGATGGATAGAATTTTATGGTTCCACATCAAGTGCTTATAAGATTTTTTTTAAGAGTTTCTCACGAAACTAATTATTTATTTCTATAAATGTCTACTTTTCTTCTTAGCTTGAGAATTTATCAACATAAATGATACAATTATTTTTTACATCTTTCCTTCTAGGCTTTAGATGCAAAAGTAATCTGATTCAAGTAAAATAGGCAAAAGATGTAGTTCTCTTGGAAATTAGTTTAACTTTATATATATAATAGTTGCATTTCTATTAATTAAAAAAATATGTTTTAGAGGAAATTGTTTTTCTTAGAAATTAGTCCTCTTGAATAGCATTCTCAAATTTTGGATAATAGAGTTTAATTGATAACATTTATATATACGTAGTTGAAATGTATTTTACTCTTTGTATGTATATAAAGCATAGGATTATAATTGCATATGATGCTTTTAATATGAAGGTTACAGTTCATTTATAAATCTTTATGATTTGATACGGATCCGACAAGCTTATTACGTTTACATTGCTTTTTTCCCATGTGATCAACTATTGCAGTGTCAATCTCAATCAAACTATGATTACTTTCTCCAATATCCTCGGAAGCAAGTCTTCATGTGATTAACTATTGTATTTCTTTGCTAACAGATTATTACATGCTCATTGATTTTCAGTAAAATAGTTCTTTTTATATTAATTTATATTGTTTTATGCCTATATTTTGTATGCTCCTGTACTACCTGTTATTGTTTTTCTGTTCAGATTCCTCTAAGCTCTGTCACTTCGATTATTGATGGCTTGAAGAAACTATATATTGAAAAATTAAAGTCATTGGAAGTTACCTATCAATTTAATGATTTTGCTTCTCCTTTGCTGGTGAGTTATGCAATACATATATTCCTCTTATCATGGGCAAACACCTTATAAGTTTCATTTCATTTTAAAAATTATTATTATGCATATTTGTAGGGAAGTAGTATACTTTTCATTTTGATACATGATCTATAAATTAGCACTTCTTTTGGTCAGTCATGATGATGATGACCTATTGTGGAGGCGAGATTTACTAATGGAATTATGTTAATATGCATTCATGTCAAAGCCTAGAACATTCAATGCTTCCTTTGACTTTAATGAAAGCCGATGATGTTGTTGGCAATATTTAATGTGGGTTAAATTTAAAGTGAGAGGAAGAAGAAATTACATTGTTAACATATGGGAAAGGAATGATCTTAGTATGGGAAAGAAATGATATATGAATGCCAATGCAATTGAAGCCAACTTTTTGTTTTGAAATACATTTGTGACATCTCAAGTAAAGAGAACTTTAGTTGATACAACTACAGTGTGAATTTGGCTTTAAGTTCTTTGTTTGATTACTCACGATCATGTCCATAATTGATATTTACCTCTAAAATACGGGAATCCATCGTGCACCTATTGATGAAAATACTCAAAATCATGTCTATGAACATAATATCATCAAATCGGTAGGGGTTACTTGCAGATAGGCTCCTTATAGTACTATTATTGCAGATAGATCCCTTGAATATTTTCTTCCTCTTTTAGCCGCAGGACGTCATGACTACAAAGATTTTTCTTTTCATTGAGGTTAAAAGAGTAACCAAAAGACACTCAGAGGGTCTATCTGCAATAATAAAACTACATGGTGCAATTACTCATTAGCTTTATGTTATTATACAAGGAGAAAATTATATAGAAATAATGTAAATTGCACAAGGCTCCAGTATTAGACCAAATTCAATGTGTACAATCTCTCTTATGTGTACTATCTTTCTTAGTCTAAATATGGGAGGAAATTTGGAAGTTTTTAATGAACTTTGTTTACCTTGGATGTTTGTTAAATTGTAACATATAAACAATAGTGATTCTCACAGAGCTTTATGCTTACATGTGGATTTGAGTATTTTCTTTGAGTCTGTTTTTAGATTAAATCTCTCCAATGAATTTCTAAAGGTATATTAAATCTCTTAGAAAGATGAATGTTATTGTGATTTACCTTAATCTCAAACTAGAAGTGGCAATAGTTTGAGAAATCTATTCCTTTATATAAATAGGTAATTTTATTTCAATGTTGGCAAATTATACAGTAAATAAGAGAAAAAATAACATTCATCCCCCCCTAACGAGCTACATCCCCAGTTAGCAAATCTTGCTTAGCTGCATATCTCTGGTTGATGCATAGTACATAAAAAGGGACCCTAATTTTTATCTTTGGAAATAGATAAGAGTGGATTCTATCTTTATATAATTGATTTTTTTTATCTTGCATGTTTAGGCTGGATTTATTGATTGTCACTATCTTATCTTTTATTAATTCATGCGGTAGAGATTCTCAACCCTTTAGCAAGGGAATTTAAATCAGTTGGAACTATAAAAAAAGAGTTCGCACAGTTGCAACATCCAACAAGAGCTAGCACAAGCACACCGACAGATACAACAATCTTTTCAATTCAAATGTACTAACTAATTTCTCTGCTTCAATCTTAAAAATCCCTGAATTATAAATTTGGTTAGGTTCATATATCAGAAGCAAGGGTGTCCACTGCACTGGATAAATTGGCATATATGGAAACTTTGGTTAATTGCATACTTCACAAATCATTAATTATATCACTCCTATATCATTCATAGATCCAATAATCTATTTATGTATTTATGTATCTCTATGATGTAATGAATTCTAATTGTATCCACTTTTAAATATTTTAATTTGTGATTAGTATCATTTGTTTATTATGCTCCAGACTAAAGATGTTGCAATGCAGATAGGCTTTTCTGTTAGATCATACATTATAGTTGCAGCTTCCTACTATTATGAAAAGTGGTTTTTTCTCAATTCTACCAATAAACAACTTTATGTCGGCACTAGGAACCTTTTATCAGATGGTGAGATGTTACCATGTGTACCTCAAGCACTACTCAGGCAAACTTCTGATGTTAACAATGATATAACCCAAGATGCACTATTGTTGCGGTTGGAAGAGCAATGTAGGCGCTTGCAAGGCGGCATGATTAAAACTCAGATGCCACATAAAATGCAGACTATAAGATTATACCCAGAAACTCCTCCGGCCTGTTCAGTTGCAGTCACTAATGGTGTTCAGGTACTCCATTAGAGTTGAAAACAAAGAAGATCGTGTAACTATATAATTCTACGAAGGTGAAGAATAACTCTTATTCTTATTTAAATGTTTTTTTGGGTTAATTGTTGATAGACTTCTGAACTATTGCCTAAGTGTAGCAATGGGCTGAGAAGGAAAGAGACATTTGAAAGAGCGGAGAAGCTCATTGAAGAGGAGCAAGAGAGTACAAATGTGCGATGCGCAGGTTTGGAGCTAAGAAAATAGATATTGTTCAAGCTCTGATTCATGTCTTTAGTAGTTTTAGCAAGCAAACTGAAGTAGTTCTTGCAACCAGAAGGCCACAATTTTTTAAGGTTACTTCTTGACTATCTTTTAATTTTTAGATGAATAATAGAAAATTATTCATCCAGGTTATGTGATGTTGACAAAAAAAAGGGATGCAATACATGATGCTGATCTTTTATGGCTGTGTGTAGTGTGAGTTTGTGTGATGTTGACGAAAAAGGGATGTAATACATGATGTTTTGCTGTGTCATCTTGGTCAAAATGGAACAAATTCATCCTATTTCTAAACAATATTTCCCAAGTAGTGGGGAATATAATTATGATGTGGATAGACTTTCAAAAACAAAGTGTTATATAGTATGGTCATCACACATCGATGTCGATATTAACCAATAATACTTTGTGAGCTTTATGTTGAGCACAGATGTTCAACATAATCACTATGTCAAGTAAATTATTTTATGCTATGTGCACTTAATGACTAATTTTACTTTCATCTTTATTTATAGAGTACTTATCTGGGCTAAAAGACATTCATTGCCATTTGGAGACAAAACTAGCTGACTACAGTTCATAGGAATATAGAACAATGCCCAGAGGCAGCTAGAGCTCCAGGAGCCATAGTGAGAGTTGATTCTGCTATATATTTGTCCAATCCAATTATGTTAGAGGGAGGTATGTAACATTTCTTGACCCTCCAACCAATTTGACTCTTTGTATGACTAGATACCTATAAGGAAAGTTTATTGGTAGAAGAAAGAAGGCTACATTACAGAAATTCCACCTTTAGTAGGACTTCACAGAAACCCCCTAAGTTTTCAATCGTGACAATTTGGCACTTGCGTTTTAATTTTTATGAAATTAAAATGAGTGTAAAATCTATGATCATTTGATATGAAAATTATGTGTACTCACATGTAAACACGTACATGATTATTTAATGAAAATTTTTTGAGGGAAATTATTTATTGAAAATTTAGAATTACATCCAACACATACATTTTATTTTCAGAATTCTCAGATGGTTAACAGATGAAGGAGAGATATTACAAGCAAAGAACCTATCAAAAATCGATTTCCTCATTGTCGAGATGTCACGTAATTATACACAATAACTTCATATTTTTGTTCTTTGTTATCATTTCAATACTACTCATCACATATATCCAGCATTTCTCATTAAAAATGCTCTTTTGCAGCTGTGACAGACAGTAACACCAGTGGAATACATGTCATCCAAGACTTATACAAGGGCCTGAAGAAGAGAGAAGTTCAGGTGAAAACATTAATCAAAATTTACACTCACGCATTTAGTTACCACGACAATAATTTATGAAGCCTACCCAATGCAGACAATGGCTTAATGTCAATATACCCAATTATTTAATTTCTAGCTAGCTATTATAGAATATGGATTTGTCTTTTAAATCGAGTTTTTTTACCTTACCAATCTATTCATCAAGTTTATGATACATGTGTTGTCATAGATAAGATGATATGGAATATTTGTCACTGAGACCTGATAAATGTTGATTTTCGTGACATTGGCCTCGATAAGATGATATGGAATATTTGTGTTGGGCATATAATAATTCTTATATTAGAGCATGATTATCATGATTTAAGTAAGTGGCATATGTGTCATATTTGACTTTAAAATGCTGCAAAAGAATTTTATGAATGCATATAAGCTTTTAAGACGTGTATAGATCCTTGAAAACATAAGTTTGTTTGTTTTAGTAGTTTCTGATGGGAACCTGAAACCCATTGAAAGCATAAGTCTCTCTCTTTTGTTTTTTTTCCCTGGGAGCTTGGAATCAAAAATATATTCCTCTCCTCCATATGCCTTCATATGCATTTGTATTTTAACTTAAAAGAGAATTTGTAAATATAAAGATTTACTTTCTTTTGTAGAACAACAAGGAAAATGGAAGATGAAGAAATAGATAATAGCAAGACTAACTTAAGCTACTTTCCTTTTCCAAAACAATCATCCCTCGAGATACAAAATAAATTGACATCTTGAATATTAATTGGATGCAAAATTTTGCCATTGACAAAAATTTGGAAAGAGATGTTCAGCTAATTTAGTAATCTATTAAATTTTATATTCTTAAACTAGGAAATTTAGAGTTGATCTTTATATTCTTTAGAGCAAGAATGTATAAGCATCAGATGACAATATTTTTGGTAATATATATTTTTATATGATTTATAATTTTTAATTTGAAGTATACAATAATCAAATTAAATGTATTAAAACTTAGGGAGACACAAATTTAAAATACAATGATACAAAAAATAAGCTGCCGTGCTTTGCACGGGGTGCACACTAGTAACTATAGGTGGTTCAAGAAAAGAATCATCACATCACGATGCTTCTAATTCATTCAATAAAAAAAACCTTTTCTAGTAACCGAAATGAACAAAAACTAATATGAACAAAAAACAAAGTACAACTTATCAACTCCAGGGTTGACATTTCGAGAAGAATAAATTGCAGATTAACTCTTCTCTCTCACAAACTAACCCTCTCTCTCTCTCTATCCCTCTCACAAATTAACGTGCAATAATAAGTGTTAATAAACGAGTTTAACACATAAGTGATCCAAACCCTATTGCCAAAATTGTGATATTAGACTGCTAAAAATACAAATAATCCACAATTTCTCACAGTTCATAATGTAACTATTCAAGGTTCAAAAAAAGAATCAACACATAAAATTACTCCTAATTCAATAAATAGCTTTTTTTTTCACAATAACCCAAATGTGCAAAAACTAAAAATTTTCCCTAACATAAATATCACAAAAATTATTCAAAAAAACAAAGGACAAAAAATAGAATGAAAATAGAAAATACCTCATTAACCATGGGATCAGCCCAAACCCTAGCAGTGCCTGCAGCATCCACCCACCATCGCGTTACCGGGTGAAGCGGGTCGACTTCGGATCCAAACATTTAGTACCCGAATCCAACTCACCCACATCTCCACCTCCTCGGCTTTTCGAGATTTTGAACTTTCTAAAATAAAGCCGCTTCGTTTTTATCCTTTTGGTTTGGTTAATAACTGCCTCGGGCACACTGAACGTCGGTGTCCACGTGGCGTATTTTCATTGGTTACGGTTCGGGGAGTTAGTTGTCGTCTTCCTTGTTTTTAGATGCACTTGCTTATAGCGGACCCAGGAACGGCCATTAGAAAATTGGCTGTGGGCTCCGATGTTGTTTCAGATTAAGCTCCAAACAAATTATTTGCATATATACCCCTTAGTCATGGGTTTGCAAAAAGTACCCTTTACATCTTAGTATTTGCAAATTTACCCCTCAAATCTTTATTCTTGGGTGTTTGGGGGGGGGGGCCTAAAATTAATTAATCATCAACTTTAGTAAGCTAATTTATGATCTAAATGTAAAAAATTATTAATAAAATAGTCAATATTTTAGCACAAAGTTGATGATTCGTTGATTTTATCTGTATTTTTTCACAAATTTTGACTTGGGTGATAGTTTTGTAAATAATGAGATATGGGAGGTATCTTTGCAAATACCCATGGTATAAGGGGTATATATGCAAAAGACCAATAAAAATTTATGCGGTTATTTGCACTTTGACCCTAAAGTAGGTATCTTTTTAACTTGAATATTAATGTTTTAATTTGATACTTTATCACCCATTTTGACTTTGATGTCTCAAAGCTTTTCTAACAGTTTAATATCTCAAAGTTTACCCATTTTTTTTTACCTTTATGCTCTCTTAACTTTGATGCTCCGAATTTTAAAGAATCAAAAGTGTCAAAAATAAAGCTTTGTAGCATAATAGCGGAGCCGGATAGTGTTTAGAGATGTCATATATACCACTGAATTGACTAGTTTATACATAACTTTTTTTATTTTTACTTTTATATTATACATGACGCCGTTGAAATTAGTGTAGGACACTATTTAAAAGCTTAAAATTATAAAATTGTTGATACGGATTCTAAATATAATCATAATAGATTATATGGGGATAGCACTGATCCAAGATCCTGACTCCGCCGCTATCGTAGTATCGAAGTTTAGAAAGGTGTAGAAGTCAGGTTATCAAAACTTTGAAAAATAAATTTTTAGGGTATCAAAGTTTATTAAGATTTGCAAATCTTTAGGATATCAAAGTGACATGAATAAAAAACTTTTAGATTTCAAAATGGAAAATGGCATAAACCTAAGCGTACCAACGTGCAAATAACTCAAGTTTTAATCCTATATAAATGCTAAAAAAACACAAATGAAGGTATATAAGCCCAAAATCTAAAAACTATAACATTTGTATGTGCTACTTATAAGTACACGAGAACTCTACACATTAAAATAATGCAAAAAATCATTGTAATCATCGGATATCATAGTTATGTAAGTTTATATTTAGTCCATCTATAAACTATTTTGGCTCACTCTGATCGAGTCCAACTTTATCTGCACTCGTGACGTACGGCGTGTCAAACCTCTAATTTGACCACAAAACTTATGTCAGCTTAAGTAGACCATCCACCAAACTTTCTATTTATTAATGATACATAGGGATCCATGCAAGATATAAAGAGAATTTATATATATATAAGTGGATAAAAAATTTGATGGACAAAAGTCTTTTATTCACTTACGTTAACATAAGTTCATCTCTATTAATACAAGCAACTTGAAAGAGACATAGCGGGTCGGAAAAGGTCGGCCGCAAAACCCGACCCATTAAACTTTGGGTAAAAAAAAAGCAGTCTGTCCACCTGTCGCACAGATGCAACTGTGGCCCCACGACTAAACCCACTCCAAAGTAATGACTTCCACGGGAAAGCGAAGGGGCCGGACCCACCAAAACATTACCCTCCTTTCATAAAATTATTACGGAAGTGGTATTGAGAGCTCAACTAGATAAGAAAGAGGAAATATACTTAAGAAGATTGTCAAACTGACCAAGCACTGTACTATGGCCCATATCGAGTGCTACAATCCAAAACTAATAACTACAGGATCAAAGAAAAAAAAAATATAAAGTAAGTAATGAGTAATCATTAGTCTTATAAAAATTTATCAAAAGAAAATACGAGAAATCTGTTGATTTGCATAATAAATCTATACCAGCTGATATAGTCAAATTTTATTTCAAATGTTTCGATTAGGAGCAAGACCCAAGAGAAATATAATTGCATTTTTATTTTATAGCATTAGATTATAGTTCATTTAAATGCAACACACCACACATGCTGCGAAATTAAATAAATAAATCTATATTTCGCCATCCAGTCAGATGGTTTGAACACAAATGTACCAATCACTTTTCTATTCTAGATGTACAAATGTTTGATTTACAATGAGAATATAGTTTAGGCAATAAAATATAAGAATTTATAACTTTTGCAATAAAATAATAGTAGATTAGGATTCAAAAACACGTCCCAACATAAAAATCTTTAAGATCTAAGTAACCGATTAACTTAATGTCGCATATAACTTTTCAATTGTTAGAGCATGAGGATCAATGAGAAAATAACTATCTTTTGGTGATTGAGTAGTAGTGTACACATGGGTGGAAAATAATCACAGCCCATGTTTTTTTACGAAAGAAACACAAGAAACTCTCTTCTAAGAATGTGAAGGAAACACCAAAAAGTGGAAAAAAAAAATAAGATTTGAACAATGAAGGAAAGCAACCAAACAGCCCCTAAAGAGATAAGAATAAGGTCACATATAACTTTGGAGGAGGAAGAAAGAGGACATGTAAAAAAGAAATGCTTGAAAAACTATTATAAAGTTAAAAAAGTAAAAAATAAAATAAAATAAAAAAGTAATAGGAAGGGCGACAAATGACAAGTACGGCCTCAAGGTCAGAATCGTAGTTCTTTCGGAACAACAGGGGCAAATTGGAGACCTTAAAAAGCAATAATCCTGCTCCGAATCTAACTTCATCGCCACGTCATGCCTCCTCCCGCTTTACCTCCGTTATATAAGAAGCTCACCCGTTTTTTCAACTCCCACGAAAAAACGAAAAAATCTCTCTTCTTTCGCGGTAATCTCACCGCCACGATGTCAACC
>NC_033796.1:108526916-108542426 GCF_001876935.1 Asparagus officinalis
GGCCTGAGCTCGATCTACGCCGGTCCCGCGTACTCGGTGTCCCCGGAGCCGAGCTCGTTACCGTTTCCCGCGGTTTTCGTCAAGAGCGAGATGGCGACGAGACGGCTCCGCTGCTTGCTCAGGCTGGACGAGCTCGCCGCTTGATGATCAAGTCCTCGATTCTTCTCTGGATCTCTTTTGATTCCGATATTTTTTTTCCCAAAAAGGAACGGTTTGAGATCATAGACGATGATGGCAGCTGTCGTAATTAGATCTTTAGGGTTTATGATGTATTGTTGACTTACTGTAATTATTTTGCTTCGTATCTTCTTCGGTGGTGGTTGTAGTAATGGAAATTGTAAAGGTTTTTAGTAGTTGGTTTACTGTAATTATTTTGCATGATCGCCGCTGCACTGAAGCTCTTCCTGCCGTGCTAGACTTGAAACCAGCGTCGCAATTAACTTTCGAACACCTTTCCGGAGGAGGACTCAACACTAGGGGTGCATTCCGTCTAGATATGGTTCGGATATGATACTTACTATATCTATATCCTTTTATCCATCTTGGATACGGATACGGATATACCTTGGTAAGAAAAAATCATATCCATATCCGCTAGAATCGGATACGATTACGGATATATGCATGTGAATACAAAACGGATATGAGAAAACTGGATAGCATTGAGAAAAACATGGTTCATGTGATATAAAAGAGTTCTTTAATATGTTCATTATAACTGAAAAGTTATGAAAAGTATGCACATAAACATCTTGTTGTTTCATCATTTTTATATTTAAATATCAGCCGTTAGAATATTATAAACACCATTAAAAAAAAATCTCTTATGAGGAAAAGATCCCTCTATAAAAATGAATGTAAGATTTAATTAAAAATGGAGAAATGAATGAAAATTTTAATTAAAAATGGAGAATAGGTTATATAGAAGTAAATATGACAATGTGATCAGTACAATTATAAAAATATCATGTGCTAATCACATGGGAATGTTCCTAGAAATGTTTGTTCGTGCTACTAACAGAAGGTATAATGTGCCATTTTTTACAGCTTAATGTATTAAAGTGCTACTTTTTTACAACTTATAGTATTAAATTGCTACTTTTTACTACTTAGGATATTTAAGTGTAAAGATGGTAAAACATTAGGGTATTTATTTGCTATTTAGTGCTAGAAAATTTTAATTTAGATTTTTTTTATTTAACTTCAGTTTTTTTGGGGTTAATGAACAATTTTATTCATTCTCCAATATGTAAAGTTGTATGTACATCAAAAAACTCAACTAACTGAGATATCTAGAGCAAAATACACTATGGGAAATTACCCTACATCCAGTCACAAGGAAATTACAAAGAATTGAGCCACTTTTTGCATGTCATAGGTAGTGGACGGTTGAGCATAATGGTTAAGATATCCACTTTGATGGCTTTGACAATATGGTCTGAGCTCCTAGCTTTCCCCTGAAAAATGTTTGCATTGTGTTCACACCATATACTATATACCGTGGAAGATAACGTCATCCTCTTAGCTTTTTTTTCTTATACCCTTTCCCTTTTTTCCTGATGCAAAACCAGTTTAGAAGGAGATTCCAGTCACAAGATTTGCAATTGAACTGAAGCCAATCCATAATACAATTCCAAACCTTCATCGAGAACCTGCATTCAAAGAAGAGGTGATTTCAGCTTTCTGAAACTAAACCAAAGCATAAACGACAGTTGTTTACCTGGGGAACCCCCTACTAACCAGTTTGTCTTGTGTAAGGAGACTGTCTTGAACTGCTAGCCAAAGGACAAAAGAGTGTTAAGGGTAGTTCAACATCTCCCAAACAGTGTCATGTCATATCACATTGCTTGATGTAGGGGAGAGAGAGAGCAGAATACAAGGCTGAGAGCTTAATTTTGGAGTTTTTATCACAAGAACTGATTAATTGCTTCATGTTGTCTATCCTTCCATTGATAATAATAGCTCTATCTCTAACTTTGATCAACTGTTTCCACAACCATGAGTCTCCAGCTCTTGCATTAACAAGCCATATATCTTTGTTCCTTAAGTAATTGTCATGAACCCATTTTATCCATAATAATTCCTTATTGATGTGAATATACCTTAAGAGTCTCACAGCAGAAGCTGTTTAATTTCTAGATAACTGCAGAAAAAAAAATCCCCACTCCTCCTTGATTTTTCCCCAAGCAAACTTTATCCCATGAAACTAGAGATGCCTTATGAGCCTGATCAGTAGTACCTCATAGGAATTTCCTGCACAATCCATCAATTTTCTGTAAAACTTTGATAGGAATGATATAGTTTGATGTCCAGTAGTCTTGAATGCTCATAATAACACTCCTGATAATCTATAATCTTCCAGCATAGGATAGGTTTCTGTGTTGTCTCCAATTCTGCAATTGGGAAGCTAATTTGTTGAATAGAGGTCTGCAGTCATTAAGGGATAATCTTTTATTAATAAAAGGGACACCAAGATACTTTATTGGTAGAACCCCCTCAGGGGAACCCAGATGATTTTGAATGGAGGCCTTTACAGATTCCTCAACACCACCATAGTAGATAGAGCACTTGTTAGGATTAGCTTCAAGAAGCACGGAACAAGAAGAACGTTAATGAGGTTCCCTTACTTATTGAATGAATGATTCAAGGCAAAGTTTTTCATGGCCTTTGGTGTTACAGTTTTGGATATCTAGAGATTTAGAGGAGGGGTTTTGTTTGGATCGCCGACGATGGGATTTTCTAAAGTTAGGGCTAGAGATTAAGATTTGGAAACCTGGTTGAGACTACGGAGAGCGTTCTGCATGGAGTTGAATCAGAATGTTGTAAATGATATCTGTAGGCAAATTAATAAGGAGCTCCTCTTTCTTGCTAGAGAACAATTTCTTCGTAAGAGGTCTCATCTTCTCTTCTTATTGACTCGAGAGCCCTAATCTTAACCTTATTAAAAATAGACTGTAGTTTTTGTAAGAGTAGAAAAAGTGGCGGGCTCTTATGGTGCATTTTAGCGGGCGATTTTTTCCCTACTAACGTGCACCTCCGCCTTATTTCAAATGAAGAAGAAGAAGAATAAGACTAGTGGCAAGAGCAGCGGTAAGAGTGTATCAAGTAGTAAGCTGAGGGATTCACTATTTGTTTTCCCCTCCTCATCCAAATCTAGAGTTGATCTTGATGAAATAATGTTCTTTGGAATCATGGAAAGCACTGGTCCTAAAAGAGCAAAGAAGAAGATGCTAATGAGTGAAGTTCTTGATAGATCTGATCCCTTATCAGATCCGCCTCCATTGCAAGAGGATTCTAGTCTTAGAATCATCCGCCAACTAAGAAATTCTCCTTTATCAAATTCGTGGGCTGATGATGTTGATGATTGTGAGGAATCTGATTTGACTGAGAATGCCTACTTGGATGAGGAAAATGTGGAGATTTCTCATACAATCAGTAGAAATATGGGATCTGTCATTAATCTTGAAGAAGAAGTTATAAGAGGAATGTCTAATATCCATGTTGAAAATCCAGATTTGGGAAAATCTAAAAATGGAAAATCTAGTTCTAATATGAATGATGAAAATGTAGGAAATAATCAGTCCAGCAATGAAGGGAAAAATCATGAGAATGAATACAATCAACCTGTTATGAGGAAAACCTTTGCCAGTCTTTTTGCTAAAAATAGAAAAGCTGGAAAGGGATTGTCATTAAATTTCATTCCTTCTTCTCAAGCTAACACAGTTGCATTCACTGCGGATGAATGGAAAGGAAAGAAGGTTTATGGAAGCATGCTTTGATTGGTCATGTGATTGGTTTGAATGTCAAGTTTAAATCCATGGAGTCTTATGTTTCCAAACTATGGGGGAAAATCTCAGTACCACAGGTTTCATTGATTAAGCAAGGACTTTTCCTATTTGACTTTCAATTAGAGCAAAAAATGAGGGTTATCTGGGTTGATGGTCCATGGTTCTTTGGATCAAGGCCTTTGGTTCTCAAACCATGGACTATAGATATGGATATGGAGAAAGTGCAGGATTTTACCTATCCTATGTGGGTGCAATTTCCAAACCTACAATTGAATTTGTAGAGTTCAACTAGTATTAGTAAATTAGGTAGTCTGATTGGGTGCCCAATTGCTACTGACAACCTCACAGCAACAAGAAAAAGATTGAGCTATGCTAGGGTGTTATTAGAAGTAAAATTACCTCTTAAAGAATCCCTACCCGATCAGTTGGTTATCCAGGATCCTAGTGGTATATGTTACAATCAGAGAGTTGTATATGAATTTAAGCTTAGATGGTGTTCTCTATGTAACATAGTGGGACATGAGACATATCAATGCAGAAGGAATAGCAGGAAAGTGTGGGTTCCTGTTAGAAAGCAATCTGAACTTGGAACTATGCAGAATGAACAACAGAGGAATGCTGGGAATGGAATTGAACATGTTTTAAATGTTGATATCAAGATGTAATTGTGCAAAGAAATGAGGAGGAGAGAACTCTAGATAAAACTATAGAGGATCTGCTAACTAAACATACACAGAAACATTCACAACAACAGCAGGAAATGAGCAGAAATATAATTAGGCAGAATAGCTTGGATATTCAAAATTCTGGAGGGATTTCTGGATAAGCATTGAAACATGCACAACAGCTACATAGCGAAAAATCTGGAGATAAGGCTGGGCAATCCAGATCAGATGTGTTAATCTCTGGGAGAAATGAGTACTCTTCCCCCACAATTAATGTATCAGGTTTCACAAGCGTGAATAGAGCTAATATAGTTAGAAGAGTAAATGCAAGAGTATCAGGTTCCTCATTTCAAACATCTCAGTTCTCTATTCTGGACCATCAGATGCATGCTATTGACCCCTTAAATGTGGATAGAGGGGGCTTTCAAGCTAATAATGCACATTGTAGTTTGGAATGTTAGAGGATTTAACAAATCCTCTAAACATTTAATAGTTAAGAGATTCATTCAAGATTTTAAACTTTCTTTTATAGCTCTTCTGGAAACTAAAGTGAATAAGAACAAGATGCAAACTATAACCATGAAAGTTGCAAATGGCTGGAAATGGATTTCTAATATTCATCAAGCAAATAATGCTAGAATTTGGATTTTTTAGGATGATGAGCTGCTAAATATTCAGTGTGTAGATTCTACAGAACAATATGTCACTTGCTCAATAAAATCAAAGGATGGGCTGTTCAGCAGCCTAATTACTGTTGTATATGCCCTCAATCAAATAGAGGGTAGGAGAAATCTCTAGCATAATCTTTTGGTATTCAAACAAGGGATCAACTGCCCATGGTTGGTAGGTGTGGATTTTAATGCTATCATCAGCAGTGAAGAAAGACTTGGAGGTGAACAGATCATAGAAACAGATATTGAAGACTTTCAAAACTTCATCAGTTCAAGCCAGCTATTGCATATAAAGTCCACTGCCTGTTTTTTCATATGGTGCAACAAACAAGAGGCTAGTGCAAGAATCTGGAGCAGATTAGATAGAATATTGGTTAATGAAGAATGGATTCAACAATATATACAAGTCAAGCTGAATTTTTGATGCCAGAATATTCAGATCATTCCCCAGCTTTAATAACTATTGGTGAGGATACTTTTTGAGGGTAAAAGACCTTTTAAGTTTTTAATATGTGGGCTAATCACCCTCATTTTCTTTCTACTGTCAAAACCATTTGGGATCAAAATTCTATTGGGTATAACATATTCAGATTCCATTCAAAATTGAAGAAACTTAAACCTGCACTAAAGGAGCTCAACAAGAAGCATTTTATGAATATAAGTGAACAAGTTCTCAGAGCTAGAGAGGAGATGTTAGACATTCAAAATCAATTGAGTCTTGACCTCTTTAACTCAGACTTGATTTTAAAAGAGAAATATTGTGTCAAAAAGTACACAAAACTGCTTGACTGTGAGATCTCATTCTTCAGACAGAAGGCAAACATCAAATGGGGATTACATGGAGACAAAAATTCTCAATATTTTCATTCTGTTATGAAGGCTAGAAGGCATAATAACAGTGTATTATCTCTATGCTCTGGAAATGGTGTCAGAATATCTGATATGCTTGGGATTATAGCTGAATTCATAGGGTATTATGAAAATCTACTGAGAACTGTAGTTATTACTCAAGGGCTTGACTCTGATGTGATTTCCAAAGGTCCTACTCTCACTTCTATTCAAAAGAATGCTCTGAGTCTCCTAGTTACCTGACAGGAAATTAGGCAAGCTTTGTTCTCTATATCTGATGATAAAGCTCCTAGGCCCTGATGGATACAATTCCACATTTTTCAAAACAGCTTGGGAAATTACCAATGAAGATCTATATCTGGCTGTGGAAGAATTCTTCAAGTCTGGTACAATACTAGGTACGTTCAATTCTACAACTATCACTCTGGTGCCTAAAATCCATAATCCATGCACAACTTCTGATTTTAGACCGATATCTTGTTACAATGTGGCATATAAGATAATATCAAAAATTATTGCCAATAGAATTCAGAAAGTAACGAAAAGTTTGATCAATGAGGCTCAAAATGCTTTTGTTAAGGGGAGGCTTATCTCAAGCAACATCCTATTAGCTATTAGTTCATGAGCTCATCAAGCATTATAGTAGAAGGCATACCTCCCCAAAAGCTATACTAACATTGATTTAAGAAAAGCTTTTGATACAATCAGCTGGGATTTTCTCAAGTCCATGCTAGAAGGTCCGAGCTTCCCAAATAAAATGATAAAATGGATTATGAGATGCATAACTACTCCAAAATACTCACTGTCCCTCAACGGATCCCTACATGGATATTTCAAAAGCTATGATTCTAGAAAAACCTAGTGGGCCGAAAACCTAAGATGTAAGATTTAAATGGCTTAATTCCTTAAAGACCATGGCACGATCTGAGATTCCATATCTTATCAGCTCAGGCCTATCTTAGGTTATATCCCGTTTATGGGCAATAACTGTTGTTGATTGCATATATTGCGTGTAGTTTAATAGAGAGCACGGTTAAATTAACCAAATTAGGCTGTGGGCTTTAACAAATGAGCCTAAACTAGTGTGATATTAATTGGTTTGATCTAAACCCTTTACTTATGGCATAAGTTTATTGTAAGGTGATTTGGATATTCTCTACTACAAAAAGGTAGTAGAGAGACTATTACTTTTAATTATAATTATTATTTTGTCTAGTGAGTAGTTGGGACGCATTCTAAATCTAACACTAACTACACTTTTTATATTGTACTCGTTCCTAATTTGCACTCCAAGAAAAAAATCATAATCATTAACCACCCGCTAGATAATCAGAGGTTATGATTAAGTAGCTGTCACTCTAGCAATACTTCGTAAGTAATGAAGAGGGTCTGGATCAATAGTAAGTTGTCGGACATTGAATGGTACAAACATAGCAAGAGAAAGAATGCGATACTTCTTATTAAGTAAGGGAGATTAGCCTGATAAATGAGCTAAAAAGTGAAATTTACCCAAATCTATCTATACTGCACTGATAAAGTAAAAGCATCGTTGCATTTTTTATGAAGATCATTTTTTATATGTGTTTCCCAATCAATCAACCACTTTGTTTTCTATACTGCACTGATAATGGATGAAAATTATAAAAAATAATTCCCACCCTTTGTTTTCTTTTTCTTTAGTTTTTAAGAAACCAACCAAACATGCCCTATCTCTTTCTCAAAAATTATATTCATATTTTTTCTCTTTCCCAAAAATCCTAACGTGCATACATCAATATAAATAATAAGAGGGGTTACTGGGTGTTGATGTTCGTGAACAAACAGTCAATGAGGGTTCTCCACCGTCGGATGCAGTTTCGATCCTAGCGACGATTAGGAAGAAGGAGAGGATGAATGTTGGGGTCGATTCTTTTGTTTGTGAAAAATTTGTAGTAACTAAAATGGAAAAAAATTGATTTGTATTCCTTCGATCTCAATTACAATTAGATTTCCTGATTACAAAAGAGAGGAGAATGATCTGGATTCTCTCCTTTGTTTAAAACTGGATTCTTTACGGTAGCGATGGAGTGCCTCCTTCGAATGCTCGCGTCGAATTTGCTCTCCGTTGACGACCCGAATATCTCAATTCACTAGAACAGCTGAATTGTGTGGTTGAACTGATCAAGAACTCTTGACGAGCTTTGTAACTCAGAGCGAGTGACAAACTCCGGTGAAAAAGAGTTGTTTGAACCGAAAATAATTCGGTTGAGAAGCTAGTATTTGGAAATCTTCGGTTGTTGAAGATTGTTGCCTCCTGATTTTCTCCTCTTCAGAACCTGATCTCTAAAATCCGATCCCGAACTCTGTTGAGTGTGTTGATATTTATAGGGGAATTAGAGGTGTAACTACCCCCATAATCCGTGCCTGTATGGGGGTTTAGTCGCCCTATTAATCGGGTATAACAACCCACTTAAGTCACTCCCCAGATCGTGGGTGAACAGCAGTTTTCTCGAAACCGTATGGATCGCGTTTGAACGAGTCAACGTCTTGACTTGCGTTCTGGGTATGATCTTGCGTCTAAACGTAGTATCTGGAGTCGTGTTTGCAACGATATGGAGCTGCGTTGGCAGTGACTGTAGAGCTGCGTTTGCAGTGGCTATAGAGCTGTGTTTGCAGCGATATGGAGCTGCGTTGGCAGCGGCTGTAGAGCTGCGTTTGCAGCGGCTGTAGAGCTGCGTTTGCAGCGGCTGTAGAGCTGCGTTTGCACCGATATGGAGCTGCGTTGGCAGCGGCTGTAGAACCGCGGATGTAGTGATTGCGTTGACATAGGAAATTACTTGTGTTTCAATTGCAAGGACGAATTCTGCTTCTTGATTTGAAGAAATTATTGCCTTGTAATCTCTTCTTGATCCATAGGAGAATCCTCTGATTGCAGTTTTTCTTTGTTAACAAGAGAGTCGTCTGATTGTAACCTTCTTAGTCAAAACTGTTAGTTGAAGTCTGATAGGGGTGAACTATCTATTGTGATTTTTAGACAGCCTACACTCCTCCTCAGACTTTATACCCGATTCTGAGCACGCAGGTTGGACTGATAGCCTGCGCATGCAAGAATCGCAGGAGTACGGGGCTAGTTTTCCCCGTGGTACCTCCGATGGTCAAGTCAGCTGTGGAGCTTGAGGGAGGTTTTTTGGGAGGCCCCTGGGCCATTGAGGTCCTTGCAAGGGGTTCCTCTCCAAGAGTTATTAAATTTTCTCTTTATGTAAAAAGAAGATCGAAATGGGGAGTAAAACTCAGGTGTAAAAAGAAGCAGAGATCCAGCCTTCTGCTCTTACCCTCCTTACCTCCTTTTATAGTCCATTGCCTCTGAGATTTTGACTTTTCTTTTGCACAGGAGGACGGTTGCAGGGTGAGCAAATGGGCTGCTGAGTCACCCTTCTCCTTCCAGATGTCAGCTGGCAATTGGAAGGGAAGTTATTCGAATACAGGAGAGAGATGTCCTCTCGGTATCCTAGATTTGTCAGAAGAGACAGGGCCTAGGAGAGATCGACTGCTTAGCCATTCTTCTCTCTCCAGATGGCGGCTGACAATTGGAGGAGAGGTCACTCGTGCACAGGAGAGCATTATGGCAATCTCTGAGAAGTGACTTGTAAGCAGAATAAGCGGCTTGGGCACCAGGCTTGTCAAAATGGAAATCTTGATGGGACTAATCAATACTGTTGTGTCGATTGACATCTGAAGTGAGTTTAGCTGGGTCTTATCCCTTGAATAGAGGTGGGTAGGTTCGTGAGTAGTCTTTATGACTTTATGACCCGATAGTCGGGCGAGCTTTAGGTCGAGTGTATGGTCGAGACGTCTGCTCGAGGAGTCATCTTAATTACGAGGGGCCGACTGATCCCGCACTTCGAGTCGGTTATGATGACTCTTGGTCGAAAAGATGGACTGGCCGATAGACTTGACCTCGGCTGGGCTTTTGGGCCTTCGAGTTGGTTTGGACCACGCCCTCTTCAAGCTTATGGAGACATTCTCTTGACATCTTCATCTTTAGGTGGTAAATTACCATAACAATTGAGATAAATTAAGCCAAGTGGGATAATTGTCCCATTGGAATAATTTTATCTCTTGATATATTTTGAGTAGAGTACAGTGAGACAAGTTGAGATAATGAGATATTTGAAGCTTTGATTTGACAATTCATGTGAAATAATTAATGACATGACATCTTATTAAAATATAATGTTTATTTATCAGTTAACTCTAAATTAATTTATCCGATTGGTTTAGTATATTATTTAGTATGTTATTATAATATAATTTATTATTTTACTTTAAATTAAGATATAATATGTTATATTATAATTACTACTATATTTATCAGTTAACTCTAAATTAATTTATCCAATTGGTTTAGTATATTATTTAGTATGTTATTATAATATAATACATTATTTTACTTTAAATTAAGATATAATATGTTATATTATAATTACTAATTAATTATAACAATATTTAATGTTATTAATTAATATAATATATTATAATATAATAACATGATATATTATATAATAATTGATATAATATATGAACAATATATTTAATATAATATTTCAATAATATGATATTTAATTTAATATAAACATAAATATTATAATATATTGTTTTATTTAATATGATATTACTAAAATATTATGTTATTATTAAAATATGATATTATATTTTATGATTATTAGTATAATTTAAATGGGATAATTGATGACATGGCTCTTTATTAAAGTATAATATTTATAATACCATTAATACTATTAATATTATTTAATATTATAACTACCAAAATATTGATAATATATTTAAAACTATTAGTTAATATAATAAAGTTTAATAGAAATATATTAAATTACTATATAAATTATAATATTCTGTATAATATAATATATTATCATATTAAATTATAGTATAATATAATAAATATATTATTATATTAAGTATATAAACATTAAATTAAAATACCATATTTTATATTATAAAAATACTACAATAATATTTTTATTTTAACTAATAAAATATATATTAATTAATGTAAAGTAATATTAATATGATATAATGCTAATATGATAATATATGAAATATTATTAACTAATATGTAATAATTTTTTTTGGGTAAATGAGAAATTTTATTCATCACCAAATTGGAAAAATGTTAGTACATCATGATCTCATCATATGAGTGAGATAACAAAACCTGAATCTAAAGCCCAAAATAACCTGAGCTTACAATTAGCAAAGAGTTAAACATACTCTATTTCCCTCCGCCAGGGTCCTTCAAAGCTTACTTTCCTCTTAAAAACTCAGCAATATTGGATGCTGCTCTTTTACAGAGAGAGGAGCCATACTCTATCTTCCTCCAAAATAGAAATATTTAGGTTGTTGATCAATATGTCCATCTTGATATTATTAGCCAATTGCTCAACACCTTTGGTCTTAGATTGGAAAATTCTTGCATTCCTTTCACACCAAATTCTGTAGATAGCGGCAGATAAAGCCATTCTTTTTAATGCCCTGTTTAAAGCCATTTCCTCTCAGTCTGGTGCAGAACCACTTCATAAGGAGATTCCAGTCACAAGATTTCCAAGAGAATTGAAGCCAATCCATTATATTATTCCATATCTCCCTAGAGAAGCTGCAATCAAAGAAGAGATGATCACGGCTCTCTAAATTTCCACCTGAGCATAAGCAGCAGACATTTCCATTTATAATGCCTCTTCTCAACAACCTGTCCTGAGTGAGTAATTTGTTTTGGACAGCTAACCAGCATATAAATGCATGCTTTGGGTAGCATCTCTTATCCCACACAGTAATATGCCATGGAACTGCATATGTTACAGGGGATATGGCATGATATACTGCAGATACTTGTAGTTTGGAGTTGATTGTACAGGAATTTAGAAGTTGTATTAGATTCTCCACTCCTCCACAGTATTGAACAGCTTTATCTCTGGCTTTCAGTAACTGTTTCCACATCCAAAGCCCAAAATAACCTGAGCTTACAATTAGCAAAGAGTTAAACATACTCTATTTCCCTCCGCCAGGGTCCTTCAAAGCTTACTTTCCTCTTAAAAACTCAGCAATATTGGATGCTGCTCTTTTACAGAGAGAGGAGCCATACTCTATCTTCCTCCAAAATAGAAATATTTAGGTTGTTGATCAATATGTCCATCTTGATATTATTAGCCAATTGCTCAACACCTTTGGTCTTAGATTGGAAAATTCTTGCATTCCTTTCACACCAAATTCTGTAGATAGCGGCAGATAAAGCCATTCTTTTAATGCCCTGTTTAAAGCCATTTCCTCTCAGTCTGGTGCAGAACCAGTTCATAAGGAGATTCCAGTCACAAGATTTCCAAGAAAATTGAAGCCAATCCATTATATTATTCCATATCTCCCTAGAGAAGCTGCAATCAAAGAAGAGATGATCACGGCTCTCTAAATTTCCACCTGAGCATAAGCAGCAGACATTTCCATTTATAATGCCTCTTCTCAACAACCTGTCCTGAGTGAGTAATTTGTTTTGGACAGCTAACCAGCATATAAATGCATGCTTTGGGTAGCATCTCTTATCCCACACAGTAATATGCCATGGAACTGCATATGTTACAGGGGATATGGCATGATATACTGCAGATACTTGTAGTTTGGAGTTGATTGTACAGGAATTTAGAAGTTGTATTAGATTCTCCACTCCTCCACAGTATTGAACAGCTTTATCTCTGGCTTTCAGTAACTGTTTCCACATTCAGGAATCATCAGATTTTACACTCACATTCCAGATATCTCCACGTCTTAAATAGGTCCCATGAACCCATCTTATCCAGAGGGACTCTTTATTGATATGGAAATGCCATAGTAATTTTAGAGCAGCTGCCTGGTTCCAAGTAGAGACTGAGTATACTCCTAACCCACCTTTCTTCTTTCCCTGACATGCCCTTGCCCAGGAGACTAAAGGAGTCCTGGAAGAGTAACCAGAGTTTCCCCATAAGAAAAGTCTGCATAATTCATCAATTTTACGAGATACCTTGATTGGTAAGATATAATTTGAGGTCCAATATATTTGTATGCCCGAAATGACACTCTTTATGACTTGAAGTCTGCCTGCATAGGTGAGATTTTTATTCTTGTTCCATGTCTGAAATTGATCAGTTACTTTGCTGATGAGTGAGGTACAGTCTTCATAAGTGAGTCTTTTGCAAATTAATGGGACTCCCAGATATCTAATAGGAAGAGTGCCCTCAGAGAAATTTAAGAGATGCATAATATTGCCTTTGACTGTGTCATCAACACCACCAAAATAGATAGAGCACTTATCCTGATTAGCTTCAAGCCCAGAAATCTTGCTGAATTTTTGAAAGATTTGAAGTATCTTCTGCACAGAATTTAGATCCCCATAGCTGAATAAAAGCAGGTCATCAGCAAAAATCAAATGGGTGATTTTGAGTTTGCTACATTTGGGGTGATATTTGAAGTCCCTGTCATTTCTCAGCATGTCTAAATTCCTGGAAAGGTATTCCATACCCAATATGAAGAGATAAGGAGAAAGAGGGTCTCCTTGTCTCAAGCCTCTCTCACCCTTGAAGTATCCATGGAGGGATCCATTGAGGGATATGGAGAATTTTGGATTAGTTATACAAGCCATGACCCAAGTAATCAACAGTTCAGGAAACCCCAGTCCCTTAAGCATTTCTTGAATGAACTTCCAACTGATAGTGTCAAAAGCCTTTTTAATATCTATGTTTAGCATGATTCTGGGGGAAATATGCTTCCTATTATATCCTTTAACTAGATCATGTGCTAACAAGATGTTACTTGTTATATGTCTTCCTTTAATAAATACACTTTGTGCTTCATTCACCAGAAATCCCATGACAGATTTGATCCTGTTGGCTAAGATTTTAGAAATGATCTTGTATAGGCAATTGCAACAAGAAATGGGCCTGAAATCTGAGGGAGTTTTGGGACACTTCACTTTGGGGATAAGTGTTAAGGAGGTTGAGTTTACCACACCCAGCAATTTTCCTGTTTTGAAAAAATCCTCAATGGCGAGAGTGACATCATCACCTATTATTAACCATGTAGATTTGAAGAATAAGGCCCCAAAACCATCTGGACCTGGGGATTTATTATCATCCATAGAGAATAGTGCATCTTTGATTTCATCTTTGGATATTGATTTTGATAGTAAGCTGGCCTGTGATACAGACAGACAGGGGCCAGAATTAATAACCCTTGTATCTGGTGTTATTGTATCAATTGAAACTCCCATGAGATTTTTGTAATAGGACACCAATTCCCTTGCAATTTCCTCCCCCTCAGTTAATCTTTGTCCCTGACACTTCCAGAGAATGTTTTGCTCTTTGAACTTGTTCACTTACGTTACTGAAATGCCTCTTGTTGAGATCTTTTAATGCACCTCTAAGATGTTTCAGTTTTGTGCATACTGAATACATTTTGTAACCTGAAATTTCAGATTGCCAGATTTCTGAAACAGTAGGTATGAACTTCTCATGCTTTGTCCACATATTAAAGAACTTAAAAGGTCTTTTGCCTTGGACATTATCCTCAAAAATAGAGATCAGAGCAGGAGAGTGGTCTGAGAAGCTAGGTAGTAGGTATTCCACTTGGCTAGAACAAAATATGTGTAACCAAGAGTCATTCACCAAAGTTCTGTCCAATCTACTCCAAATTCTAGAGTTTGCATCTTGTTTGTTGTTCCATGTGTAAAAACATCCAGTAGTATTAAGGTGATTGAGCTGACAGTCATATATAAAATCTCTGAAATCACTAAAATCAGCCTCTGAAAGCAATGTACCTCCAATTTTCTCTTCATTGTTGATAACTGAGTTAAAATCCCCACTTAGGAGCCATGGAGAATTACCAATAGCTTGGAATACATCCTTCAGCTCTGACCATAAACTCCTTCTGGCACTTATTTGATTAAACCCATACACTGCTGAGAAGTAGCTCTCAAATCTTTCATCCAATGATTTGGCCTTACAAGTGATATGTTGAGATGATAATACTTCAACTTTAATATCCAGAATATTGGGATCCCACATAATAATAATCCTTGCTTTTCCAGCAAAATTTATATTTGATATCCAACTCCAGTTTTTTGCTATTTTCCTGGCAATAATAGGCAAATTGTTATCATTAATCTTTGTTTCTAGTATAGCTTGACAAGAAATGTGATATTGAGATATATGGTTTTTCACTAAAAGTTGCTTAGAGGATTTGTTCAATCCCCTAACATTCCAAAAGGAGAAAATCATCCTAACTGCTTCTCTCTATCAATAGAGGGATTATTATCCAGAACATCCAGGAGAGATAGAGAATTATCAATCCCAATAGGTTGCTTTTGAGCCTTCCTTTGGATTTTCACCCAGGGACCCTCAGATTGATGTAGGGATGTTCCATCACTTCCCTGTTGTAAAACGTGCACAACATGCACAGCCCCTGAATTCAGGTAGGATGAACAGTCACCTTTAGTTAGCATGCCTCCACTTGACTTGA
>NC_033796.1:108543426-108588083 GCF_001876935.1 Asparagus officinalis
ATACAGCATTCAGAACGCCCCTCGGTGTATTCTGCTACACGGTGATGCCATTCGGTCTAAAGAATGCAGACGCCACATATCAGCGAGCAATGACTAAAATTTTCCAAGAACATCTCAGGAAAACAGTCGAGTGCTACGTTGATGACTTGGTTGTGAAAAGTCGCAACAAAGAAGATCACATCAAGGACCTGAAGACGATGTTCGATCTCATGCGAAGCCATCAATTGAAGATGAACCCTACTAAATCCTTCATTGGAATGTCTAGCGGAAAATTCCTTGGATTCGTCGTCACCACTAAAGGTATACATATCGATCCTGACAAGGTGAAGGCGATACATGAGCTGCAACCTCCTAGAAATTTGAGAGAGCTCAGAGGATTGCAAGGGCGGCTAGCTTACATCCGGCGGTTCATCTCAAACCTTTCTGGGAAGTGCCAACCATTCTCTAAGCTAAACAAGAAAGGGGTGTCATTCATCTGGGACGACGCCTGCCAAAAAGCATTCGAAGATATCAAAACGTATCTGGCGAACCCTCCTGTTCTCGTTGCACCAAAATCAGGTAAACCGTTCTTGATTTACCTCAAGGCGATGAACCACTCAATAAGTGCTTTACTAGCACAAGACGATGATAACGGTCACGAACAGACAGACGGTTTACGTCATTTCCAATGTTAATCCAGTAAGGGTGTTTATGACGCAACCGGCCTCTATGAATTGGCGGTTAGCGAAATGGGCCCTTCTCTTGTCCCAATATGATTTGCACTTCAAACAGCATAAGTCGATCAAATGACAAGCGATTTGCAATCTTTTGGCGGCAAACCCAACCACAGATACGGCAGAAGTATATGATGATTTGCCGGATGAAACACACGAGGTTAATACTACGTCGCACCAACAAGTATGGTAATTATATTTCGATGGTGCTTCAAGGTCAGTTAATAGGGTAGGAGTTGGAGTCGTCTTAATCTCCCCGGGAAAGCATGTAATGCCCCGAGCTTATTCATTGACTGATCCGTGTTCCAATAACGTGGCCGAGTACAATGCACTTCTCATTGGACTCAGTTTCGCCAAGGAGCTGGGGGTCGAATATCTCGAAGCTTTTGGGGATTCTCAATTGATAGTCAACCAAGTCCGTGGAGAGTATGAAGTCAGGAACCAAGACTTGATCCCATACCACCAGGAAGCCATTAAAATGGCAGAATCTTTTGAAGAATTCTTTATCGAATACATCCCTCGTCTCCAGAACGCTTATACGGATGCACTGGCAGCACTAGCAGTATCACTTGCGCAGCCTCCTGAAACTGAGCTGTTAGTCACAGTAAGGACGCATTAGCTCTGCATACCCATATACGATATGGATATTGAAGAGGAAGACGATGGAAACATAAACGCCAAAGAGGTGAATTCAACTCAAATTGGGTCTGAGTCCCGAGATTGGCGTTTTCCCATCATTGACTACGTCCAGTATGGTATTCTGCCAGAAGACGTAAAAGAAAGGGAATCAATTCGCCGAAGAGCGCCAAGATTCTTCTATAATGCCGAGACCCATACGTTATACCGTAGAGGTTATGATGGTTTATTACTCTGATGCCTTTCGAACAAAGAAGCAGAATAAGTTCTCAAAGAAGCACACGAAGGAGAATGTGGTGCACATCAGCCTGGTCCCAAACTGTATGATCGCATCAAAAGAATGGGATATTTTTGGCCAACAATGGTTCGTGACGCAATCGAATACGCCTGAGAGTGTCATGCTTGTCAGATACATGCGAATTATATGCATCAACCGCCAGAGCAGTTGCACACGTCAACCACGTCATGGCCGTTCGAGACATGGGGTATGGACATTGTCGGTCCTATTTTTCCCCCTTCAGTCAAAGGCGATCGATTCATCCTCGCAATTATAGATTATTTCTCAAAGTGGGCTGAAGTAATTCCGCTCAGAGAAGTGAAGACGAGCAACGTCATCAATTTCATCAAGCATCATGTCATATACCGACACGGCGTGCCAAGACGGATCATTCATGACAACGGTCCACAGTTCATAAGCAACGCCTTCATCAGGTTTTGTGACAAATTCAAGATTGAAGATGTCTCGTCGACAGCTTATTATCCCGCCGCAAACGGACTAGCTGAGGCTTTCAACAAGACGATCATTAAGATCCTGTCAAAGCTCGTGAAGACCAATAAACGAGACTGGGACGATAAACTCGGTGAAGCACTCTGGGCTTATCGCACCACCATACGCACACCTACAGGAGCCACCCCATATTCGTTGGTATACAGATGTGAGGCTATGCTACCTTTGGAGATTCAAATCCCGTCACTTCGGATCGCTCTCACAACTGAGATGACGACAAAAGAACAGCATCAAAAACATCTCGAAGAACTCGAGAGGTTGGATGAAAAGCGCTTGGAGGCTTAACAACAAATTGAGTTATATCAAGCCAGAATATCTAGGGCTTTTAACAAAAGAGTCCGACAGAGAAGCTTCAAGGAGGGAGATCTGGTCCTCGCTGCTCGCCGACCGATAATCCTCAATTCCAAGAAGAAAGGTAAATTCGAACCCAAGTGGGAAGGACCGTTTGTGATAGATACAGTCTACTCAAACGGCGCATATCGCCTGATTACTCAAGAGGGCGGCATGCAATTAATGCCAATAAATGGGAAGTTCCTGAAAAAGTACTATCCCTAGTACATTCAGGATAACCCATTTACCGGGAAGTTCCTTGAAGAATATTACACTTAATATTCTAGAGGATAACTCAAAATCTTTTTCACCACCAAAATCCCTCACTGATCAATTGCAATTGACAGTGGGTCCACTAAAAATGTCTTTCTGGCCCTCTTGACTCTTTCCATGAACAAAAGGTCCACTTTCATTTCGGAGTCCCCTTTCGATAAACGAAAGAACTCCCTTCTTCTTCTCTTTGGGTAAGCCCTCTCATGGCTATAACCGAAGTTGAAGTTTCACTTCGATAAACGAAGAACTTTTTTTTTTCAGTTTAGATAAGCAATCCTATAAAAGGCAGGTTTATCTAGATTTTCCAGATTCTCGGGGTGGAGATCCCACTTCTAGTTTCTTTTGCGCTGGAAATAGAATATAAAATTCTTCCTTTCCAGAATCGAGGAATAGAATATAAAATTCTTCCTTCCTTGTTATTCGGGTTTGCCTTCACCCTAAAAGAAGACCGGGAAATAGAATATAAAATCCTTCCTTTCCCGCACCAACATTTTCCAAGAATTTATCAATCTAGGATTCATCCTAGGAAGTTTATCCCGAATCCTAAGCAGGGATAAGTCTGCGCCTAACACGCGCTGCCGGTTTAGTCTTTTTCCGTAGAAAAAGACACCAGAGTTCGATTATGGGGTATTCTATCTTGAAACCTAAGCAAGGATAAGTCTGCGCTTAACCCGCGCTGCCGGTTAGTTCTTAACCGTTAAAAAGAACACCCGTCCACATATTCAACATTGTGGCAGATTGTTATTAATAACACCAAAATCCATGCCTTACACGCATGGGGAATTTCATCCTGAATCCTAAGAAAGGATATGCCGACGCCTAACACGCGTCGCCGGTTTAGTCTTTCGCCGTAGAAAAAGACACCAGAATACCAGTCTGGGGTATTTTATCCCAAAACCTAAGTAGTCGGTAAAGGCTAATCAAACCCGTTAAAGGCTGGGGGTTAGCCAAAAATCCTAAAGTCAACACCTAACACGTGTCGCCGGGTAGCCTATTCCCGTAACGATGGCGAAGTCTATGTATTCAACATCATAGCACGAAAGTCTCAGAGAATTCACTCTCTTAGCACAACGTGACATGCGGAACAGATTTAGACAATCCGCATGCTTGCCCGACTCAAACGGTAGTCGGTAAAGGCTAATCAAATCCGTTGATGGCTGAGGGTTTGCCAAAAATCCTAAAAGTATTATGGTCAATCATTTCAAACGGAATGAGGAATCATAATAAAGATAAAGATAAAAGAAACCAGTTCCACTAAAAGGATCAAAAGTCAAGACATTCAGCAAATAAAATCATACATCAAAAACATGACCAAAAATCTGCTGATTAAGCTTAGAAAGCTTCTCATCATAAGCTTGCCTCAGCTCAGCTCTGATGGACTCCTCGTTGGTAGCTAAAGTCTTCGCAGCAACCTCCTCGTCTCGGTCAGCTTCTGCTTCAAAGATTTCAACTCTTCAGATAGAGCAGTGTGGGCTTGTTGATCCTGTATCTTCGTCATCTGAAGAATGCTCAAAGTCTCCTCTTTCTCATGGAGCTCTCTTCGTAGCTGGTCTATCTGGATCTCACAAGAGGTAATAGAAGAGTCAAGCTCGGTGAGTGAAGACGATCTAGTAGCAAGGTGGGCCTCAACTCGGTCCACTCGATCCCGCTGCACCTGAATGTCGAACTCAGCAAGAAACCTAGCATCGCGCCATGTCTGTAAGTGAGTATCCAACTCGGCAGCGATGAATGAAGAGGCACCTGCATCCCGGAGCTCACGAAACATCTGAAGCTCACGCTCTAGGCAGTCAAGATCATCAACAATAGACTTCGCCAGATCTGGGTACCCTGCATCCCTTATTGAATTTATCTTAAGATCAAGGAATGGCTTGAACTGGTGAAGGGAAAGTCCGCCGTGGAAGAGCTTGTCAATCATAGCATTCACAAAGGAGAAGAAGGAACGGATCTCTATACAGATGACAATCTTCTCTGGGTCGTTGTCCGATAATAACTCCTTCACAAGGACGTGAACCCGAGAAGAAAGCCCTACACAAAAAGAAGAAATCCGTCAAAAGCCTTGATGAAGAAATGAATGACATTCCTCAGTTGCTCAAGTTATACCTTCTTCCCCTTGAATCACTGGGGGTGGTGGAGGTGTAACGGCTGGGGGTGTATCAACTGGTGTAGTTGGTCCCACAGCCGGCTCAACAGGATCAGTCTCGACAAAAGCTCCTGTCAAATACAAAATAGAATTCTCAGATGCATCATATTATAGTTGCATTAGTCAAAAATTGACTGGTCCTATAATTAACTTGAGAAGAGCTACGTACCTTCAGAAAAACCATCCTCAGGATTCTTAGGGAGCGTAGACTCAGGAAATACATCTCCAGGCAACTGGTCATCAATTTGGGGAGAACCATATATGAAGTGGAGCATAGGAGTGTCCACAAGCAAGCCTTCCTCGTCAAAATCATCAGTCGAGAAATCTGACACAAGAGAATATAAGCACGAAAGGAGAATAAAGAGACTACGACCAATAGAAATGAATTACCTCTTATGGGTGCGTCAGCCTCTCTATTCCCAAAATCCACGTTTGCCTCCTGCGAATTATCTAAAAGAGCAAGAAGTATAGGGACAATCAGAGAATACACAAATTCCAAATCATTCAACTCCTTTGTGTACTGTTAATGGTAGATGTACCTAGATTCATCGAACCGGGTCCTACATCGACGGTCTCCCTAATGTCACCAGCTTCTGCAGGCCTTTTTACCGGGTGCGGTGAGTCGGGCTCACCAGAAGATATAGAATCGTGAAAAACAGGATCAGGACTCATCTCTCTCTCCCCACGCTCTCCTATATAGAAATGGAAAAGCGTGAGTCAAAGTTCTGAATGATCAAGAGGCCAGTATATGGGGTAGATGTTACCTCCATCACTAGCAGGATCGTCACCGGCCAAATCCATATCCGATGCTCGTGAAACTACACGCGGCTTGCAGGCTAATCTCTTCCGCCTAGCGGCAGGGGCAACAATCGAAGGTCTAGCCTGGGTAGAAGGACGAAACTCTTCATCCTGGTCAGCTGTGGTCCCTGAAACATCAAACCATTGTCAGGCTTAATAATTCTGGAAGATAAAGGAAAAGAGTAAGAAACTGACCTCGTTCAGAATAGTCCTCGTGATCTTCAAGATCTCCGCCTGAAGCTTCATCAGCAAAATGAAAGATCTTCTTTACCTCTTCGTCAATCCGACGAGTCTTGTGCCGTGCCCTTTGTGATCGAGCATTTTCCCAAATCATACGAGAATCAGCCTGAGAAGCCTCCTCAGCCTCTAGCTCTGCAATCAGCTTCACAGGAATAGTCTTATTAGCTGCTAACAACCACTTACAGCTTAGGAAGGTGAGGTTCAACTGCCGCTCAGAACTCGGGAGACTGAACTTAGCACCAATACAGCCCGTCACGGTCCACAACGATGCACGAAGACCGTCCACCAAACCACCGTGGGTCCGAAGCTGCTGACGTGGATTCCCGACATAAAGCTGATCATAACCAAACTGGCGAGCGAATCGGCAGGGTAGGTATGGCTCTATGAAACACTGATTCCTCACCCGGAAAGTCAGATAACCCGGCCTGATGTTCACGCAGCCAGAGTTATAGCAGCCGATATCTAAATGAGTTCGATACTCCCTCGGCTTCTCCTCATCAATCAAACACTCGCCATATCGGCTGAAGAACTGTTGGAAGCAGGTGGAAAATGCCCAACATTTATGGACCTGTAGCTGCTTTCTGATGTCAGGGAATCCTCGTCCCTCCCACTTGCCATTCTCAAGCAACTGTAGTAGGGGAACGGAGGGGTTTGTGGCGTTCGGTACCGACATCATATCAGAACGATGAAGGACGAACCAAGCCATCAAATAAGTGTACGGAAGCTCCACCTTAATAGTAGGAATCTGAGCCGGTGATTCACTTTCCTTCCGTGTAAAAGCACCAGAAATCTGTCGAAGCCCTCGATGAATGTTAGCCACCATCACCGGAAGAAGCGAAAGTTCCTTTTTATAGGCAAGCTGAACCGCTGGGTAGAGCACCTCCAATGACAAGATATCACTAGACTGATACGGGACCATGCATTTCTTCAACCAGATAGCGAGGTAACCGGCTAGAAGGGTCATCGGTCGAATCGGCGCGGTCGCATGCCACAAGAATGATTTGAACTTGGTCCCTGTAGGAAAATCACACTCAGGACTGCTAGTGGTATAGGAATGAGCATTAACCTTCTTCAGTAGATTATTAACCCCTGAAGGAGTGAGTGGTGCCAGCTCACAAATAGCATCGCCAGAATTGCTCTCTAGATTCCTGAACAAATAAGACGCAAACTGTTTCTGGCTCACATGGAATTTAGCCCTCTTCGCTAAGGGTTCAGACTGCGCCAAAGCGATATGATAGTGACATGTGAGGTCCCATAAAGTCTCGTAGCGGTCGGGCATGCGATCCTTCAGCTGACTCAATTCTTGGTTGGAGGGAAAATATTCCTGATATAGCATCTGTCCCATGGGCAAACCAGAAATCCTGTGCATCTCATGGAGGGCCAAGCCCAACTCCCCTTGCCGTGTCAGAAAAGTGTTCGAATCCGGGTTGTAGAGCTCGCACAAAGCGAAGAAATGCTTCGCGCTAACAGGCAAACCATACATGGTGGCACGAACGGCTGCATACAGACCACAAGCGTGCAACTCCTCGCTCCATCGGCTCAAGACGTACTTCGTCATGCGAGTCCACCAAAGCTTGTCCAAAGAATGGACCCAACCATAAAACCTGTGGCGTGTCGCAGGCATCTCCCGTCCTAAAGCAGCGAGGCGATTCTTCAAAGTAGAAGCAGCGGCAAGAAGCTCGTTACGTGGCGGTGCATCTAACCCCAATACTCCAGGATGCAATCCAGTGATGTGACTCCTGCTCGAACCAGGAGCTGCCTGATGAATGATGTATCCGCAGTGAACGCTCTCATGCTCCTCCGTCAAGCGCCACGACATCTCCCGTGTCACAGCCTGACGCCTGAGCTCAGTCAACGAACGATGCCGAGGAATCTTCGGCAAATATATGAAACCACTGCCAGTCTTATGAAGCCACTGCTCAGCATCAATAAACACGGCATCCGGATCCCTGGCAGAATCGCCAAATAAAAAGTCGGTCTTCTTGAGAGGCTGAATCGAACTGGCATCCTTCACGAGGGGCGCATCTGTAATCAACTGGCGAAGAGCTCGATATCCACCTTCCTTCACCACTTGGGCAACCTCTGTCGACGTGCCCGAAGCAAACCGAGAAGTGACTGGGATAGGGGAGAAATCGTCGGAAGTCGAATAGTACTCGCCACGACGCCCGTACACTGCGTGAGATGAGAACGCCCCAGAAGGATATTCCACTGGAAGCAAAAATTTAAACAGTTGTTAGTCTCAATCATAAAAGGAAGTTGAACTCATCCTACGAATGGGTAAGATAGAGTCACTGCCTTATAAAGGGTGAGACGATTTGGCCACATTATGCACTTATAAGATAGGGTATATCGACTATATATCACTGCCTTATAAGGCACAATGCAGCGTCAAAACGCCCCCTTTATTGATTTTGAGATATGGTTTTGACCAAGCAAAACATATCTTTAAAGCGTCGATCCTCGCCAAGGAGAATCAAGGCTCTTCCCGATTGCCTCACCAAGGAGAACAAAATGGGGATAAAAATGACCAATTTGCAAATTTCCAAGAAAAAATAGACTAATTTGTAAATTTCCAAAAATAGCTCACCAGCGTAAGAGGGAGGCGCGCCACCAGCCTACGCGGTAGAGGATTGACCTCTCACAATACGAGACATAAAGACCTGCAAAATAAGTTAAGATATCAGATTCAGAAAAAGTTCCTCTTTTTTTGCAATTCTCCCCCCCTGAAAGGTGAGCTCGAGGCACCAAATCTTAATCCTAACCCTCGCATGCGACCCCACAAATTCATAAATTGAATTAAGCATAAAATATGCTAAAATGGTTGAGGATTTACCTGAGGAAAAGCTCGTGGATCCAATAAAAATCAGATCTTGAAAGAGGCTCCGACCACGCGCTCGAGGGGCCTGAGAGAAATTCTAAATATGGAAGTTTCGAGGGATTTCTCAGTCAAAGATCCAAAGGAAGACTAGATCTAATGCAACTATGAAGTTTTGAGGGAGAACGGATGCTCGAGGGAAGAGAAATCAAAAAAGAGGGGAGAGAGGGGGGCCGGCCCTAATGAGGAGAGAAAAACCCTCTTTTATAATGTTGAACCAAGCCTAGTTGAACTGGACCAGACCAAGTTGAACCGGACCAGACCTGGTTTGAACCAGAATTCAAATTGAAGCTGGATCGAGCATCGAAACAACTTCAAATCAACCGAGGGTTCAGTCCTTAGTTTATTCTTGCCTCTCCCACATATTCAGAAGAATCGGAAGATTTTTTGAGCCGAATTACTGCCTTTTTTGGCTCATTATCAAGTCGGTTCAGCTCATTTAGGCACGGAAAATACTCCAATAAGGTGTATGAGTATAAACTATTCCCTATTTTTTTTTTGGTTGAGAAGTTCCTGGAGAATATTTTTATAAATATTCTTAAGGATAACTCAACAACACTACGCCGGACAACGCGTCGCAAATAAAAACTCAACGCCAACAGTCGATGGTCAGCTAAAGATTAGAAAACCAGGAATCGACTTTAAGTTTAAAATTCCGACAACGGTCAGACAATAAATGCAGCACCGGAACTCTTACAGACATTCGACAAAGCACCGAATAGCCTGGAGGATTGAAAGAATCAAGAACGGAAGCCATTCCAAGGTCCCGTTACACCGATTGAAGGTTGGGACAATCATATCCAAAGTATTCCAGACTCTTCTATAAAAGAACGAGGCTGAAATACTTTGGAGGGGGTATCTGTAGGCATATAAAATTGCTTATAGGTCCCTTAGCACAGCTCGACACAAACCGACACGGAACCCAAACACCCTGAGGGGCTCGGCCGAAACCGAGCCACTTCAGGGTGGCTCGGCATGAGCCGAGCCACCTAGGGGTGGCCGGCCACTTGTGGCCGAGCCACCTCAGCCCAGATCTGTGCCTAGGCACAGATCTGGGTGCCTATAAATAGGCCAAGGGTGGTTCATTTTCAGGGTTGGAACTTTGAGAGCCGAAACTCTGCCGAATTGAAGATCGAGCTTGGAGTTTTGAAGACTTGAGGACTTGAAGATTCAGATCTGATTCTCGACGAGCGTCTACGTCATAAAAGGCAGGAGTTCAAGAGAGGTAAAAATCAGATCTGAGATCTACACGAGATCATACTCCGGATCAAAGCTTGGCCTTTGATCCCGAGGACTAAGGGCGATTATTTCCTTGGTGAATTAATCCCCCCCGGCTATTATTTCCTTCGCGGAATAATACCCATCAAATCGTGTAGATCCAATCGGATCTAGATCGCGCGGTGGTCCACGGATTAACCCCGGCGTCGGCAAAGAACCCACACAAGCAAGAGAGGTCCACGGATTAACCCCGGCGTCGGCAAAGAACCCACACAAGCAAGAGACCGCAAAACAGGATCTTGCAATTTGTTCTAGAGGAAAGTTGTAAAAAGAAAGTTGTAATTTTTTTTTCTTTTTCTTTGATTTCGTTGTAACCGGATCTAAAAAAGACCGGATCTTTTGTAACCGAAAAACAGTTATTCAAGATAAAAATGAATTCAATAAAGGCAATTTTCACCGCGAACATTTCCATCGGGTCCTTTTATGGTGATATGGTCAGGGAGAGGACATGGCAATTTCACCTCCACCAATACCCTAGCATATGCCAAACGTTGTTTATTTGCAGTAAGTTTGTCTGTTGCAATAGGCTTTCCTATCATACTAGCAATTTTGCTAATTCCTTTAGCATTCCACAAATTAAGCCTTAGAGCTGGTAATTGAATCCACAGAGGATAAATGCATTCATCTGACTTACCAATTTCCTCCCCAATAGTCCAAGGTTTCAACAGAAATGGTCGTGAGCCAAAGAACCAAGGACCCCTACCTAAGATTTCATTCATATCATCTTTACTTTTGAATTTGAACAGAAATAATCCTGGTTTGAGAAGGCAAATATCAGGTATAGGAGACCAAAGCTTATGAACATAGCTCTCCATAGCCTTAAATCTAATATTAACTCCCAAAACCTGGCCAATTAAGGAGAAATTCCACATAGAAACTCCTTCATTCCATTCCTCATCATTGAAGATAACAGTATCTTTATCCTCTGATGGCAAATAATCCAGATTCATTCCATTCCCTGCCTTCCTGTTGTCAGCAAATAAACTAGACCAACTTTTTGTGACATTCTCTGTAGATGAATTGGGCGCTAGTTTATCATCTGAGGCAAATTTTGTAGATTCCTCACGATTCAAGGGGGGGAAATTTGAGCCATTTGGTTCAAGAAAATCAAGATCTGCTTTCTGAACCAAAGAAACCCTAGTAACTGACTCCTTAGGGACATTAATCCCCTCATTAACCAGTTTTGAGTGTTGAGAATAAGAAACAGAGGAATCATTCTCCATCTCGGATTCTTGAGCCCAAGAAATCCTAGCTGAATTATTCACGCCATTAAGAGGAGAGAGAGACTTACAGAGCTTACGATCCAAAGCAAGGCCTCCTGACCTCATAGATCCAGCAACAAGATCCATCCTCGAGCTTGAATCAAGAACTCCTAGCCTCAGAGCATCAACATGATCCATCCTCGAGCTTGAATCAAGAACTCCTAGTCTCAGAGAATCATCAACATGATCCATCCTAGAGCTTGAAGCAAGAATTTCCTCCATCGATCTTGAAATCCTATTCCCTTTTGGACCAGTTGATCCCATCACAGAGATATCATCATCGTCGATTGATCTAGGGCCAGAGATATATCCATCATCATCATCGTTGGATTGATCATCCAAGGCCTTTGAACTTGAATTCGAAGCTCCTAATCCAATGTTCAGAAGCTTGATTCCTCTGATCTTCTTCTTCCTCGCCATTAGAATCTCAGCGGGGGAGCAGGTTAGCAGAGGAATCGCCTGCTAACTTGCGCCATGTAACCGCCCAACCGTTTTTTTTCTTTGCAGTTATACTAATATGTAATAATGATATATAATAATGTTATATTAATAATATTATATGATATTTTAGTATCTTACATTGTGGCAGAATTTCATGATATAAGATAATTAAGATATATTATACATTATAATACAATTAACATATATTATATATTTAATAAATTAATGCTTCGAAATTATTTCACTTTCTCCATGGCTGTCCCAAAGTTTAAAAATGAGGTAATTTTTAGAGGTTGAGACAAAAAGTTTGTATAGAAGTGGGATAAGTTTGAGAAAAATGAGAGTAATTGTGCCAATGAATAACGCATTAATGTGAAATCCTAATCTTATTGTCCCAATGAATAACATTATAAAGTAAAGTTTAAAAAAAATTATCTAACTTATCTAAAATATACCAACCAATAACCCTCAACACCCAAACCCCCCCCCCCCCCCAAAAAAAAAAAAAAAAAAAAAAAAAAAAAGGAGACTATGGTCCTTCCATCTCGTGAATAACAGCTAGTTTTGTTAATAACAAAAACGAAGACAAGGGTCCAAATTTTCCCATGAATATGGGAAACAAGGCAGGCTTGCTTTCAAGGAAACGTGATGGTGGTCCCTTCGAGAAAAGATGAGAGCCGAGACATGCACATGCTTGTGGGCCCAACTCGCAACCCCCAACTCCTATTTAGCGTCGATCAAACGGGACATCCTTACAAGTAGCTGTACTCTTCGGCCGCTCCCACAACTTCGTTAAATATACTCGCATCATTTATTCACTCCTAACTTTTATTTTATTTTATTTTATTTAATTAGCTCATTTCATGTCACAAGTATCATTTGAAACTCTTCCTCTAACGTGCAACATGTTTGATAGCACGTGGTCGTTTCCCACCCTTTGTCCCCTTGGACGGCTAGCTAGCTAACCGGCATTTCCCTCACCCTCAAGTTAAAAACGCTTCTTTGATTGCATGGACTAATTACTTGTTATCCCTGTGAAATTTTTATTAGCATCATCTAGATCCTCCATGCAACATGTTGATATCTCTCTGCAATATATTGATATCAGGTGACACTCACATGACAATAACAAGTACAAGTAGCTCGAAGACAACTTTATTTTGGTCCGATCAGGGTGATGGAAAAAATATCTAAAAGTATTAAATGTCCGTTTCTTTACAAACATCATGTAGTTTCAACCCGGTCAACTCAAAACATCATGTAAAATTTAGCCAATTTTGCCTTCTTTTTTTTCCCGACAAACTCTCGGTATCGCAATAGTATTCAATCAAGCATGTATATTATAAGCTGGAGGCTAGATTGCACCAAAATACCCTATTGTTTCTCCATCTCATAAAGTATTAAAGTGCTACTTTCTCACATCTTAGAATATTAAAGCGCTAATTCCTCACAGCTTAGCTTATTTAATTTAAGCGTAAAGACGGTGAAACGACAGGTTTAAAGTATGAAAAATTCCTCAAGGACCCAAAATATGAGACCAATGGGGATGACAAGTAAGATGTCCCCCTCCTATTGGATAATGAGTTGGCCATCATTAATGATGGTCAACTAATTATCTAATAGGAGGGAGACACCTCACTTGTCCCTCTTATTGGTCCCATATTTTGGGTCCCTGTAACAAAGCTCTTAAAGTATTTAAACGCCATCTAGGCGCAACGTGATAAGTGTGGATTGACCAATACGAGGTCGATCAGATCCATGGCTAGCTCTACCCCCACGGTCGAGGACCCCGAGTCAAACCCACCAATTGCGACACGTTCCTCGCTTCTCCACCCAATTTTTTTTTTTTGCTCAAACAGCTGTCTCCTCCTCCTCTCCTTTTAAACAACTCACTCCCCATCTCATTATAACAGCACCGCATGCAGCTGGGCACAAAACAAAACTCCCCACGCCTCGCATTACCAAAAAAAATCTGATCGGGAGGCAAAGCCCAGCTGCAGCGGCATCGACGAAGCCATCGAAAAGCCATGGGCGCCGCCGCCGCAGCCGCGCAGTGCTGTCCTCAGACGCTCGCACCCTTCGCCGGATGGCATCTCCGGCGAGGCGCGAGGTCAGGCGGAGGCCGTACCACCGTAACTGCAGCTTGCGCGCTGCACCGTCCGCGGGGAGGCCCCGGCAGACGCCGCGCCCTGGGTGGTGGCCGGGTATCGTACCCGTGCGGCGGTCGTGGCAGGGAGGCGTCGGTCAGGCTGTCGGTGGCGGACCAGAATCGAAGCTGATCTGGTTAATTATATATAATCTTTTAACAGTTGATTGTTAATTGTTTGTATTATTAATTGCACTTTTTTTTTTTTGAGAGAGAGAGGGGGGGCGTTACGTATTAATTGTAAGTTTATCTGTTATTATCGTGATATTTTGCTTAATTAGAAATCTAGATTCTAGGTTGATTTAGTTCTCCTCTCTCATCATGTATTATGTTAGTTTGTAGATCTAATTGGTTTCAGGTCTAGTTAACTTGTACGTCTTTAGAAATCTTGCAATGGCTCTTTAATTATCTATTATTCTCTATTAGTGGAAAGAATAATTTTACATCCCAATTTGCTATAGTACGGTGTGATTGTGCTAGTGACCCTTGGGGGTCTTTGCATCTACGCAGCTAGATAATCTTAGTATGGATAATTTATCATGTCGTATCTGAATCTGTATTGATCATAATTTGACGACTTCATCTTTTTTGATATTGTCTTACCTTAATCTTAGCGGTGTCCGAAGTAGTGATGCGAGTAAAAATAAGAAAAATTCTTTAAGGACCCAAAATATGCGACCAATAGAGGGGACAAGTGAGGTGTCATCTTCCTATTGGATAATGAGTTGGTCATCATTAATGATGGCCAACTCATTATCCAATAGATGGGGGACACCTCACTTGTCCCCTTTATTGGTCCCATATTTTGGGTCCATGTAGCAAAGCTCTAAAAATAAATAAAACCTGCAATGGAATCACGTGAGGCCACTAGATCACCCTGATATTACTGAATAAGGTTACGTGAATAACTCTAATGAAGGTAATAATCTTAATCTAAAAGAACAGATCATCAAAGACCACCGCTTACAGAGAGGAAAATTGAAGAAAAGTGAAAAAAAAAAAGATGGAAAAGGAAAATATTCGTTGAACGCTTGCTGGCAGAAGGTGGTGAACTACAACAACAAATGCTTGCCGACAAAAAAAAGAAAGAAAAAAAGCTTGCCCTTCTTTTCTATTAGTTGACTTGAACCAGAGTGAACAACACGGACCTCTTATTAATATCTGCTAAGCTTTAGGCCTTTAATTAAATTCCTTTCTTTTGAAGGACTAGGAATTGATGCAGCTCAACAGATTTTGAAACTTATAAAAACTTCAAGTATTAACCCCTGGTAGTACTCACATCTAAATAACAAAAGAGAGAATTACACTAAACCCCCATGAGCTTTCAGTCTTTTCTAGGAAACCCCATGAGCTTTCAGTGTTTTGTAGAAAAAAAACTTTTAGGTAAATTATACTAAACACCCATGAACATTCAATATGCCTTTTATTTATTTTTCGGTTCTAATTTATGGGGGTTATCTACAAAATTCAGATAGTTCATGAAGGTTCTCTGCAATCCAAAAAGTTATTGGGGCTTTAGCGTGTTTCTGAAAGTTCATGGGGGTTTATTGCAAAATATTGAAAGTTCATGGAGGGTTTAGTGCAATTACCCATAACAAAACTATGCAAGAATAACATTCATCCAGTATAACAGCTAACTACTCTTATGGGTCACAAATTTAAAAATTATTTGGCTAGTTGTCATTCAATAATGTGAAGCTTTCATGCTCTGCTCAAAGGCCAAATTTTGGGATCACACATACATATTTGTGACATCAACCAACAATTTCATTATTTCGTGAGAGCCACAATGATGAAATTTTAATATCGCAATAAATGGTTTATCGTGACATAAAAAAAAAACACCTGCAGCACACGAAAAATGATGATGCTTATCCCTAAAAAAATGTCACAAAATTTCTCTGCAACATAAAATATAGAATATTTGAAGCCCAACTCCACTTGCATCGTATGAAATGTGCGTCTCGCATAGAGGGATGACACGAGCCTTTTGTGAGTGAAATATATTTTATTTGAATTACTAATCAATACTCAACTACAAACAAGTACAAATAGTCAATATGCGTAGATTTTGGACCAATATTTTCCAAAGGCAATTACAAACGTTTATCATTTCATTTGGTTTAGTATAATCAAGTGGGCATTTCTCTATAAACCAAGAAACCTTCAAATAATCATTAGAAGATTCCTCTAACTGAAATTTTCCTTAACCCTGAATATATAAAACACCACCAAATATGGCAAAGCTAGAGGCCAATTATAATCTACTTTCTCATTATTGTTAGCCTCTAATCATTCATTTGGGTGCAGCAAAAGGTTTTGACAGCACATTTGTGCTCTTGGTGCTCAAAAGTGACACATATAAAAATTAAAAATAAGATAAAAAGTTTTATCTGCACATTCTTTCTCATCAATCCCAACCCCTCAATTAGAACTTGCTGAATAAGTTTATCTGGCATAGCCTCATTAACACCCTGTTGTATTAGCGAGAATATTTGTTGGAAATTTATCAAATAATTAAGATTATAGCATGCAGATAAATCCGAAAAAATAAACAATTAAAACTGGCCTGATCGGGAGCAGTCGTGTATTCACTGCCCTAGAAGATTGAGAACCCGCCTATCGCCCTGGCGCAGATGGTTCCCTCCCCCTAGCGGTAAAAACCCCCGGAAACAGCCGGCCTCTACACTCGGGCGAAAGTGCAGAGCTTCAGCTCAGATGAAGGAAGTTGCCCATAAAATAAAACTAAGATGTAGATGAAAATAATATGTAGGGGAGAGAAGAAAAACAAGAGAAACTTGTTGTATATTTTTCCTTATCATTTTGAGCTTAACATATGGATATATATATATATAGGGTTGGAAAAGACGTTACAAAACCCGTAATTAATTCTGTAACGTTCGTCATAAATTTTGTAACGTTCCCCATAATTATATATCCGTTACACATATAAATAATTGCTAATTAAGACATGGTTTAATTATAAAAAATTTATTACTATTCATGAAGGCAAAATTGTCTTTTCTTAACAAAATATCTAACAGTCCCCCCCCAAAAGGCAATATTGACTGAAGACTCAGAAATCAATAAATAAATCAAGAAATCATAAATCAAATATAGGTTGGGCAACCTTTCGTATCGTGAATTCGGGAGAGGTAGCTTTCGGCTTTGAACCTTTCCTTAGTGAGTTCATCGCCACCTGAGGGACATAATGGACTAGGCCTTGAATTAGGCCCCTTTAATCAGGTATTGATGAAAACACACACAATACGCTTCATCTATTAAGCAAAGCGGGTTGAGCGTTAAAGGCCATGCTCACAATAAACCGACTCATGAGAGTTTCTAGGGGTTAGCCCAGCCCCCCCTAACCGCGACCATCACGGTTCCTCTCACGTAGGTAAGTCCTCAAAGGGTACTACAGCTGTTTATTTAATACCCCCCACAATACACGCGTTGGACTTATTAAGAGTAAAACTCAGCCTAGCCAGCTGTATCATAAGAGCATCGTCATCATAGAGAAGGGGTAGTAGCAAATGCTACATAATGATATATAAATATATCTAGGTCGATGCTCCACACGAGAGTCACTTGTCCAGCTTGTTTCTACCACATTGAACCGACATTGGGACTACGTCTCCAAATAAGGGTTGGGTTGCCGCTGTCAGTGACCTCATCTATGGGCTTAACCCCATCTCCCTCGATGAATCCAGAACCACACTCCTGGATAATCCCTTAGTCAAAGGGTCATCAAGATTCTTTTCACAGACTTTACAAAGTCTAGAATCATAACTTTGCCTAGCAGGCGTTGTATTTATTTATCAAGTTCTTATTTTGTAATTAGTCCATCATATTGTTTGAAATTGACATTAGGTCATGATCTATGATCATAAAAGATCATAGTCTATGTCTGAAGAGATTGACCTTAATATCTGAACATTTCAAACTAATGTGGAACTAAAAATTCTGCAGTTATGCATATGCACATACATGAATGAAATTAATAATAGATACATGCAGAGCATAATAGGATTTCGTATCTTAAAATATATTTTCGTATCTTAAAATATATTTCATACTTCATAATTCAAATGCATAAAATTTTTAAAATTCTTCTATTATAAGAGGTTACAAATTGGTTGCCTACAAAGGAGACCGTCCAAATTTAAATCGGTTGCCTACAAATGAGACCTTCCAAATTTAAATTGGTTGTCTACAAAGGAGACCTTCCAAATTTATGTTGCCATTTTCTAATACCACCTCTTATACAAATAATAATAATAATAATATTTGTACATACGTGCTTTAAATTTTACAAGTGCATTCTTGCATAAAACCTTGTAATTAATCATGTAAAAAATGCAAGTTATCTAAAAAGATATATGAGCATTTATTGCAATATTCATCAAAATGCAATAAAAATGATGAACTTTACATTTGAATAATATAATTCACCATATAAAATAGAATTTTAAAAGATGCACCTCTTTGATTTGGTTCGCTCATATATTGATCATTTATCATTAGGCAATATATGATGCAAGAAGCGTAATTAAATAAATGCATATGAATTATTCTCATAATTCCGGTCCTCTTATTCCAAACCAAAAACTCCTAAAGTGAAAAGATTAAAGTTTTACCCGGGTAGTTAGCCAGGTAAGGATAGTAATAGAGGTTGATCAAAGATCAATTAAGTACCTCGTTCCTTGCAGAGCGCGTTACGCAACCCTTAAACCTTGCCTTAGACACCAACTAATCCAAGAAAACTTGAATCGGTTCACTCAATGAGTTTTTGTTCCTTAACAGTATATAGAAACTTTAAATTATTTCATGCAAGCATTTAATTTGCTAAGCAATTATAATGCAAACATATATTGGATAAGGCCGAGGAGGGGTTTACCTATTGATGTTCGAACCTCATGATTTTCATGTCTTGAGAGTAAAAACTCATCTGCTGCAGACAACTGCCACTTAAGTTGCTGAACAAAACATATCTGCTGCAGACAACTGCCACAGAAGTTGCTGAACAAATTTGCATTCACTTTTACCACCTTCTGTACTAAGCTTATTAGATGCATAAATACACTAAAGTATGGAATTATTAATAGAATGCACCATATTATTGATAGCTTAAAGAAATAATAGTATTAAACCATGAACAAATCCAGATATTTCAAAGCATCTATTTTGTTTTCTTTATTCTTGTCAAAACCATGCATATGAGACTTTCAAACATAAATAAGTATTAAAAGCTCAAATTATTTATTGGTGATCATCAAGGGATAAATGTAGGTTTTAGATGATTATAACAAATATAAACTAGGCTTTTAGAAACCAATAAAGGTTCTTTGATATTCGTAACTTGCAATCTGATACTTGCTCTAACTTTAGAAGTTTTTTCAGCATTATGAACAAAAACTGTTTAAATGAACAATAACATTTTTTAATAAAATGAACAGTATAGTTTTTATTTTTAATTAACAACAATTAAATAAATACAATAAATACAGTATTTATCAATAATTAAAACCGTTAATATACAATATGTTCATTTGTTGCGGTTCATACATGAAACAACAAAAAGACGAGCTGAGCTCATTTGTTACGTCCATTTCCATAGCAAATTAATACTATTAATTACTAGATAAACAAATAAATAAAGGAAGTAATTATTTCAGATGAATGGTAACCGAAACAGAATATTTTATTTTTACTTTTTAAGAAATATTAACTGCAGATATTTGAATATATCTAAATGAACAGTGAAAGAAAAGATGATTTTTTTTTCTCGGATGAATAGAAAAAATTTTCCGACTGAAAAAAAAAATTCTTTGTGAACAAAACGGCTACAGTAATGAACAGAGTAGAAACGTTAAAACTACATTAATAAAAAGTAACAACTACAGTAACGAACATTAACTTTATTTGCTTTGATGTGATTTTATGGCACATTCTTGAGTACACCTGTGATATATCTGAAAAGCAAAATTATTGTATGAAACTGACAGCAGATGTTAACTACATGAACAATGTGGAAACATGTAACTTAGGGGTGCATACTTCCAAGCATATATTTTCATTGAAAATACATACACCTTTTTTTTATTTTAGATTCATTTTCTGGATTAATTTTCTGAATGAACAGAAAATTATAAATTATTTTTATTTCGGATTTATAAATTAACTTATTAAAATAATCAATCTTCTAGATTGTTAGAAATTTATCAAATAATTAAGATTATAGCATGCAGATAAATCCGAAAAAATAAACAATTAAAACTGGCCTGATCGGGAGCAGTCGTGTATTCACTGCCCTAGAAGATTGAGAACCCGCCTATCGCCCTGGCGCAGATGGTTCCCTCCCCCTAGCGGTAAAAACCCCCGGAAACGGCCGGCCTCTACACTCGGGCGAGAGTGCAGAGCTTCAGCTCAGATGAAGGAAGTTGCCCATAAAATAAAACTAAGATGTAGATGAAAATAATATGTAGGGGAGAGAAGAAAAACAAGAGAAACTTGTTGTATATTTTTCCTTATCATTTTGAGCTTAACATATGGATATATATATAGGGTTGGAAAAGACGTTACAAAACCCGTAATTAATTCTGTAACGTTCGTCATAAATTTTGTAACGTTCCCCATAATTATATATCCGTTACACATATAAATAATTGCTAATTAAGACATGGTTTAATTATAAAAAATTTATTACTATTCATAAAGGCAAAATTGTCTTTTCTTAACAAAATATCTAACAATATTCTCACGCAAAAATTGGAGAGAACATTTTTTTCAACTTCAACTTTTTCAGGGTGGAATTTCACTTGTTTTTGTGTGAGAGAAGGATGATGTTAATTTTGGGTGTAAAAACAGTAAGAGAAGCAAAAAAGTTTCTCTTTTCTCAAAAGACGAAGTGGAAACTAAAGAGTGGAGAAAACTAGAGTTTGAGGGCAAGACTTATCTAGTGAGGATCACATGCGTACTTGGGCGCTTATTGGTTGGTGTAATTTTAGGGTAAGTGAGATAATTTTTAGTACTTTACTTTATCTTGTTATTCATTGGGACAATGAGATTGATATTTCACTTTAATGTGTTATTCATTGGGACAATGAGATTAATAATATTTTATAGATTATAATATTAATATTATATTATTATAATATTACTTTATATTATTTAATATATATTTTATTAGTTAGAATAAAAATATTATTGTAGTATTTTTATGATATTAAATATTGTATTATAATATAGTGTTTATATATTTAATATAATAATATATTAAATATATTATTATAATTTATTATATAATAATTTACTATTTTCTATTATACTTATTATATTAATTAATAGTCTTAAATATATTGTCAATTTTGTGGTAGTTATAATATTAAATAATATTTTATTACTATAATAAAAATTGTAATAATCTACTACATATTAAAGTATGATAATATGGTTCAGCACTTTTCTTCTCGAGGCTGGTTCATTTGCAGTAAGGCTGACGAAAGAGAACCAAAAGATAGTAAAATTTGATAAAGGCAACAGAAGTAGGAATAGGATTATAGTAAAGCCAAGGCGTTTTGTACAAGATCAAAAATTCTGGCGGTTAGCTCCATGGTGCACGTTAGCAAGCGAAAATTTTCTTGCTAACGTACACCCCCGCCTAGTTCTTGATGGTGAGGAAAAAGAAAAATAGCGGTAAAAAGATCCTAAGTATAGGATTGAGATCTTCAAATCTCTGTTTGCAATCTCCAGGGATTCAATCTGATTCAAATTCTATTCAAGAAGATGAAGATTTTGATGCAGAAATCATGGGATCGACAGGTCCTCGTGGTGAAAGGATGAAGAAATCTATGGAAGAGATTCTAAAATCTGATAAATTTCTGATGAATTCTAAATCGCAGGAATCTCCTCAATTGATTGGATTCCAATCTCGTCAACTCTGTAAGTCCCTGCTCTCGATTAGATCTTCAAATGATGTGAGTAGTTCTAAAAGTATTTCCTGGGCAGATGATGAGGTCTTAGAGGTCGATTCTTTTGATTCACATAATTTTGCTAATATTTCAATAAGAAAAGACTCTGATCGACTAGATTCAGCTCTGAATGGAAAAATAGACTCTGTTACATTGAATTCCCTTGAGGATTCAACTGATTTGGAAAATGCAGATCAAGGTAATAATCCTGTTGGTGTGAATTGTGCTAAAGAAAATGATTTTAAACTCCTCAAAACCTGAGAATTCATTGGATCCTGTTAAAAATGAAAAAAAAAGCTGGATCAGCTTCTTTGCCGATAATAGAAAGGCAGGCAATGGAATGACTTTGAATTTTATTCCACCTAATTCTAAAGATTCAGTGATCTTTGAAGAAGATGAGTGGAATGAAGGGGAATCTATATGGAAACTATCTCTCATAGGTCAGGTTCTAGGACTCAATGCAAAATTCAAAGATATGAAAAATTACATTAAGAAAGCTTGGGCTCCTTTGGCTTCTCCAGAAATCCTATTGCTTAAATCAGGACTTTTCCTATTCAGATTTAATACTAATGAAGAAATGAATGATATTATTGAAAATGGGCCTTGGTTCTTTGGTTCAAGACCTATTCTTCTAAAACATTGGACTATTGATGATGAAATTGAGAAGAGTTTTGAAAATATCTATCCCATGTGGATACAGTTGCCAGGTCTAAGGCTGAATCTGTGGAATGCTAAATGCTTGAGTAAAATAGCAAGTGTGATTGGCAAGCCAATTGTCACAGACAAGCTCACTGCTAATAGACAGAGGTTATCATATGCTAGGTTACTTGTTGAAGTGAAAATGCCTTCTAAGCTGCCTGATCATATATCAATACAGGGACCAAATGGAAAAATGATAGATCAAATAATCCACTATGAATTGAAGCCTAGATAGTGTGATTTGTGCAAGCAATTGGGGCATGATACTAAATATTGTAGAAGACATGCCAGAACTTAGAGATGGGTCCCTAAAAATTCAAGTAAAAATGTCCAGGTTGAAACTAATCTTTTGAAAAGACCTGATGCTGATAATCCTACAATGCATAATCCTAAACATGTGGAATTTGGGAAGGATCCTATACATACTCAGGTGTCTAATGTCACTGCCAAGGAATCTATGAAGAGCTCCCTTGTGGAGCATCAGCAAATTCAGAATACTCAAGGCAAAACTGGGTAATATGAAAAGGATGCTCTTATTCAAGAGAATGCTCAGAATGTTTGCAAAACTGGGCAAGAGCCTGGAAATGTTGAAATAGAAGAGAGGCAAAAAGAAAGAGAAGGTTTTTTTTCTTTTTCAGCTGAGAAAAGACCCGTGCATGTTGTGCATGTTTTCCAACCTGATTTAGCAATAAGCAGTAAAAATAAGGAAGCAGCTTACACTGAAGCTTCATGGATGCAAATGCAAAGGGGAAAAAGTAAAAATAATTCATTCTCTCCCTTGTCAGCAATGGTATGTGATCTGGACCCCTCCACTATGGACAGGGGGGCACAAGCAAAATGATATGAACTTTTCCTTTTGGAATGTAAGGGGATTGAACAAATCCCCCAAGGCACATTTGACAAAACAGCATATTTTTCAATATCATGTTTCTTTCATAGATTTACTTGAAACAAAAATAAAGGAGGCTAACATACCAACAGTTGCAAGGAAAATAGCTAGCAGATGGAAATGGTTTTCAAATGCATCAGGCAATGGTAAAGCCAGAATACTAATTCTATGGGATCCTGACACTCTCAACATCCAAATTGAGCACAACTCTCCACAGCATATCACTTGTTCTGTAAAGTCTGTGGATGGAAGGATAAACTGCATCATATCTTCTGTATATGGCTTCAATCAACAAGAATGTAGGAAGAATTTATGGTCTGAGCTCATACAAATCCATCAAAATGCTGGGAATTCTCCATGGCTCCTTTGTGGAGACTTCAACACCATGATCAATGATGAGGAAAAATAGGTGGAGTAGCACTCACTGATGCAGACACACAAGATTTTAATTCCTTCATAGAGGACTGTCAGCTTTTACATCTGAAAACTTCAGGTAATTTTTTTACTTGGAATAACAAACAGGATCAAGATACTAGAATTTGGTGCAGGTTAGATAGGGCTCTTGTAAATGAAGCATGGATTCAGAAGTATAATTCAAGTCATGTTGAATTCTTAACTCCAAACTTTTCAGATCATTCACCTGCACTAGTCTCAATATATGAAGAGGAGAAAAAAAGGAAAAAAGCATTTTAAGTTCTTCAACATGTGGACAAAGTCATGACAATTACTTGCCCACAGTGAACTTAATATGGCAAACACAAGTAGATGGCTTCAAAATGTATTCAGTTATTTCTAAACTCAAACTTTTGAGAAGTTCTTTGAAAGAGCTCAACAGGAAGCATTATACTAATATTAGTGAGCAGGTTCTAAGAGCTCAAAAAGCTCTAGAGGATACTCAAAGGAAGCTGCAGGAGGATCCCTTTAATTCTGCACTTTTAAACCAAGAAAAGAGCTGCTTGTCTACATATAATAAGCTCCTGAATTGTGAGCTATCTTTTTATCAGCAAAAAGCAAGAATACAATGGAGTATCAAGGTAAGCTCCTGAATTGTGAGCTATCTTTTTATCAGCAAAAAGCAAGAATACAATGGAGTATCAAGGGTGACAGATGTACAAGATATTTCCACTCTTTTTTATCAGCAAAAAGCAAGAATACAATGGAGTATCAAGGGTGACAGATGTACAAGATATTTCCACTCTATAATCAAAGCAAATAGGCATCTAAACAGAATTTTAGTTCTCAACAATAGCATAGGAGGTAGAATTACAGAAAGTGAGGACATTGCAAATGAACTCATCACCTATTTCAGGAACCTCATGGGTACTTCTGTTCAAACTACAACTTCAGATATCAGGATCATAAAAAATGGTCCATGTTTAAATGAAAACCACATCAAGGATCTCTCAGCCCCAATCTCAAAAGATGAAATCAAGAGAGCTGTATTCTCTATGGCCAATAATAAATCTCCAGGTCCAGATGGCTATGGAGCTTCTTTTTTCAAGTCAGCATGGTCAGTAATAGGAGATGAGCTTACACTTGCTGTTGAAGAGTTCTTCACTACTGGAAAGCTACTTGGGGCTGTTAACTCAACTTCAATCACTTTGATACCTAAGGTACAATGCCCAAACACTCCCTCTGACTTCAGACCTATTTCATGCTGCAATTGTATATATAAAGTCATTTCAAAAATCTTGGCAAACAGATTACAGTCTGTTATGGGATATCTTATTAGTGATGCTCAGTGTGCTTTTGTTAAGGGTAGGCATATCACAAATAATATCATATTAGCTCATGAACTGGTCAAAAACTATAGTAGAAAGCACATTTCCCCTAGAGTAATGATCAACATTGATATAAGGAAGGCTTTTGACACTGTCAGCTGGAATTTTATTAAAGATATTCTTCAAGGTCTGGGGTTTCCTAATGAGATGGTTAACAGAATCATGACATGCACTTCTACCCCTAGATATTCCATATCTCTCAATGGATCTTTACATGGGTACTTCAAAGGTGCAAGAGGTCTAAGACAAGGAGACCCTCTTTCCCCATATTTATTTATCTTGGCAATGGAGTATCTTATAAGAAGTTTAGGCCATCTGAATCAGGACATGGATTTCAAATATCATCCTAAGTGTGGAAAGCAAAAAATATCTCATCTAATATTTGCGGATGACCTATTACTCTTTTGCAAAGGAGACCTTCCCTCTGTACAGAAACTTAAACAATGTATCACCAACTTCAGTCAAGCTTCTGGTCTTGAGGCTAATTCTAGCAAGAGTGCTATCTTCTATGGTGGGGTTACTGAATCTGTTAAAGCAACAATTCAAGAGTGCCTGGGGTTTTCTGAAGGTAAAATGCCTATCAAATATCTGGGAATGCCACTTGTGTGCAAGCGATTAACTTTTCAAGATTGCAATCCTCTTCTCATCAAAGTTTCCAGCCAACTTCAGAACTGCTTGAAGGCTAGAAAATTATCTTATGCAGGGAGATTGCAAATAATAAAAAGTGTCATTCTGGGCATACAAGTATATTGGACCTCTTGCTTTGTTCTTCCAGTCAAAGTTCTTAAAAAAGTTGATGAACTTTGTAGAAATTTTCTTTGGGGGAGGAATGACCATTCTGCAAAAACAGTTCTGGTATCCTGGGACAAAGTCTGCCTAGGAAAAATGTATGGAGGTCTTGGAATTTTCTCTTCTACAACCTGGAACATGGCAGCAGCTCTGAAGACAATTTGGGACATTCACACTAATAAGGAGCTGTTATGGATCAAATGGGTACATGGCACATATCTTAAAAACTTAAATATATGGCAAGTGGAAGTAAAAACTGGAGACTCATGGATGTGGAAGCAACTCTTAAAAGCCAGGAATAAAGCAGTAGCTTTCTGTGGAAGTTTGGAGAATCTTCAAAGCTTAATTAGGTCTTGCTGCAGGAATTCAAAGATAAAATTATCAGATTTATACCTTGCTCTATCCCCAACCGAAAACAGAGTGCCATGGAGTACTACTATCTGGGGAGGTTTCAATTACCCAAAACACTCTTTTATCTCTTGGTTGGCTGTCCATGACAGGCTCCTAACGCAAGACAAATTGATTAGGAGGGGGATAATTCAAACTAATCAGTGCATCTTATGCTCAGGAGCTGAAGCTGAATGTAGGAATCACATATTCTTTGACTGCAAATTCTCACAGGATGTTTGGAACAAAATAATGGACTGACTCTGTTTTAAGAGGAGGAGCTGTGATTGGAACCAGTTATTGAACTGGTATAGTTTCAGTTTGCGGGGGAAAAGCTTCAAACACAGTGTCAAAAGAATGGCTTTTACTTCATCAATTTATAACATATGGATGGAGCGTAATGTGAGAATTTTCAATCAAAAATGCAAGATTGTTGAGCAGATAGTTAAATTGATTAAGGTGGACTTGATGACAGCAATTATAAACAGCAAAATAGATGCCGAAAGCAAAAACTGGGTATTATCACTATGACTTCAGTTTCACAAATGAAACCAGTTTAGATACAGGCTTACAAAAGCTCAGCACTTTTCTTGAGCTTTAGAAACAAGTTTTCTGTTTTTTGATATCTCAAAATTGTGAGATTCTTGATGTACACATATTTTACAGATTGGTGATGAATAAAAACTTTCATTTACCAAAAAAAAAAGGATTATAGTAAAGCCCAGTAAACCACAAAAACCACCTGCGGAAGCTGAGGAAGCGGCATATAAATAATTAAGTAAGCCACAGCACTACGACAGATGTAGAGGAAAATCCTCCATGGGAAATGCAGTTGTCTATTGCCATTGCCAAAACTCTTGCAACAATGAGAAATAAACAAAAGGGACAGTGAGAGCCTAGCCATCATACTCAATTTTATATTGAGTGAAACAAAATATTATAATACTTGATTAAATATTATATTATTAAAATATTATATTAAATATAATGTTTGTATATTATATCAATTATTATATAATATATTATATTATATTAATTAATAACATTAAATATAGTTATAATTAATTAGTAATTATAATATAATATATTATATTTTAGTATAAAGTAAAATAATGTATTATATTATAATAACATATCAAATAATATACTAAACCAATTATGTAAATTAATTTAGATTTAATTGATAGATAAATATTGTACTTTAATAAGGTGCTACATCATCAATTATCCCACATGAATTGTTAAATCAAGTCTCATTATTCTAAATTATTCCACTTTACACCACTCAAAAAATCCCAAAAGAATAAAATTGTTCAATTAGGACAATTGTCCAACTTAGTCCCAACTTGTCCACCAATAACCCCCCCCCCCCCCCCACCCCAAGGGGAGTCAGTGGGAATAATTGCCCAAACTAAACTCCCTCATATTAATATTTATAATTAAGCCCTTATTTTCCAATCATCCCCTCAAATATTTGATCTTATTGACCCCTCAGCCTAAAGGGTTTTGAAATAAACATCTAAAAGACCAAACTTGAAGGTATAGCACCCAATACCTAAATTCTCACCAACGATCCATTCCCCTAAATTTTGTAATGAAAACCCCTCCGGTCTTTGCTTCCCTTTTATAATCATGAGAGGAGTCTGTTCATGAATTGCGACTGATATAGAGGGAAAAGTATAAAGAATTTTTAAAAAGCTACTTCTATTGACTTTATTTTATTTCTATATAGCATATTTCATATTAGCGCCATTAATATTAGGTTTTTTGGATATCAGTCCTTCAAATCTGTCATACATTGGGATTAATCACCCATATCTTTATACTTTAAAATTACCCCCCCACCCCCCCAAGAAAAAAAAACTAAAAATACGTAGAGTGTTTGAAATTAGTCTCCAAAATCTTTCAACCCTATACTAACTAGAGAGACTAATTTCAAAATACTTAAGAGATTTAGGGGACTAATTTCAAAGTATGAAGATTTGAGGGTCTAGTTTCAAAACACTTAAAAATTTAGGGGACTAATTTTAAAATATAAAGTTTCAGGACTAATTTTAAAATACGTGAGATTTGGGTGAATAACACTGAAAATCTCCTAATATTTAGCTAAAATGCAATATACTAGTTCCAATACTTGTAGGTTTATAATATTGCTTTCACCGACCAAAGTTTCTAAACTGCCCATGATGAGGATAGTTTGGTAATTGCAAGAGTTTGTAATGTCATAAATAGGTAGGGGTGTATTTGGTGCGGATAGGTCTCGGATATGATACTTACCATATCGATATCCGCTTACAAATCTCAGATATTTTTAAATAGGTAAGAGTTTGTAACGTCAGAGTAGTATCAGATATTTTTCTTGTTGAAGGGGACAGAAATGAAATACTAAATTTGATATCTCTTACAATGAATGTAGAAGATGATGCCAAAACATTTTGTGAGGCAATGGCTTTGAGGGATGTAGCATTCTGAAAAAAAGATGTAAATGATGGATTTCATTCAATTACGGTTAATAACATTTTAAAATTGGTAGATTTACTAAAGGGTTCTAAGGCAATTGGTTGTAGATGGGTATTCAGAAGAAAGTATAATATAAATGACTCTGTTCAAACCTTTAAAGGGAGATCAGTAGCCAACGGATTTAATAAAAAACAAGGTATAGACTTCTTGGATACATATGCACCAGTAACTAGAATAACATCTATTAGAGTGTTGTTTGCATCAACATCAATCTATAAGTAGCATATACACCAAATGGATGTTAAAATAACTTTTCTAAATGGTGAACTGAAAGAGGAAGTATACATGGCGCAACCTGAAAAGTGAAAACAAAGTTTGCCAGTTGGTGAAATCTTTATAATGGTCTAAAGCATGCACCAAAGCAATGGCATGAAAAATTTACTGCACCCATATTTTTTTGAACTGAAAAAGCAGGATTAAAAGCCCTGCTCATATAGCGATATTATTGAGAACAAAAAAAACAGTTACAAAAGAGCATCACAAACTAGGTGTAGAACCAGTGAGAGTGCAGTAGGTAAGGAGCGGACATATGTCGTCACCTACCAAACTGAACTCGCAGCGATACTACATAAGTAGCTGATACATATACATACTTACAAAAAAGATAAGAGCATCCTACTAGAAAACGAAACACCAACAGTTTTCAAAATATAAGCAGCCTAGTAAAAGAGAGAAACAACAACATTTTTCCAAAATAAGGGAGGGTATCCTTATCCAACAGCGATTATGGAGTGGCCTGGGTTGGAGAACATGGGGAAAGGTTGTCCCCGTCTGCCTTGACATTCTTGTTTGCAAGCTCCTGTAGTCCAAGGTTTGAAGCAGCCCTGCGCAGTCTCCTTGCAAGCCTCTCCTCTACGGCACCTGTCCAAAATATAGTATATCTCCCAATGTTAGAAGCAATGTGAAGAGGATTTGGTTGACTATCCTTGAAAATAAGTTCATTTCTACTGGACCAGATCCACCAGCAAGAACAAGGCAGCAGAAATTTCCAAATAATTTTAATGTCCGTGCACAGATTGGGAGATTTGTGGAACAGTATCAGCTCCTCTATGGTCTGTGGCCAGCAGTTTGTGGGAATGCACAGATTGGGAGATTTGTGGAACAGTATCAGCTCCTCTATGGTCTGTGGCCAGCAGTTTGTGGGAATAGAGGGAAGGATGAAGGACCAGATAGCACGAGCAAATGAGCATTTAATGAAAAGGTGATCATGGGTTTCTACATCCAATTTGCAGAAAGGACATCTCGGGTCGCCTGTCCAACCCTAGAGGATCAAGTTTGCTTTCCTATTCAGTTTCTTGTTGGAGATAATCCAGAATAACACTTTTACCTTGGATGGAATAGGAGATTTCCAAATCATATTAGAGAATTTGGATTTAAACCTTGGATGGAATAGGAGATTTCCAAATCATATTAGAGAATTTGGATTTAATGCCCCCTGAGTTGACGAAGGAGTAATAGGATATCATATTAGAGAATTTGGATTTAATGCCCCCTGAGTTGACGAAGGAGTAATAGGATTTAACTGAGAAAATCCCCGATGGTAGGAGCATCCACCAGAGTTCGTCTGGATCCGAAGAGATACTGATGTTGGAAGATGTTAGGAGAGAGAGGAGGTGATTTAGATCTGACCTTTCTGGGGATGAAATTCCTCTTCTGATGAGAGGATGCCATGACCAAGCATTGTTAATCATTCTACCTTGGGATCTGATACAGCAGCTCTGTGAGAGAGCTAACTTATAAGCTTTTGGAAATAAGCTGCAGAGGGAGTTTGCCAAAGACCATTTATCATGCCAAAAACTGCCAGTTCTACCATCGCCAATTTTCCATTTAACCAAGTTAAAAAAAGTTGGATGAATAGAGGATAGGTATTTGATGAAACTTGAAGCCGTGCTCTTTATGGGATGAGCAAAAGGATTTGACCCATCTTTGGTGTAGATGGAGAAAAACACTTTGCTAATGTGAGAATTTCTATCAAAAATTCTCCATAGCCATTTAGAAAGAAGAGCTCTGTTGAAGTTTGCAATGTCTAAAACCCCAAGACCTCCTTCATCTTTGGGTTTACAGACTTTACCCCAATTGACAAGGCATTTGATTTTTGAATGATTTTGGCTACCATTCCAAAGGAAGTTCCTTCTGATTATGTCTATAGCTTTGATTAACCACTGCGGCAGCTTAAAAAATGACATATAGTATAGAGGGAGAGAAGATAAGACAGAGTTTAAAAGAGTTAACCTTCCACCAATGGAGAGAGTTTTGTTTTTCCATAGCGAAAGCTTCTTTGTGAATGATTCAAGAAGAGGTTGCCACTCTCTTTTGGATAGAGAGTCTCTTTTGAGGGGGAGTCCCAAATATGAAAATGGGAGAGAGCCAACTGAACAGTTGAGGATCTTAGCTAGCATTTTTCCTTTGTGAGGAGTTTTGCCAAGGTAAAAAAGATTTGATTTATGGGGATTAACACAAAGGCCAGATATGTTTGCAAAAATGTGGAGAATGGTATTTAGAGTGGCCATATCAGAGGGGGTGGCTTTGGAGAAAATAATAGTATCGTCTGCAAACTGAATAGACCTGATGGAATTTAGTTGCCCTTTCAAATTTAGGTCAGATAAATCCCCCGAAGCTGCACTACGATTCAGCAGTTTACTGAGAACATCGGCCACCAAAAGGAAGAGAAGGGGTGATAAGGGGTCGCCTTGTTTGAGACCTTTGAAGCATCGGAAGAATTTAGTAGGGGAGCCATTTACTAAAACAGCTGATTTGAGGAGGATAGAATATATTGGATCCAAAGGCACCATTTAGGACCAAAGCCTCTAGCTTTGAGGAGGGACAGAAGGAAGGACCAGTTCACACAATCAAAGGCCTTGTAGAAGTCTACCTTAAAAGCACATACTTCTTTTTTCCCCGATGAGCAGAAATTGACCATTTCGTGACCTAGGAGAAAGGAATCCAGAGATGATTTCCCAGCTTGGAAGGCTGATTAAGAGTTATCAATAAGATGGTGGAGGACTTTTTTAAGTCTGTTAGCCAAAATTTTGGAAAAGATATTACAAGAACTGTTGATGAGACTAATAGGACGAAAATCTTTAGGAGAAGATGCACCATCTTTTTTAGGTATAAGGCAAATGTGGGAGTAATTGATGTTATTTAATAGGTGAGGATGAGAATATATCCCTTGGATAAATTCAAAAACATCGGCTTGAACAACTGACCAAAATCTTTGAAAGAAGAGAATGGGGAACCCATCGGGCCCCGGAGATTTGTCAGGGTTGAGGTCAAAAACAGCCTCTGTGATCTCTTGGGGAGAGAAGGAAAGGTCAAGAGAGGATAGATCAAAATTATCATTTGGGTATAGAATACCCCAGTTAGGAGAAAGTCTAGAAGCTTGAGGTTGGTCAAAGAGATTGGAGAAAAAGGAGAAAAAAGTTTCTTTGATGGCACTGTCAGATGAGATAATGGAATCATTGATAATGAGATGGGGAATGAAATTTTTTCTCCGGTGATATGAGGCAACTTTATGGAAAAAAGCAGAGTTATTGTCTCCTTCTTTCAGCCATTGAATGCGGGACCTTTGTTTCCATTTAATTTCATCAGCTTTGGCCAGGGAGAGAATTTTATCTTTCAAGTCAGATCTAAGCTGAATCTCTCGAGGGGAAAGATTTCTTGACTCCTCACAGAGATTGAGGGCATGAATTTGGGATGACAGTTTGGAGATGGACTGAGATAAAGAACCAAAACAGGATTTCCTCCACCATTTTATTCTTTTTTTGATGAGTTTGAGTTTGAAATGAAGAGGTACTTGGGTATCATTTTTCAGAGAAAATGATTTCTAGCTGGATTCTATGAAAAAAGGGAAGGATGGGAGAGATAGCCACATCTTTTCAAATCTAAAAGGAGGGTAAAGGAAAGAGGAGGAGTTGGTATCTAACATGATAGGGCAGTGGTCAGAGCACGCAGAAGGAAAGGCGAACCGGGCCATATGAGGAAATTTAGATTCAAAATCCAAGGAGACTAAGAATCTGTCAAATCTGGCAAGCGATGGGGAGGGTCTATGATTAGACCAAGTGAATTTCCTCCCACTAAGGGGAAGATCTAAGAAATTGATAGAGTCTATGAGCTTTTGGAAAACTTTGATGTCTCGGATAGAACTAGAACGACCACTTCTTTCATCTGAGCTAAGGGTCATGTTAAAATCTCCGAAAACCACCCATGGGAGAGCATGGGAGCCTCTAATTCTTTCTAGTTCCCACCAGCAAACTTCCCTCTCAGACGAGTCACATGGAGCATAGATGGATGTAGCTACAAAACTCCAATTAGTTGGTCTGTGGGTAAGAGTGGCCGATACAGAAAAGATGTCAGATGATGAGGAAGAACAGGAGAAAAGATCATCATCCCACCCCAATAGAACACCGCCTCTAGAGTCAAGGGCGTCGAGAGAAATCCAAGATGTAATGTTTCTCCCCCCCAGGGATTTTAGAAGGAATGAGCTAGGAGAAGACAATTTCGATTCTTGCAAACCAACAAGATTTACTTTGGCCAAGGATAGGCACTCTCTGACCAATCTTCGTTTGGATGGGTTGTTTAAACCTCTAACGTTCCAGGAACCTATACGCATAAAGACAGACTTGATGCAACTTGGAAGGAGAGGGATACTCAAGAAGAGGGGGCTACTCCAGACATCAAATTATGAATTTTAAGCAGTCCTAGCGGGACTATCGGTTCTTGGATACCACAATTTACAGAGATTTCCTCCAATTTCTTTCTCCAGCTCACTAGAATGGATGGGGGGAGTGGAGACAGAGGATGATGATTTAGGTTTAGATATACCTGAGTGCTTACCCTTCTTCCTCTTGGAAAGATGCTTCTTGAGTGGCAGAGTCATGTGGAGTCCACTACTAGCTTTCTTTTTGATCCTCTTGGCTTTACTTTTAGCATTCTCAAAACCTGGAGGTGGATCTGTGGTTGAAACATGCTCCGTCGAGTCTGAAGAGCTGATCTGGATGGTTTCAGAATTGACAATGCTAATGTATATACAGTATATTTACTAATGAATATGGAGTGGTTGTCTATTTATACATGGATGACATGTTGATTTTTGGTACCGATATAGTAGGAATTGTTGAGACCAAAAGGCATCTTACCTCAGTTTTTAAAATGAAAGATTTGAATGAGGTAGATACCATTTTGGGAATAAAGGTTGAAATGCATGAAAATGACTTTTCTTTAAACCGATCTCATTACATTGAGGAACTGTTGAACAAATTCCATCATCTTGGCTGTAGAAACGGCGAAAAACGACGTCGAAGAACATGAAAAACCAATCACAAAACAGTTTGGGTGTTGTCCGGTTGACCGTGATAACATGTGCGGTCGACCGGAAACATGCACGAGTATAGGGTATTTTCTGGAGTTCTAGTCGGTCGACCGCGACGGTCAACCGCGCACTCTGTAATGGATTTTTGGTTTTTGTCGTTCTGTCCAGTCGACTGCGATAGTTTCGATGGTCGACTGCCAGTCGGATTTGGGCCTGATTCTGGTTTCTTTTTCTGATTTGGTTTGTGTTTTGATATATTTAAAAATACATATTTTTTAGGGTTTTCTTAAGGCAAATTGGAGAGATTTTTGAGTTGTATGATTGAGAGGTTTGGTGAGAGATTAGAGAGCTTTGTTTAAAAGATTAATTTGTGAGTTTTGAGTGATTTTATAATCTCTATTTGTACTCTCTCTATTAATGAAAATCTCATCCGCTTCTTACCCATGGACGTAGGCAACTTGTCGAACCACATAAAATCCATTGTTTTTGTTCGTGTCATTATTTTGATCTTGTGTGACCTTCTCTCTCGGCAACTTTGTGGATTTCCTCGTAGCCCAACAAGTGGTATCAGAGCACCAGGCTACGCTTGGGTTATGTGGAGGAGTAGATCGCTTTTGAAGCTCGTCTAGGGTTTTAATTGGAGACAAATATGGGATTTTTACTATTGTGGGTCTTGTCTTCCATCGTGTGGGGGTGACATCTTTTGGAGACTCTTATTAGGATTTTCAGTTGGAGGTAAAAATCTACATTTCTCGAAGTTGGGATCTATTTTTTAGTTTGTTCTCCATTGGTTTGTTGGTATTTTGAGCAAAATGGATGAGAAAGAAGGTATTGAGAGTGGTACTTCTGGCGTGAACACCATTCAAAGTCTGAATATCTACTCTATAAAGATAGATGTGGAGAAATTTAATGGCACAAACAACTTTAGCTTATAGAGATGTGAAGTTTTGGATGCGCTGAACACGTAAAATTTGGGAGACACTTCGGAGTTGGATGGAAAGCCAGATGACATTAAAGAAAAGGTTTAGAAGAAGATGAATCAGATGACATGTGGCGTGATTAGGTCTTGTTTAACGCAGGATCTAAAATATGATGTGATTAATGAGACTTCTGCAAAGAAGATTTGGGAGATTCTTGAGAGCAAGTATTTGACAAAGAGTGTTGAGAACCGTTTGCCTTTAAAAATGACGCTTTACCATTTCCAGTTGAAGAAGGAAATCTCAATTAGTGATCACATGAACAATTACACGAAGCTTCTTACAGATTTGGCGAATGTGGATGTCATGATCGAGGATGAGGACAAGATAATGTTGTTGTTGAGTTCCTTACCTGATGATGAATATGAGACCTTTGTTCTTACCCTAATAAATGGAAAGACATCTCTTTCGTACAGTGATGTTACCGTTGCTCTTGTAAATTATCAACTAAGGAAGAAAGACAATGAGTCTTCAAATGATACAATAGCAGAGATATTAACCACAAGAGGGAAAGTCCAAATCAAAACAGGAGGTCGCAGTCTAGAGGAGCACATCCTTCAATTGGTAGGAATTAATATGTTTTTTTGCAAAGAAGATGGACATTGGAAGTCTGAATACCCAAAGTTGAAGGATAGAGCCGGGAAGAATAAGGGGAAAGCCGTACAAGCTTCAGAGGTGAATGTTTGTCACGCCCCGCTTCCCAAAATATCCGGGAATCGGAACGTGAACAAGCCTGCGACATATTAGATTAAGAAGAAATATACACTATTATTTTTTTTCTCTTTTTTTTTTCCTCTCAATCTAATACGCTAAGCGTCTAGAAATAAATACAATGCGAAGTCACAGGTCCCCGATCACAATCAGCAAGAATATAATGAACAACACAGAATAAAAATAATGCATATCACAATGAATATTCATCCCAGACATAATAATCGAGTCAACATGCCCTTATATAAAACTATCTGAATGAAATACTAGAGAATATAAAAGTACACTGATCAAAAGAAAATGAAAGTGCTACAAAACAAACTGAAAGGAATGACTAATCTTCGGCTTTTTCTTCTGCTACGTCTGCAAGGCACTCCTACTGAGAATCCTCTGGCTCCTGTGTTCTTCTTCTAAGTCTGACGTACACCAGAGAAAATAGGTGTACGTCAGGGTGCATGGTACACGACAAGACCCCACAAACCAAATAGAGCGAACGAAAACCCAATGCGAAAACAATATAACAACAGAAATGATAAAGAAACATGCAACAGAAATCTAATAAAATCAATCAAGTAACAAGACGATCATGCAACTAGCGATCAGAAATCATCCAAGTCACAAGATCATACACTAGATAAAATTAATATTTAAAAATCTACAACTCGAGACGTAGTACGTCGAGCGAAATAATCCAAACAAGGAAACCCTCATGTATATACCATATGTCTCAAATTGTAGATAATTAAATATTAATCCCGATCTATGTATGAAAGAATTACGACTGGCCTACATCTCACAAGCATTCGTAATCACCTTAAATAACAAGAATAGGTAACTAGCCATTCTATAACGGGTCACTGGTCCACATCTCACACAGAGTCAACGCTCCTGTCATCAGATAACTGACTGTTCACAAATCCCCTATATGCACCCAATACGCTGCTACACTGGATCGGTCAGAGGGCTACATGCAATCCGATTCCGGCCTGGTTCGAACTCAAGCAAGAATCAAGTGAATATCAAGCTCATGGACCAAAGTGGCTACACCGGCTCCACTTTGACCCAACAAACCAACCCCAAGCTACACTGGATCATAGGGAGGCCTGGAAGATACATCAACAGCCTTATCCGATCACATGAACATGGACTTTCTCATCCCAACTCTCTTGTTTGTCTAAATCAACAATCATAATTTCTATTAACTCGGGTTCACCACCTAAACTCAGTCAACACACTCACACATGTCACTAAGTCTATTCATGACGCACGAAGCCACTAAGTCATGAACTACTAGGGGTTCTCAATCACAACAAGAGGCATAAAATAAAACTAATTTCACGCAACCACATCAAGACATGTCGAATACAGTAAAATATTCACAAACATGAAATGTAATCATGAACATCAACTATGTAATTCAGAAAATAATTCATTCTCCAAAATAATTTCTTTTAAAATTATTTTTCATTATAATAATCCAAAATATTCTATTTTCCAGAATAAATCCTTTAAAATTATTTCTCATCAATTATTATTCTAGAATAATTCCTTTTCTCAAAAATAAATTCTTTTTAAATTATAAATCCTATAAAATGATTCTGTTATCAAAATAAATTCTTTCACTTCATTATCATTATTCCAAAAATATTATTTATCGCACGACTATGATTTAATCAATATTGTTCAGCAAACAACCCACGCAGATAACTATATTACAACTAATCTACACATATAATTAATAATTATTGAAATAACAATGAGAGGCGGGATCTTGCCTCGACGTGTTGAGTAAGTCGACGTTATCGAACGAGGCTACGGGTCGGATCCGACGTGGCAAGGCGTCAGGAAGGCTCCGGCGAGGGATTGTCTGACGACGGCTGGGCCGCTGGCGGCGGTTAGGAGGACCGAGGAGGTGCTGTCGACGGTGGCGTGAGAGCGGTGAAGGGCTGTTTGGCGTCGGGGATTGAAGAGGAGGAGGAGCTGGAGGTTGAAGGCAGGGCTGATGATGGAGGCGGAGGTGGCTGTGTGGTGATCAAAGAGGTCTGGGGTTGGGGTGGACGCGCGGGTGAGGGGGTGGCGGCTGACCTGCCTGCGAGATTGGGGCGGCGAAGTGGCAAGTACAAAGAAAGGAGAAAAAGGCATTGAGGGGATGAAGAAGAGTGGCGGAGGGCGGCTTGGAGCGGGGTGAGGCGAGCGAAGGGTCGAGCGGTGCGGTTGTCGGGCTCAAGAGCTCGAGCGGCGGATCGAAGGTGAAAGAAAGAGGAGGCGTACGAGAAGAAGAAAGAGAAGACAGAGATGCAATTGGGAGTCAGAGAGAAGAAGAAATAAGAGGAGAGAGAGGGTGATTGGAGAGAGAAGGAGGATGAGCTGGATTTGAGGGATATTATTGGAGAGAGAAAAGAGTAAGAGAGAGTGTACGGTGAATAGTGAATGACAAAATATCAGGGATTTGAAAAGAGATTGGAGAGAGAAATGAGGGGATTTGATTAGCGAATTAATTAGGGGAAAATATGGTAGGAATTCAAAATGAGAGAAAATTTAGGGAAATGATATTATGGAAATATATTTATTTATTTATTTATTCATAATATTTAAAAATAATCATTATAATAATAATTAAACATATAATAATATTAATAAATAATTAACAGCTAAATATTTATATATTTACATATGTACTAATATACTAAGCTCAGGTTTACATTAATAATAACAAGGTCACTAATAATATTAGCCACCAAATGATTATATATAAAAAAAATCACTAAACCATAAATTAATATTTAGCAGAATTAATAAATACAAGACTATATATTTTATTATTTATTTATTTTGAAAACTCAGAAAATTTCAAAAATTAGAAAAAAAATATTAATAAAATATAATATAATATTTTAAATACTAGAAAATTATTTTAACTATTATTAAAAATTTATGGTCCTTACAATGTTGCTAAAGCTATTGGCGATAATTCAGATTCGAATTCTTCAGGCTACTCATGCCCAACACTACCGTCAGTTTATTATGCCGACTCTACGGAGTGGATGATAGATTCGGGTGCTATATATCATATTTATCCTAGGAGGGATTGGTTCTCCAGCTTTGAGGAGTTAGAAAGAGGGGATGTCATGCACATGGGTAATGATTATGTATGCCCTATTGGTGGTATTGGAACAGTTCGAATCAGGATGTGTGACAGGGTGACTAGGGAATTGAAAGAAGTGGGATTCGTTCCGCAGTTGACGAAGAATATCATTTTACTTGGAACTTTGGAGGTAGCAGTCTATAGGGTGATCTTAGAGGATGCAATTCTGAAGGTCACAAAGAGGTCTATGATTGTGATGAAGGGCGTCAGGAAGAATAACTTGTACTACTTGACTGGAAGTACGGTGACAGGTGGATGTAGGCTGTCTAAAAATCATAATAGATAGCTTATCCCCCATCAAACACCGATGATGGAAGTTACAATCTGACGACTTCCAGAAGGCTACAATTTGAAGACTTTCACGTAGATCGCTGAAGGTTACAATCTGACGACCTTCACGACAACCGATAAGAGCTCTAGTTCAACAGCATTCACAATCAACATCGGGAGTTACAATCTGACGACTCTCATATTCTCAAGGAGCCAAGACGAAGATTACAAGATAATGATCTTTGCAACGCTATGACAAAAGAGATTACTTGGTGATAATCTCTTCATGACAAGACGCGGAGGTCCTCCCCGTGTGTCAACATCAAAACGCCGAGGTCGAACCCGCGTTACAACATCAAAACGCGAGGGTCGAACCCACATTACAACATCAAAACGCCAGGGTCAAACCCGCGTTACAACATCAAAACGCTGGGGTCGAACCCGCGTTACAACATCAAAACGCGAGGGTCGAACCCACGTTACAACATCAAAACGCCAGGGTCAAACCCGCGTTACAACATCAAAACGCCGGGGTCGAACCCGCGTTACAACATCAAAACGCCAGGGTCGAACCCGCGTTACAACATCAAAACTCGCGTCTCAATCCTAAGACGCGAGGTTAGGGTCCTGAACGCCAGGTTGGGCGTTTGACTCATTCAAATATGAGTCGAACGGTTTTAGAACCGTTTTCCCCACGATCTGAGGAAATCACGCCCACTTAGGAGCAGATTTAGAGGGCAATTACACCCCCTTAATCCCCTATAAAAGCGAGTAAACTTAACTGAGTTCAGGGTTCGATTTTTCTTGGCTTGAATCGACCATTGAAGGCTGGCTTTTTGGAGCTGAGAATTGGCAGCAACAGGGGAGATCATTGGGTGAACTTCGGAGGAGATCGGCATCATCCTTCAAGGAAGATCATCTTCAACGTTCGGCAACAGGAGCTTCCTCATCCTTGGCTATTAACCGATTTTCGGTTTAAATCAACTCTTTTTCAAGAGTTAAAACTCGTTCAGAGTTATCAACTCGTTCAGAGTTCTAAAACTTGCCACGCAAGTTCTCCACAACGTCAAATCGTGAGGAGAAGACACCGTTCCAGTGAATCAAGACGTGCGGATCGTCAACGGAGAGCAAACTCGACGCAAGCATAACCGGAATCAAAGGAATCAAAGTCAAATTTCTTTTCTTCTCTTTCCTGTAATTTTTCAACAAACAAAAGATGGCGACTCCGCTGGGGACTAGCTTCTCTGACGAAGAAGTGATGGTGCAATCCGATGTTCATCTCACTGGAACAACCGTCGAAACTCTCGTGGTAGAGTTTGATCAAGCCAAGTTTGAGGAGGCTATCTCCTCCGGATCCCTTAGCCCCAAGGCTATGCGTAAGATCCACAAAGTTTCTAAGAAGACTAAAGCTCCAATTGTGACCGACTCATCAAAGGGCTGTCTCCCCTGGGGGTTGCACTGTTCATACAGTCCCCTCTCTGAAAGTCGATCCTCCAACCAACGTGAGCTTCGCGTTCGTGAGCCTAAACGCGGCCCTGAGCTTCGTGTTTCCACTTTAGAACACAAGCCTCGTGTTTATGAGCCCAAACATGAACTTCGCGAGAACCAGACTGAACGTGGCCCTCAATGGCGCGTTTTACAGCCAAAACGCGGACTTCAAGGCTTCGTTGAACGTGAACTTCAACTTTGCGTTTCCCAGTCAAAACACGACCCTCACGTCGACAATGAAGAACGCGACCCTCATGTCGCCAAACCAAAACGCGACCTTCGTGTTTCAAGTGCCAAACGCGACCTTCGCGTCTCAGGTGCCAAACACGACCTTCGCGTCTCAGGTGCCAAATTGAGGGGCGGATGTCAAAAGTCCATAGATTCAAGGCATCTCAACCAGATCTATGTTCACCAAGAGTCAGTCATGTCCAATCATGGACTGAGGGTTCCAATTCAAACCTCACGGTCAGTGAGTAACTCTCCTCGAATCTTCATAACAGATTTGAAAGAGTTCATATTGAGAGAAAGACCGATGCAACAAGTCATTCGTTCATTCCAATGTGAACGACCGATTCCTACGGTCCTCTCAGGATGTCAATGCTGCTCATATACGGCCAAACTGTTGGTGTTCGACCAATTTACGAACGTTGCTTTGCCTAACCAACGACGACGTTCTCACAGGAAGGAGTCTCCAGAGACCGAATATCCTGAAGTCACTATCAATGTGATCGGAAGAGGGAAAGCCTCAAGTCCTAATTCCGATGACTCAGAGGCAAGTCGTTCACCGACCGTCAGAGAAATCGCTAACGAGTTTGAAGGAATCTACCAACGCACTCGGATGCGAACAGGTGCCATTCCCCCTGTCAATTATCGGAGGTTAGCCAGAGGAACCAATTCCGATGATGAACACTCAGCCATTGCAGAGTCCCAATCATCAAGCTCTTTTGTTAAACATGAGAGCTCCGCTTATATGACGGGAAACCATGAAGATCTCGCGAAGAGACTTGATGAGCAGGAGGCCATGCTCAAATCTCAGCAGTAGGCCATCAATGAACTCCTGGCCCTGTTGACTCAACTCGTCGCAGACAAGGCTAAATCTCTGAAGACAGATTCGCCACTCAGGCAAGAATCTTCCCGAAGGGAAAGAATGTCTTCGTCCCGACCTCACACAAGCAAAGGGAAGGGAAAAATGGTTGATGACACGGCTTCTGACCAAGAAGCCCACAACCTGAAATCTTCCTCTGATGAAGGAAGAGAGACGGAGTATGAGCAAAATCCTCAGTCGGCTAAAATCGAGGAATTGGAAGCCCGCCTCAATATCATTGCTAATAGAAGCGAGCTCCAAGATGAGGGAGTTGTCAGACCCTACCCTGCCGAATGGGACACATCCCCTTATCCTCCAAAATTTGAAGTCTCGACGCTACAAACTTTTGACGGCACGGGATCACCGAATCAACATATCTATCATTTCAAGTCACAGACTGGGAATGTGATATCAAACGACGCCGTACTGGCTCGATTGTTCATAGGCACCCTCAAGGGGGTTGCCTTTGAATGGTTCAGGAAACTTCCTGCGGGATGTATCCAAGAGTGGACAGATCTAGAGAGACTCTTCCTTTCAAGATTCTTTGAAGAGGATACAGAAGTCTCCATCCATATCCTTCTCGCCACTAAGCAGAAGAAGAGGGAGTCCGTCAAAGCCTTCATCAAGAGGTTCCGAACCATGGCTCTCCGGTGTTCGTCAGGTATGACACAGTCTACCTTAGTAGAGACCTGTCGATACAACCTGCAGACCAACATCCTAGCTCGAATAGGGGTTGCAGAATGCCGTTCCTGGAGATAACTGATCTCTCAAGACGAACAGGCTCAAAAGATTATTGCCAGGATCAAAACTGAAGAACAAAGTAGGCAGGATCAACCTGAGCAATCGGATCAAGCCTAATCTTCTCCTGAGCAATCGAACCAAGCTCAATCTTCTCAGTCAGAACCAGAAGATACCACAGATGCTGAAGCCAATCCTTTCCATTAGGATTGCGGGTCCAATAACTATCACGTTAACGGTTACCTCTGATAGTCAAACTCGTTAGATAATAACTCACTAGGCGATGTGTCATGTCTTCTCTTTTCCCCATGCACTTGTTCAAGACTGGGGGTTGGTTTATTGGTAGTTTATTGGATTATGAGTAATAAATTTTCTGAGTTGTTATGTTTAATAGAATACATCTGTCAACCATAAAATCTACCAGAACTATCACGACCATCAACTTGTCAATCCGCTTCAATAGGATGGCAGGTCTACTAAAACTATCACGTTAATGATTACCTCTGATAGTTCATTTTCTTCAAATACCCTCACCAATCCTCTTCAAGTAGGACGGTGGGTCTAACAAAACTATCACGTTAACCGTTACCTCTGATAGTCCATTTCCTCCAAATTCCCCCACCAATCTTCTTCAGTAGGTTGGCGGGTCCAACAACTATCACGTTAACATTTACCTCTGATAGTTTATCAACTTGCCAATCCTCTTCAACAGGATGGCAGGTCCACAAAACTATCACGTTAATATTTACCTCTGATAGTCCATCAACTTGCCAATCCTCTTCAACAGGATGACAGGTCCACTAAAACTATCATGTTAATGATCACCTCTGATAGTCTGCTTTCTCCAAATTCCCCCACCAATCCTCTTCAAATAGGATGGCGGGTCTATCAAAACTATCGCGTTAATGATTAGCTCTGATAGTCCATTCCCTTCAAATTCTCTTGTTAATCCTCTTCAAGTAGGATGGCGGGTCCACAAAAAACTATCACGTTAACAGTTACCTCTGATAGTCAAACTCATCAGATAATGGCCTACCAGGTGATGTGCCTCTATTTCGACTTCATGGATAGTGCCTCACTAGGCGATGTGCCTTGTCTACCTCTTTTGATGTGCTTTGTCTACCTCTTTTTATTCCCCTGCTAAGTCTTAATCGAGACTGGGGGTTGGTTACTTGGAATCCATTGTATTAAGAGTAACGAATCTTTCACATCGTCGAGTTAACATTACACTTCTGATGATCATCATCCCCACAGAGTATGCATTCAACTTGCATCACTCCTAATTTGTCACGTTAACAATATACCTCTGACAACAATCAACTTATCAATCCTTAACAATAGGATTATAAGTCCTCAAAATTGCTCAAATCGTAATCTTCCCCAGCAAGACACTAAGTCTTCAAAATCTTGTTCAAATCACAGGTATCAAAACTCATTGTTCCTGATGATAAACTCACCTAGCAAGTCTCCCCAGCGAGACGCTAATTCCCAAAACCTTGTGCAAATCACAAGTACACATTCTCTTGTCACGTTAATATCAAACCTCTGACAATCCACTTATCAATCCTCGTCAATAGGATGATAAGTCCACAAAGTTGCTCCAATCGCAACACACATCCTGTCACGTTAACACTAAACCTCTGACAAAACCCACTTTCAATCATCTCCAATAGGATGATAAGTCCACAAAGTTGCCCCAATCGCAACACACATCATGTCACGTTAACACTACACCTCTGACAGAAATCCACTTATCGACTCTCCTCAATAGAGCGATAGGTCCATAAAATACTGTTAGGTTAACATCACACCCCTAACAGTCAAACCCCCCAATGAACTTGTTAATCCTTTTTCAACAAGAATAGCAAGTTTTTCATTATAAATTCCCCAGCGGATTAAAGATTTTCTAGAATTATCCTAGTGATAATAAAGAAAATTTCTGAATTTCACTCTAAGTGAAAATTCATGCCAAGTTAATACTA
>NC_033796.1:108588812-108590643 GCF_001876935.1 Asparagus officinalis
AGTCTGTTTCAAAAGAAGTTTCCTACAACAAGAAGAGGCTTTCAATTCCATCATCTACTGTTCTTCTTGTCTATAGAGAAGTTTTCCTAACTTCTTATAGCTTATAATTTTAATTTTATTTTCATATCTTAGCTATATTTATTGAGTTACATATTTTCATTCACTGTTATCACACACACTGTATTGAGCTTAATATTCCATACTATATATTGTGGGTGTTTGGTAGTGAGGTGGTATATTCCTCTCCACTCATTAAAATCGGTGCCCACATTCACATGGGTTGGGGAGTGGTTGGGAATTAAAATTAGTGGATGGTAATATGATACATCACTACCAAGCACAAAATTTGTACTTGTAGGCTGTCTAAAAATCACAATAGATAGCTTATCCTCCGTCAAACACCGATGATGGAAGTTACAATCTGACGACTTCCAGAAGGCTACAATTTGAAGACTTTCACGTAGATCGCTGAAGGTTACAATCTGACGACCTTTACGACAACCGATGAGAGCTCTAGTTCAATAGCATTCATAATCAACATCGGGAGTTACAATCTGACGACTCTCATATTCTCAAGGAGCCAAGACGAAGATTACAAGACAATGATCTTTGCAACGCTATGACCATCAAACACTGATGATGGAAGTTACAATCTGACGACTTCCAGAAGGCTACAATTTGAAGACTTTCACGTAGATCGCTGAAGGTTACAATCTGACGACCTTCACGACAACCGATGAGAGCTCTAGTTCAACAGCATTCATAATCAACATCGGGAGTTACAATCTGACGACTCTCATATTCTTAAGGAGCCAAGACGAAGATTACAAGACAATGATCTTTGCAACGCTATGACAAAAGAGATTACTTTGTGATAATCTCTTCAAGACAAGACGCGGAGGTCCTCCCCGTATGCCAACATCAAAACGCCAGGGTCGAACCCGCGTTACAACATCAAAACGCGAGGGTCGAACCCACGTTACAACATCAAAACGCCGGGGTCGAACCCACGTTACAACATCAAAATGCTAGGGTCGAACCCACGTTACAATATCAAAACGCTGGAGTCGGACCCACGTTACAACAAGCGAAATGTGAGCGACCCTCGCGTTCTGGATGTTCAGTCAACACCCAACCTCGCGTCTCAATCCTAAGACGCGAGGTTAGGATCCTGAACGCCAACGTGGGCGTTTGACTCATTCAAATATGAGTCGAACGGTTTCAGAACCATTTTTCCCACGATCTGAGGAAATCACACCCACTTAGGAGTGGATTTAGAGGTCAGTTACACCCCCTTAATCCCCTATAAAAGCGAGTAAACTCAACTGAGTTCAGTGTTCGATTTTTCTTGGCTTGAATCGACCATTGAAGGCTGGCTTTTTGGAGCTGAGAATTGGCAGCAACAGGGGAGATCATTAGATGAACTTCGGAGGAGATCGGCATCATCCTTCAAGGAAGATCATCTTCAACGTTCGGCAACAGGAGCTTCCTCATCCTTGGCTATTAACCGATTTTCGGTTTAAATCAACTCTTTTTCAAGAGTTAAAACTCGTTTAGAGTTATCAACTCGTTCAGAGTTCTAAAACTTACCACGCAAGTTCTCCACAACGTCAAATCGTGAGGAGAAGACACCGTTCTAGTGAATCAAGACGTGCGGATCGTCAACGGAGAGCAAACTCGACGCGAGCATTCGAGGGAGGCACTCCATCGCCACCGTGAAGAACCCAGTTTTAAACAAAGGGGAGAATCAAATTCATTCTCCTCTCTTTTGTAATCGAATTGTAACCAGAATCAAAGGAATACAAGTCAATTTTCTTTGTTCTTTTATTTG
>NC_033796.1:108590652-108595941 GCF_001876935.1 Asparagus officinalis
ACTAACGACTTCTATTGATTCGGCTAGACTGTGGCGTTTGAGGCTGGGACATTCGAGTGTTGACTCCATGCATGGATTAGTGAGAGGAGCTTTGACCTACAGATTGAATACCTGTGAACATATTGGTATGAGCAAGAAGACTGAGATGAAGTTTAGCATCTCTATTCATCGAGCTAAGGGTCTTCTAGATCATGCTCACGTGGACGTTTGGGGGCCTTCCAAGAAGGCATCATTGGGAGGTAATAGGTATTTGGTTTCCTTTATTGATGACTGTTCTAGGCATGTTTGAGTGAAGTCCTAGTAGTCTACAACTGGTGGAAGAAGTGTATAGAGAATAAGACAGGCAGAGAGGTTAAAATACTTCATTCTATTTTTGGTGGGAAGTACAAGAAGGATTCGTTTCTGCGTTTGGTCCGAGCTTAAGGTAGTTTGAGACACTTCATTAAAAATGAAACTTTGGAGCAACGAGATGAGGTAACAGATTTGATGAGTTGTTACTTACTGGAGGAGGATCGATGTTTGATGTCAAGCAGTAGTTTGCAGAAGAGTTTTGGTGATGAGGCTTTGACATATTTTAGTCATCTTATTCATAGATTGTCGTCTGTTACGATTGGAGTATTTAGGCCTGTTAGAGCTGCTTCAGATTTTAGGTTGCTTCGGATATTTGGGTGCCCAGCATATTGTCACATCGAGGATGTGAGATTTGATCCGAGTGCACATTTGGGATTCAGATGCATGTTTGGCTACAAGTTATGAGACTCTAATGATAAGAAGATTGTTCTGAGCAGTAGTGTCATTTTTGACTCTCAGCAGGTGGAGAGTGTTAGACAGATCATTGGTGTATCGCAGCAGGCGGAGAGTGATATTGCTTCACGTTGGGTGGAGATTACTCCACGTTCTCCAGATCATTCTGTATCGTTTGGGATTCCAGCTGAGGTGACACAGATTGAGGATCATGTTGGTGTTGATATAGATAATGAGTTTGTTGATTCGAGTGCAACAGGTGGACATAGTTCAGATTGGGCTATGGTCGTTAGTTCACCTCAGGTGGAGGTGTTTGGTAATTGTGTTTCTTTTACATATAAGGTTGATGTGTTAAACTCCAAAACAAATTTGGTGTAGAGAGATACAAGTTTAGAAGAGAGTTTATCTTTTCACTTTAAGGCCATTAGGTGTGTTATCAACTGCAGTTTTGTTGGTGATAATCGTGAAATTGGTGAAGGGTTAAGAATCCTTCTAGTTGATTGAGGGTCATTGGAGGCCATTTGGATGAACTACGTGTGGCTTGATTCCTTAGGCAAGAGGATACGTAAGCAGTCATTTTGATGCAGCTGGTTTGATAAGTTGATACCAACATTTAAAGTTTGTTCGTATTCTCATTTGGTTCCCGATTTGTTGTGGATTAAGTCCGTTGTCGTGAATTAATTTTATTTCGTACTTGATGCAACAAGTGAGACGTTTGGTTTGGTTGGTGTTGGCTCAGTTTTGGAAAAACTTCGTTGAGGGGAGAATTATAGAAACGATGAAAAATAAAGTCAAAGAACAGGAAAAACGAAGCAGGAAACAGTCTAGGCGCTGTCCGGCCGTCTGCGTTAACATGTGTGGTCGACCGGAAACGTGCATGAGTACAAGGTATTTTCTAGAGTTCTGGTCGGTCGACTGCGACGGTCGACCGTAGACCTTGTAATGGATTTTTAGTTTCTGTCGTTCTGTCCGGTCGACCGTGATGGTTTTGGCGGTCGACCACTAGTCAGGTTTGGGCCTGATTCTGGTTTCCTGTTCTGATTTGGTTTGTGTTTTGATATATTTTGAAACACACGTTTTTAGGGTTTTCTTAAGGCAAATTGGAGAGATTTTTGAGCTGTGGGATTGAGAGATTTAGTGAGAGATTAGAGAGCTTTGTTTGAGAGATTAATTTGTGAGTTTTGAGTGATTTTGTAATCTCTATTTGTACTCTCTCTCTCTCTCTATTAGTGAAAATCTCATCCGTTTTTTTGCCCCGTGGACGTAGGCAACTTGCCGAACCACGTAAAATCCGTTGTTTGTATTCGTGTCATTATTTTGATCTTGTGTGGCCTTCTCTCTCGGCAACTTTGTGGATTTCCTCGCAGCCCAACATTGGCATCAAGGAAGTGAATACTCCATATGATACAAGAATGAAGTTGTCTGAAAATTATGGTAGAAAAGTAGCAAAACTTGAGTATGCCAGCGCTACAGGGAGCCTGATGTATGCTACTCATTGTACTAATATTTTCTGTTCGTAAACTCCCTAGATATTCTAGCAAGCCTAGTATAGATCCTTGGAAAGGTATAAACATGGTACTCGGATATTGTAAGAGGACTACAAATTTGATGTTGAAGTACTCAGATTATGCAATAGTACTCGATCGAAGGGTACTCAGATGCGAGCTGGATAACATCCACAACTGATAATAAACTAACTACACGTTGAATTTTTACGCTCGGTGGTGGTGCAAATCAATTGGTCTTTAAAGAAACAAACCCGCACTTCTCATCCCACGATGGGATATGAATTTGTAGCTCTAGCTGCAGCAGGAAAGGAACCACAAATACACGTTTTAGGAACCTGAGTTCAATTTACGAGATAGCTAATTCGTAATTAAACCCTTGATTCTCAGTTGCAAATCCTCAAATTCACCAACAGTAGTTACCATACATCGTTAAGCACTAATCCAACCATGATATTAACATGCCAAATTCCTCTTCAAACAATAGAAAAGGTTTTAAAATTCAAATTAATTCAAAAACATTCTGTCCGGTCGACCGTGATGGTTTTGACGGTCGACCACTAGTCAGGTTTGGGCCTGATTTTGGTTTCCTATTCTGATTTGGTTTGTGTTTTGATATATTATGAAACACATGTTTTTAGAGTTTTCTTAAGGCAAATTGGAGAGATTTTTGAGCTGTGGGATTGAGAGATTTAGTGAGAGATTAGAGAGCTTTGTTTGAGAGATTAATTTGTGAGTTTTGAGTGATTTTGTAATCTCTATTTGTATTCTCTCTCTCTATTAGTGAAAATCTCATCCGCTTTTTGCCCCGTGGACGTAGGCAACTTGCCGAACCACGTAAAATCCGTTGTTTGTATTCGTGTCATTATTTTGATCTTGTGTGGCCTTCTCTCTCGACACCTTTGTGGATTTCCTCACAGCCCAACATTGGCATCAAGGAAGTGAATACTCCATATGATACAAGAATAAAGTTGTCTGAAAATCATGGTAGAATAGTAGCAAAACTTGAGTATGCCAGCGCTACAGGGAGCCTGATGTATGCTACTCATTGTACTAATATTTTCTGTTCGTAAACTCCCTAGATATACTAGCAAGCCTAGTATAGATCCTTGGAAAGGCATAAACATGGTACTCGGATATTGTAAGAGGACTACAAATTTGAAAGCCTAGTATAGATCCTTGGAAAGGCATAAACATGGTACTCGGATATTGTAAGAGGACTACAAATTTGATGTTGAAGTACTCAGATTATGCAATAGTACTCGGATATTGTAAGAGGACTACAAATTTGATGTTGAAGTACTCAGATTATGCAATAGTACTCGATCAAAGGGTACTCAGATGCGAGCTGGATAACATCCACAACTGATAATAAACTAACTACACGTTGAATTTTTACGCTCGATGGTGGTGCAGATCAATTGGTCTTTAAAGAAACAAACCTGCACTTCTCATCCCACGATGGGATATGAATTTGTAGCTCTAGCTGTAGCAGGAAAGGAACCACAAACACACGTTTTAGGAACCTGAGTTCAATTTACGAGATAGCTAATTCACAATTAAACCCTTGATTCTCAGTTGCAAATCCTCAAATTCACCAACAGTAGTTGCCATACATCGTTAAGCTTTAATCCAGCCATGATATTAACATGCCAAATTCCTCTTCAAACAATAGAAAAGGTTTTAAAAATTCAAATTAATTCAAAAACGTTCTGTCCGGTCGACCGTGATGGTTTTGACGGTCGACCACTAGTCAGGTTTGGGCATGATTCTGGTTTCCTATTCTGATTTGGTTTGTGTTTTGATATATTTTGAAACACACGTTTTTAGAGTTTTCTTAAGGCAAATTGGAGAGATTTTTGAGCTGTGGGATTGAGAGATTTGGTGAGAGATTAGAGAGCTTTGTTTGAGAGATTAATTTGTGAGTTTTGAGTGATTTTGTAATCTCTATTTGTACTCTCTCTCTATTAGCGAAAATCTCATCCGCTTTTTGCCCCGTGGACGTAGGCAACTTGCCGAACCACGTAAAATCCGTTGTTTGTATTCATGTCATTATTTTGATCTTGTGTGGCCTTCTCTCTCGGCACCTTTGTAGATTTCCTCACAGCCCAACATTGGCATCAAGGAAGTGAATACTCCATATGATACAAGAATGAAGTTGTCTGAAAATCATGGTAGAATAGTAGCAAAACTTGAGTATGCCAGCGCTACAGGGAGCCTGATGTATGCTACGCATTGTACTAATATTTTCTGTTCGTAAACTCCCTAGAGATACTAGCAAAGCCTAGTATAGATCCTTGGAAAGGCATAAACATGGTACTCGGATATTGTAAGAGGACTACAAATTTGATGTTGAAGTACTCAGATTATGCAATAGTACTCGATCGAAGGGTACTCAGATGCGAGCTGGATAACATCCACAACTGATAATAAACTAACTACACGTTGAATTTTTACGCTCGGTGGTGGTGCAGATCAATTGGTCTTTAAAGAAACAAACCCGCGCTTCTCATCCCACGATGGGATATGAATTTGTAGCTCTAGCTGCAGCAGGAAAGGAACCACAAACACACGTTTTAGGAACCTGAGTTCAATTTACGAGATAGTTAATTCACAATTAAACCCTTGATTCTCAGTTGCAAATCCTCAAATTCACCAACAGTAGTTACCATACATCGTTAAGCGCTAATCCAGCCATGATTAACATGCCAAATTCCTCTTCAAACAATAGAAAAGGTTTTAAAAATTCAAATTAGTTCATCTATTTTATGAAAGTATTCGTAAGGCTACAACGAAACTGATATTGCATGGAAGTGAAAATTACAAAGTAATAATGAAACAAAAATATGTGCTACAAGGGATTAACAAATATATCATACTTGATTTTTATTAACCTCTTCGGCTATCTCTCTAATCCTCAAATCTCAGTTGGTAGCTCGTTCATTATTAGTTTTTTAAACAATAAGTAATAAGCAACAAGCTTTTTTGTCTAGTAACTTTATAACATTATTAAAAAAAAAGATAAAAGAGAATTCCTTTG
>NC_033796.1:108595951-108598116 GCF_001876935.1 Asparagus officinalis
ATTTTTCAAATAAACACATATACAATGGTAAATCAATCAATAAAGCAATTAAAATAAATAAAATACTCTGAGATAACTGAAAATTCTGTTTTAAAACATTTTATGTATATTCCAGGCCAACTAGCACTTAAATACCTTACGGGTGCGCTCACTTTGCAGTTATAAACTCCCATTTGTTTTGTGTGACGCTTATTTACCCTAAAGTTTTTTAAAATTATCACATCAGTATTCTCTAATCACAAACATAAAAATGTGACGTAAATGTTATATTATGGCACGTTAGTACCCTCTCATATATTTGCCGATATTAAGTGGTATTTGGCCTATATTTCACCATGGCCAACGTATATTAAATGTTTTTTTTTTCTAATCCTAGGGTCTTTAAAATCAATTCACTTTCGACCTGAGGGCCCAAACAGAATTTTCCCCGAACGAATAACCCCTCAAACCCACCTCTCACTCAGAATTTCATTTCAGCCCCTCTCCCGAGCCTCACCAGCCTCCCGTCAGCCATCGGAACCGGACTCCACTGAGCATGGAGTCCGGTCCATGATCCCGCAGTCAGCCGTCATCCCCGTCGAAGCGGCCACGATCCCGCCCCCCTCCCTCCGAACCTACCCTCCTCGTAATGCATCACCAGCTACCTGCCGCGTCGACCTCTCCGCCCATAGGCCCCTTACTTCCACTCCGAGCTCTCAGAAGCAAGCCCCCCTTCGGCCCACACAGGCCCTGGGACAACCGGAGCCCTAACGTTCAACGCGTCTCGCCGGAGGCTTCCGGCTAGCCCCTGGAGGACATTACCAGATCCACACGCCAAGATCCCTGGCGGATTCGTTCGGATCTGACCACTGCCCCTCCTTCGCGCCGACCTACGATGCGGATCGCGGCGAGTTCGTTTGGGCGCTTGCAGGAGGCTACCGGCGCCGGGCCGCTTGCCCGCAGGTGCTTTGGGTTTTTGCCCTGCCGACGCTCAGGTGGAATATTTGGTTCTCGAATTGCCGTTGTTGTGTTGTGATTGTAGGCAGTTGGCTTTTAGATCTTGATTTGATTGCTAGCTCAACTCTAAACCAACGCCTAAATCTAGCCATAACCCCAGCACTTAGGGCGAATCGTGATTCCTAGGTTGTGGTATTTAGGCATCAGGTAGTTGAGATCTTGATTGGATTACTTTAAAGGTGCTTGAAACTGTGAACTTTTGGATGTGTTTACGATGAAACTAGAGATTTTTGATTCTGAATTGTTATGTGATACCAGGCGTTAGTTGAGATCTCGATGGTTTGGTTGATGATCTGATGTTGCATAATGTTATGTGGAAACCGTATGAACTTCAAAGTTGTTGCTTGTGCTTGAAATTGGTAACTAGGCGAAGCTGCTGTTATGCCCTTAAAATTAGGAACTAGCTAGCCTAGCTCTGGCCCACATTGATCGTTGAGGCTCTGGAACCTGGCGATGCTCAGGTGTGAATCTTTGATTCCTAGTCCCTAGATTGTAGCATTAGGCATTAGTTGAGATCTTTATCTGCTTACTCTGAAGTGCTTGAAATTGAGAACTAGCTGCAGCTGCTGTTTTCAGTAAAGTTTTTGGAAATGTATTAGGGTATTAGTATGAAATTCAAGATTTTTTCTGTAACGTAGTGAGTGGTCACTGTTAGTAATCTTAGGTTCTAGTTGTGATCTTGATTCCATTAGTTGATTCTTTAAGTGCTTGAAATTGGGAACTAGCTGAAACTCTCTTTAAGTACTTGAAATTGGGAACTAGCTAACCCTAACCCTTACCCGCCTACCAACGCTCACCCTAGCTCTCACCCTTATCTAGTGATGCTCAGGTGAATCTTGATTTGGATTTGCTATGTCCGGCAGTAGTTGCGATGTTGATTTGATTGTTTGGTTGATGATTTGGTGTTGCATAATGCTATGTGGTATCTGTCTAAACTTTGAAGTTGTTTGAGTTTGGGAGCTAGCTGAAACTGCATTTAAGCCTTTGAAATTGTTTAGTATGATTCTTGAGATCTTGTGAGAATTATAGCGAGTGCTGATTTTTTTAGGATAGTTTTGCAGCTTTTGCCAAAATGTCTTAGTTTTTTTGTGAATTTTAGTAAGTGACCTTGGCAGTTGGCACCAGAGGTTTGCCTTCTTGCCTAGAGACTAGCAAGTGAATCTTTACTC
>NC_033796.1:108598126-108613496 GCF_001876935.1 Asparagus officinalis
CTCCCCCCCCCCACCCCCACCCCCCCAAACAAGAAAAGTTGCCTGTGTTGAACTTGGCACTAGTATTCAATGTTTATAAGGTGATGTAATATTTTGTGCTCATCTTTTGCTGGGCCTATGGAACTTACCACTTCCACTCTTTTCTTTCAATGAGACTAGAGGGTTTCCTAAACTTGATTTTAGAAGATAAAGGGAGAAGAATCTAAAGCACATAAAGTATTGAATTAAGTATTGAAAAATTGTAAGCATAACGTTAGCGTAATTAGTGTCATTTATACTTTGTTATAGGCATGGAAAAGAAGTGGAGAGGAAGAAAAGTGTTGCTTATCCCTTTATTTACAAGCTTGCCAAGTTTGCATGTCGCAATTGAAAGTGGTTAGAGAGTATTTCAGCTATAAATATCATGAAAACTAAACCGCAAAATCTCATGAGAGATTTTTGGATGAATGACTGCTTGATAATATATATTAAATGATGTTTTTGATATTATTAGTAATGATGCGATTATGGAACAATTTAGAAAATGTCAAGTCATTGTTGTAGTTTTTAAATATCATTTTCAAGTTTGATATTATTATTTTTTTGGGAGCTGGTAGTATCTGACTCTACTTTTGGAGGAGTGAGTACTCTTTTTTTTTGAACAATTATTTCTTATATAGCATTTGGTTAGGGTCTTTGAGTACGAGACCCTATTCTCTCTCTAAAAGAATCTTGAAATTACTGAACGCAATTAGATATTGTAATTTCTGTATTTTCTCAAGAAAAGCAACAAGAGTGTGCCCCCTCTAAGCTCCAGGTCCTGGCTATGCGACTGATTCAAATCATCGATTTGATTTAAGTTTATGTGCTGAAATTGTGATGCTGGACTTAAATCCTAAACACTCTGAAATAGTTTTAGGTACGAACACCAAAACCTCAAAATTGTGTAATCTTCATTATTGGGTCTTCATAACTTGGGCATCTTCATAATTTTTCCTGATCAGTGTAAATTTTTTGGCAAATTTCAGTTTAATTTAATGGACAGGAAACACAGGTTCACTGGTAAATAGTTAATATCTGCGTGTATCCTGTCATGAGTGTAGGAGATGAACTAAATATATTACAGAAGCACAGAAATATATCCAACTAATTCGGCATTTCTTATACTTCTGAATTATTTTAAATTTGCATATAGTTTGAGGATATTTTATACCAATAAAATTATAAAATGTTGAGATATAATTTTCAAACACAGTCCACTGTCATGACCTATCTTTTAATCTTTTCTGTGGTCAAAATTTGGCAAATAATTTCACAGTTGGTACAGGAGCTGTCTGAAGGAAGTATATTATTATTGACAATGTTTTAAATGTTGGATGTCGTGTTCATGTCGGATGGTTAAAATTCATGTCGGATAGCTGAAATCGGGGATATGTTGGGGGGACATGAAAAAATATCGGATTACCATATCAGATGGTGTGCATATGTATAATATAAATATCATATATAAAATCTAAACAGACTTAAAAATTCTATTGTCTAAACATATAAAAAAGTGAATAACTTATGATGATTAGGGTTGATGTTGAAGGAAAGAGGTGAGAAAAGAGGATTTCGATATTAGCGGTTAAGAAAAAGAAGATCGCTCGATATTGATGTCGAAGGAATAGCTTGGAGAAGAAACCAATGAGATGTCGAAGGAGAGAGAGAGAAGATGAGCGATGGATATTACTTCGGTCCTTTTTTCCATTTTCCTTAACTTATCGGTTTTTGTCTTTGGAAATAATATTAAGATAATCAAGAATTTAAGCCCAAATCTGATTAGATAAATATAATAATAAAAAATAATAAAATCAGCCAATTTTTCAGACTAAAAAATCGACAGACATAACTGATATATCTGAAAACACCCTAGAGGGGGGGGGGGGGGAAATAGGGCTTATGCTAATCTAATCCAATTTAAATGCTAATTAAATATTACTAACAAATATCCTAGCAAATATGATATGCAACAAGATATATATGCAAGGATATACAAATATCACAAGGGTAAACAATCTAAACTAGATAGTGGACAATATAAACAACAAGAAATATACAAAGGCGATATAAGATACGAACATAAAAATAAGTGCGTCAATGCAATAACAAACAGACGATATGTTCACGGAGTTCGGTCCACACGACCTATGTCTCCGCTCATCACATCGAGGAGATCTCCACTATCACAACCGGGTTTTCTACGCTCACTCGAATAGCGTTTACACTTCACACTCAATTTTCTAGTTTACCGAAAACTTTACAATTTCACACTCTTGCAATCCCACTTTACACCCTCTAAGTGTTGATCTCTATACCGTGTCTTCCTCAAGTGTTAGGAATTATAACATTCCTCTAGGTATTACCACCTACCCCATTTCTTTTGGGACGATCCCGTCTCTCACCACACACTTCTCTCGGTGTACAAGTATATTACAAAGTTATCTCACAAATTAAGTACAAATACAACAATGGTTATTCTCTACTATGGATGAGAACATAATGAAAGCTCACACTCTAAATCACACTATCCCCACAACCCAAATTATACTATGTATGAAAATACAATAAGCTCAATGATTGTGTGTGTAAATAAAGAGTAAAAATAAAACAATTAAACTCAATAATGAAATCTAGCTTATGGAAATTAGAATCAAAACAATAAATAGCTAGAAACTCAATAATGAAATCTAGCTTATGGAAATTAGAATCAAAACAATAAATAGCTAGAATTGAGTTTAAGGAAACTTCTCTGCTTATGGAAATTAGAATCAAAACAATAAATAGCTAGAATTGAGTTTAAGGAAACTTCTCTATAGATAATAAGAGAGAGGGAGAAGAGGGAATGCTCAAACACCAAAGGATGATCTTCTTTTTGCTCTTGTGAAAGTTGCTTCACAAACTAAACTTGAAACAAACACTAAAACAAACTTAAACACCCTTTAAACTTGTTTAAAAACTTTCTTGGATAGTTTTTGGTCTGAGGTATGAGGGGTATTTATAGAGACCCCAAAACATAAGAAAAACAAAGCAAAAAAAATCAAAAACCTAAAACCCAAAACTAAAACAGACTAAAAAAAAAACTAGCCATTATAGCATCAGTCGACTGACGGGTTTCATTAGTCGACTGATGAGTTGATCGTTGTAAGCATTTTCCAGCTCATCAGTCGACTGACGACCCTTATCAGTCGACTGATGATCTCATCAGTTTTCAAAATAGTCCAAAACATGAAAATAAACAACACTTGTTTTTGATATTTTAGCTAAATCATGTTTTGAAACTTTACAAAATAATTTTATAGACTATATGTATAAAGTGATATTGAAGTCTATAAAACCAACATTTTCACAAAAACACCTATTTTGATAAAATCAACAAATACGTGTGTGTGATTAATATGAGCTTAAAGTATTAACACAAGTATAAACCTATACTATAAACACTATAAACTATATACCCAAGCTTGATGAAGGTCTTCAATGAGCTCGACTTGGTACACTTGCGGATGAAGCTTGAACTTGAATCTTTAACTTGAATTGCAAGGCTCCATACCACAATTCCACCAACCTCCATTGGATATGATCGTTGAAGCACAATTCCATCAAACCTCCAACATGTTTGCCTAGAATAAATACAAAAATACAAACACTAGACAAACAACATTAGTTATAAATTGTTTGTTAAAACATCATCAAAACAAAAAGGCCAACAATATCACCCGACATATTCGCCCGATATCCGACATGTCGCTCAATATATCTGACATGAACTCTGAAAACGCAATACGTATTGAAAAGCTTCATATCGTATCGGTTGGCCCCTAAATCTGACATATTGGCCGACATTTAAAACACTGATTATTGACTTGGTTTGTTTTACACTTTCTTTTCCTTGCTGCCGATAGTTACGTTGTCAATTACTTATCTGTGGATCAACCATCTTAAATATTTTCAGGAGCAGCTCTTATCTTCAGTTTCATTGTGAAATTTGAGTGTTTTTATCAACGTATAATTTAAAAGTTTTACTAATACCATTTTTTTTTGTTATTTGAGATAGTTAGAAGAGGGTCGTAAAAAAGAAAGCAGTATGATACTGTTTCCTCCTGCTGACCAAAATGCACAGGAGCTCCATATGCTCACTATGGTGCAAGATCTTGCTGCCACGTTACTGATGGAGTTTGAGAAATGGGTGCTTCGTGCAGAATCTACAGGGACTATTTTGAAGACACCCTTAGATTCTCAATCCAGTCTTGGCTCAGAGGAGGTTTATTCTTTAGGTGTTTCTTGAGTGTTGACCAGTTTTTGTTATACTCATCAGGATCATATATGAACTGCAAGCTGATCTCTTAGTTTGAATTTCCAGGTGATTAAAGCTAAGAAAAGGAGGCTTGGTCGAGCTCAGAAAACCATAGGAGACTATTGTTTGTTGGCTGGATCACCTGTTGATGCAAATGCCCATTATTCTACAGCAATAGATCTTGCTAGGTTAACTAATGATGTTTTCTGGCATGCGGGCGCCCTCGAGGGTAGTGTATGCGCCTTACTGGTACGTACTACTTCAAGCTCAATAGGTTGGAATTTGATCTGATTTTCAGTTGCACGTCAATGCTGACTATATTTGCGTATAAGGTTAATTAGAGATTTATCTCTCGTTCAACTTGACAGCGTAAAAGTTCCCACTATGTTATTCAAACCAAATCAGACTTACCTGTTGCTTTGGACTGGAAGTATTTTTTCCCTTTGTTTTATAATTTTCCCCCTAACTTGACGTATATGCTTTGTATTGGTTCAGATGGACCGTAAGGATCAGAGAGATTATGAGTTAGAGAATGAGGTGAAATATCGGTATTTGAATGTCATTCAGCTTTATCGGAGATCATTTTTACAAGACAATGCACAACGGTAGTTAATGATCACCTTTCTTATGATATGAACTTATCCAGCTTTTGCCTTTTGCATATGTTTTTGTTTTCACTAGCAATTTTAGCTCTATTATTCTTGTACTTGTAATATAAAATACTATATAAGCGATATAATTTCATAAATTATCCGTACTTCATTTAGTTAGAGGTGCACTTTTTCTGTTAAACAATGTATTCCTGCCTGTTCGGTCAACCAATTTCCTCACGTTACTTTGATTCTCACTGCAGCTAAAGAGTTCATTATAGTTGTACCGATTTCCACATCTCATTTTCTTCTTTATATGTGGTTTAAGATGGTTTATTTCTTTTCTCGGTGCATCTATTGCAAAACTGTCATCTCTACTACATCTATTTTAGGCTCATGACATTCATTCCTAACATTACTGTAGCGAGACCTTTTGGCATGTGGATAGCATTGTATATGTCAATAATGGACGCAAGTTATTAGCACATATGCAATTACCGTACAGATTTTTCTTTATATCTAGTCATCTGTATTTCAAAAGAGAGGTTTGAAATTTTCCTTTTGGTAGATTAGACTCCAGGTCAATGTAAAAAACTGATGCCAGGCTAAGAAATAACCAGAATAGGAAATTAATTATAGCATTTTTTGTGTATATATACCCCTTAAATCATGCACATTTGTTAAACTGCCACCCAATCTATGTATTTGGAAAAATACCCCCAAATAATCAATTTGGGGAAAAAAATTAACTCCAATCAAGAATTCATCTACTTTGTTAGACACAGTGAGTAAAAATTTGACTAATTTCTTGATGTTTTTACATTGTAGATACAAATTAGCGTATCAAAGTTACCTATCATGTAAGAATCTATCACCACTATTCTGCATACTCGAAATCGTTATCAGACTATCAGTATGGCTGTTCCATCTTGCGCTTGGTCATGTTTGGCTGAAATGGCCTATTATTCTGCTTGTGCTTTTTCATTTACTTGAAGGGTTTTGACGATTTACAAAAATGATATTGGCTACTGGTCCCGTACAAATTCATACTTACATATTAGTCCCCCATGACAATTGATACTGTATTACATTCACCATACGAAAACTCATCTATTGTAAGGAATAACTATGATTTTTTAAATGACCACTATATCCTTTGACTTGGCCTGATTCCTCTATCATAAATTTAGATTTCTAACCTAACTTCCATCTTTCAATTCTCTTCACTGATCATGTTTGACAACATAAAATATGAAGAAACCAATCACATTGATGATGGCTTTGATGCTAAATTCGATTGAGAAAATATCTCTCTCCACTGGTGTGTTTGGAAGAGACTATGACGTTAAAAGTGGTGTTAAAGAATCCTTATTTTAAAATGGCCTCAATTTCATGCATGAATTGGTTATGGAAACTTCTCCATTAAAGATGGAATCTTCATGATTTAGATTACTAGAGGACCTTTTAACACCAAGATCAAGGATATGTTTTAGCCTCTTGACTGAGATCGCATCCAGTAACTCCAAGGAGATTTTCTTCAAATGGTCTTCTTTGATATTAAAAAAACATAGGTGGATCAACCATATAAGAAGAATCATAATTTTTTCAGTAGGAAGAGATGGAAAAGTGGTACAGAAAGGCTGGAAAAGTGGGTTGCTGGATAGATGGAGAGTGATGGAGAAGGATGTAGCATTGACAACCTTTTCCTTTTCCTTTTCTTTTTGTTTCCTTTCTTTCCTATCCTCTTTTTTCTCTTTTGGCTACTGTATTTTGGAAATGAAGAAGATAGAAAAGTGTGGAGGTTGAAGGTGAGGGTACAAAGGTAAAAGTCTAAGAACAGTTAGGGAATACAGTAATATTTCTTACTTTTAGATATGATTTTTAATTGAAGCAACCCATTACCCATATGAAGTAGGCGCCACATTGAAGAGACTAATATCAGAATCCAAATATGATTTTATTCCGATACTCGTACGGTTATACCTTAGTACTATAACTTAGTATATGGAGCAGGACCTTAAACGAGCTTTGCTTATTGCGCTACAATGTTTAACATGTATAAATGTTGAATGTCTGATAGCCTGGCTTTTAATTTGTCCACTTTCTAGAGTCCTTTCTGCTCATTTTCATTTGAATTTCTAGCTGCCCTTATTTCTAAAACTTAGCTGCCCTTATTTCTAAAACGAGGAATGATTTATAACTGACAGAGAATATAACGTACATTGGCACGAATTCCTAACACCTTAGCACACTACTCGCCTTTTTTTGAGCTCTTGCTTACATGGTCAACTGAGAGTCTATGCCCTTGTAATACCCTAGTGAATGGTCAACGGGCCATTTGCCTATGAGCAGTACGTTACACACTTCCTTCCCCACACTAGATTTTGATTCATCTTTTCATTTAAATGTAACATTTGATTAACTGAAAGAAGAGGCTTCTGTCTCTAGAGAGGATCCAGCTGTTTTCGGAATAACAACAAGACAATTGTTTGAATAGATCTCTTCCATGCCCCAATGCTTCCTCACCGACCGTCCAGAAAATAACCCAACCCCCATCCACACCCTTCACCCGCACACAAAGCTGGTGCAATCTATTGAAGTTAAAAACAGATTAAACATAACTCTAACAATTTTCTAGAGTCTAATTTCAATTTGTTAAGGTATTAGACATAGTCTGTATCTTTTGGTAGATCTTTCCTTCTGAATTGTAACCCTTTATTTATCTAGTTTTATTTTTAACCTCATATTGGTTTTGGCTGATAGTGAAACCTTTATATATATTTTTAATTATAACCTTTGTCATTTAAGATTGCTTAATCATAATTCAGTCACTGAACATGAAATAAATGGGCAGTATGACACAGAAAAATGAAAAAAACTAATCTATGCGTTACGTAAGTGTACTGTTCATGTAAATCTAGTTTCTGTTATGTATAATTTTCCACCCTTATCACCTGATTTCCTTGCCCTACAACGTAACTACAATGACCACCATTTTTCGTACTATCCTTTAAAGATTTAAAAAGTGGATTGGGCACATGCCTAGGCCTAAGTGGTGTAAGTTGCCTGCTTAATTCTTGAGAGTGCCCTAGACGAAAATGGACTGCTTGCATGGACTCACCACGTCAAAAAAGGGTTTGTTAAATGTTACCTGCTTAAGCATAATAACTTTGTTTACATGCTTGAAAACAAAGTTTACATTGATATTAAGACTTGATTGAATACTACACCTTAAGCCTTCCTCAGTAGTCAGCAGTAGTCAACTTATTGAAGGTTTTTTATGTCCCTCAATGAAGCCAGTTGCATCAGCGAATGGTTCATAAGCAACGAGCTGATGCAGGATAGTCAGCCACACTTAATGCTAAATGTGTACATTCTTTGAGCTTACTTTTCATGTCAGACTGCATACTGTACATTTTTGTACATCTCAATTAATTGAAGCAATGTTGGATGCTACATTTTCTTATATTGATTTATTATCTAAATGGGATATTTGAGCAAATATTTTTGAGAAAATACAATAAGTGTTTGGTTAAATTTGTTATGAATACATTCCAAGAATATGATATCTCCTTCCTTATCTTTGTTAAAATTGTTTGGCTGTATATTTTAGCATTTTATTGTGTTTCTACCACGACCACCGCCTTCTATTGTTTTTTCTTCTTACTTTGTGTTTCAATGTTCTTTTTTCTATGTGCATTGCTAAGTTTTTTCCCTCCACATTTCTTCATTCTAATAGCATAATTTTGACAAGTATAATTAATTTTGCTGTTGTCCAGGGTTTCAACTGTGAGCTTTGAGCTTGAGGCTGCATTGAAATTGGCTAGATACCTCTGTCGGTAAGACTATGCATATCTTCATCTCTCCTTTTACCAAAATTTCATTGTTGTTCTAAATTGTGACTTGTGAGAGGTAGTCTTTGGAAAATCTCATTGTTTCTATGATGAAAAAACAATTTCTAAAGCATATCCGATTAATGATTTCTTTGTGTTATAAATCTGGAAAGTTATTATATATTGAATAGACCTCTTAACATGGAGTGAAACGATTATGTTCTCACTTGTTTCACTGGTAAAACTTCGTATTAGCTGAACAAGAAATAATAAGTTTGACTATATTTTGCTATACACTGCATTTTCCAGAAAAGTGGCAGTAGTGTGAAGAAACCTTTATTGCCTTCATTGTGCTTGATTTTACTTCATGTCACACTGGTATCCTTAGCAATACGAGTAGTGAATTAGTTATTGTTTTTATCTTTTACTACGAGAACAGTTGGTTGAGTGAGATTGAGGTTTGACTCTTGTCAATGTCAATAGTATCCAAATTATCTATCTGGTCAATAAATTATCAATTAGAGGCTGTCCATGCACAAACCCACACACACCTTGCTCATCCAAACATAACATTACCATTGTATACTCAGAATCTGTTTATATTCAGCTATTTTCTACTTATGTAGTTCCTGGTATCTGAATGCTTCTAGCTTCACACACAGATAACTCCATCTGCTCTATACTTAAATGTCATTTATATCCTCACTCCTCAGAGGAGAGCAAATATGAAAGATCTCCATATGAATTCTTTTAAATCATGGTAATTGAGAGAGCTGTTTGAATGGGTAAAATCAAACAGAAGTAGGTTGGAGAAGTACAAAAGAATTTTATGGTTACTAATTTAACTTTGTGGTGGCTTCAATAGAGCAGAATGTAGGGAAAAAAGGATTAGTGGGAAACTGACCAAAAAATGGTGGTTAAAGAAGATTTCTTGTTGTTGTTTAGGACTTAGTAGTTACACACATAAGAGATTAATGAGTATCTTATGTCACATGAGAGGATCCTCTCATGTATAATGATGTGGTTGAATCTTCAGCAAGTGTGGTTACGAGAGATTTTCGCTTCTTTATTCACTTGACTGAGATTCGAACACATCACTTTGTATGAGAGAATTCCCTCATATGATGTTATTATCTCTATGTATATAGAAATATGGGTATCCTTGATATGGATGACAAAATTTTGTACATGGTAGAGAGGTGATCACTTGTCATCCACTCATCTAATAGATGAGTAATCGAGTGGAGACTATTTTCAAGTGAACACTTTTAAATGTCTGGATAGAAGTGACCAACTCACTATCAAGTACCTATTTTGTCCTTGTAACCAAGGATACTCATTTATATTATATATATATGTGCACGCGCGCGCATGTGTCTGTGTCTATGTGTGTGTCTATATATATATATAACCAGTCTGTTGACTGAGAAGTTCAAATACCCTTGATGGGTTGTTAGGTAGAGGCTCCCGGTTATGAAGAGATACTGTTTTTTGAACACATGCTGAGTTTGATGCAAATGGGAGGATGTAGGAGCCTGCCAAATTTTATCGATTTTGTTTCTGAAGGAGTAACCTTTACGACCTGAAGGGCGTTTGGCAACCGGAAATTAAATAAAAAGTAGAAAGTGAAGATAAATGACTGTCAAGAAACTACTTTCTGTTCACTTTCTATTTCCAAATCTTGTTTGGCAACCATAAAGTGGAAATGTGTAAAGCTGAGATGACATCTAACGTGGCACCTTTTTTCTTTATATATTGCTTGCTTTCTAGGAGAATAGATAGCAGAAAGGGGACTTTTTCTGCGAATGCATATATAGAAGTGAAAATATCCTGATGCTCGTTAAAAAAAAAATAAAAATAAAGAAAGAAAAAATTACACACACACACACACACACACACATATATACATACATAGATATGTGTGTGTGTAGAGAAACTGATATACAGTAAACTTTCCCTTGAAAATATTATCTTCAAAATGTTATAAAGAAATACATGTGAAACTGGTATACAGTAAACTTTCCCTTGACAGTATTATCTTCAAACTGTTATAAAGAAATACATGTGTTAAAGCAAGGTCACTTAATTGTAAAGTTGCATGCCTCTTACAGATGTTAGAAGCAAAGTCCATTAAGTGTAGGAAGATCCATCAAATGGTTCTTGGCATCATAAATTTAATATTGAGTTATCCTACCATGTGGACGTAGCTTATCCTCTTCGATTTTGATCAAATCACGCAAATTGTATTGTATTAAATGAATGATTTTCATTGCAAAAAGTGGACATCATCAAAAGTTTGTGAGCATGACCCTATTGGTTTGAGAGGGGGAATTATATTTCTTGCGGGAAGATCACGATGAGAACATAGAAAAAGAAAATTGGTCTGAAGAGTGAAATGGATGTGGATAAATAATAAATTATCCCCCCCACCAGACACCCACGCCCCAACAAAAAAAAAGAAAAAAAAAGAAAACACTTCCCATCCACTTACGAAGAAATTGAGAATGTGAAAAGGGTCAAAATGTTGACATGGCGAGCTCCGCTTTCTATTTCCTTTCCAAACACTTTCCAAGTGTACATAAAAAATGGAAAGTGGAGTCACTTTCCAATTTTTCTCCACTTTCCATTTACTTTCTGGTTGCCAAATATGCCCGAAGGTCTATTTCTGAAGCTATATCTTGTCTTTCTATAGTTCTTGGAAAAATTGTTTTACAAAGACAAGGCTTATATAACACTTGGCATAGGAGACACACTGGTGCTTGATGAGGCAGATACACAAGTCAATCTTGATACAAGGACAATGCAAATATATTTGCACACATTTGATTTAAACTTTAAGAATGCAGAGTTTATATTCAGTAGCATACAAATGCTCAATTGCTAAGTGGCACAGCAATGCTAATGCACTGGTATCGAGCATTGCTTCATGAAGTTTAGTGCATTGCCAAATATGCCCGAAGGTCTATTTCTGAAGCTATAGCTTGCCTTCTTGGAGAATTTTTTTTTAAAAAACAAAGCTTATAAAACACTTGCCAAAGGAGACACTGGTGCTTGATGAGGCAGATACATATGTCAGTTTTGATACAAGGAGGCAGATACATATGTCAATCTTGATACAAGGACAATGCAGATATATTTGCACACATTTGTTTTAAACTTTAAGAATGTAGAGTTTATATTCAGTAGCATACAAGTGCTCAATTGCTAAGTGGCACAGCAATGCTGATGCACTGGTATCAAGCATTGCTTCATGAAGTTTAGTGCATCCCATATTGTATAATACTGCGTTTCCCAGATATGGCTTAAACTGCATACCTAATAATTTAGATTTCTCAACCTTTCTGGTGGCCTTCTAAGGTTTGCGACGAGACAGTTACTCGTATTTCCTTGACAGAATTTGGCATCAAGTTAGCAACATGTTAACGGCTGATTGTAGAACATGGTCAGCTGTTTTGTGTCAACATGTAATGTGTATCTGCTTGACTTAGACAATGATGAGCCTGGAGGTTGGAACATTAAGATCTATATAAAACTAAAATTACTAGGAAATATTTAGTAGGTAGTTACTCATGAGAAATAATTACTTTTTTTTGTTGCGTCTTTTAGATTTTTTTTCCTATTTGTGGAAATTTCAGACTTTAGACACACAAATATTGGTTGGATTATACACTTTCCATTAATCTAGTTGTACAGATCTAACATTCTCCACAATATATTCAAGTGTGACCCACCACTTACTTTATTCCTTACAAACATTGCCTTTTCAAAATTTTGGCTAGCCCCAACATCCCATGGCAATATGTGGTGGGAGACATTTTAAATCTTCCCTCTACTGTTCTAGTAGAAGAATTTGTATATATTTATAGAAAAAATAGGAGATATAATCAACATATCTAATTTTTAAGTAATTGTGTAAACTTTTCTAAATTATTTTGAGCTATCTTTACAAAATTAGAGACCTATTTATTCTTTTCTTCTTCTTTTCTTTTTACACTTGATTGTTCTACCTGGCGACAAAATCTGCAATTTAGCTAATCACATTTCAACCATAACATCAACACGAAGCCGACTAAAGGTCTTAAGTAAAATCTGCCAAATGAAAATGAGGCTGAAACCGTAGGGTAACAGAAAATATCTTACTGACTGCACATCAATGAACTTATGAAATGATAAAAACACAAACGTGTGGTATCTAAAGCCTTAGTGAATATTGTTCTCGAAATTGATACACCTCCTGAACTTGTTTCTTAAAAAGGACAACTTTGGACAAAGTCAAAAGCAAAACACTGACCATAAGAGCACAAGGCCCAACAAAAACTTAAAGAACCTATGTCAATAAAAAATTAAAATTAAAATTAAAAATCAAAATGACTATTCTATTCACAGATAAAAACCAAAAGAAAGGAAAAAGAAAATCAATATCAACCCCTGAAAAGCAGTCAATTCAAAATTTGAAGAATTTGTATATACTTATAGAAAAAAGAGGAGATATAATCAACATATCTAAGCTTGAAGTAATTGGGTAAACATATCTAATTTACTTTGAGATATTCTAACAAAATTAGAGAGCTATTTATTCTTTTCTTCTTTTTTTTCTTTTTATACTACATTGTTCTACCTGGTGACAAAATCTGCAACTTATTAGCTAATTACATTTCAACCATAACATAAACACGAAGCCGACTAAATGTCTTAAGTAAAATCTGCCAAATGAAAATGAGGCTGAAATTGTGGGGAACAGAAAGTATCTAATATCTTACTGACTGCACATCAAGGAACTTATGAAATGATAAAACACAAACGTGTAGTATCTAAGGCTTAATTGATATTGTTCTCGAAATTGAAACACCCCCTGAAGTTTTCTTAAAAAGGACAACTTTGGACAAAGTCAAAAGCAAAACACTGACCATAAGAGCACGAGACCCAACAAAAACTTAAAGAACCTACGTCAATAAAAGATAAAAATTAAAAAAAAATGAAAAAAAAAATTCAAAATGACCATTCTGATCACAGATAAAAATCAGTATCAGCCCTTGAAAAACAGTCAAATTGAAAGATTTGGAAGAAAAAAAGGCCCAACAACAACAACTTGAAGAACCTACATCAAGCCAAAATACAAAAAAAAAAAAAATCAAAATGAACACTCAATTTAGAGATAAGAAACAAAAAAAAAGAAAAATCAATATGAAGCCCTCAACCCTGAAAATGGTTAAATAGAAAGACTTGGAAGAATGAAAGCAAAGAAACTAAAAATTAACCTGAATACCAATGGTCCTCAATCATCATACGATCAATGTAGCACTCGCTGCCGATTGTCATTACAGAATATCTGTCGATGTTCTCTAACATGTCAGTGTTGGAGGCTACTCAAGTGCCTGGAGTTGGGAAGAGAGGAATTCATGATGAAATTTCGGACATTGAGTTGCATGTTCAATTGGGTTTTTATACAGTGATCATGTGATTGTTGATATTAAGCCAAACTTAAGTATTATATGAAATAGAAGTCTTATCCTCCATGATTGATCACACTGGATCTTGTAGTTGAATGAAATCAGCTGCTTTAGAAATTTTATCTTTAGTAAACTTAATTGAAGCGAAGGTAACCATTTATTGCTAGACTTAACTGAAGAAACCCTAACTATTCTAGTAAACTTACTTTGGCAATCACCCTCTGAAAATGTTCAAGAATTCTAAGGGCCACCATAGATTGTATCCAAGGATGCACCTTGGTGGCATCTCAGCCCTAGATCAAATAGGCCAGCTCATGTGAGCATTAACTCAAAAGAGAGTGGAGCCCACTAGGGGTGGTAAACGATCGAATCAAATCGAATACTAAGGTGTTCATATTTGTATGTTTAAAATTATTGAATTCGAATGCGGACTCAAATACTCATATGCGGAGTTTTTTGAATTCGAACTCGAATACTTGGTATTTGCTAAAGAATTTGATTTTTAAATAGTATTTAAATTCATAAATAAAAATTATTCATTTATAATATATGATGTATATATATATTTAAATAAAAAAATTTATTAGAAAATAGATTTAACATTATTTAAGTCTTAAAATTAGTGCATAAAACTTAGAAATGGCAAGTGGGTTAAAAATATGACATCATATGTGCAATAATACAAATTATAAGTGATCAAATGTTAAATTAATAGTTGATAGACAAACGAATCGAATATACATCTGGTTAAATTCTATTCGTTAGTAAACTTGAATACTAAAAAATATTTGTTTAGTGGTAAATGAACTACCGAATCGAATATGACCGAATAGTTACATGAACAGTTATTGAACTATTTGTTAATTATTTGGTTCATTTCCACCCCTAACTGTAATATTCATTTCGTTAGTGTTGAACATAAAAAAAAAATCTTACGGGGTCTTATTTTATATCTAGTAGAAGGGCTGTCCATCCGGGCCGGCCCGGCCCGGCCCGGCCCGGAAAACTGGGCCCGGGCACGGGTGGTCCGGGCCGGGCCCGGGCACGGGCCCGGGTCTGAGCGGGCCGGACACCGGGCCGGCCCGGTTTGATTTTTTTTAGAAATTTTTTTTGTTTTTTTTTTAATTTTAACAAAACCATAAACCATAAATTATTATAAAAAATGTCATAAATTTAATTAAT
>NC_033796.1:108613820-108685419 GCF_001876935.1 Asparagus officinalis
ATCTTACTCTTTTTCTCTCTCCCCCTTTTCCCTTAAGCTATTGCTCCTCTCTGCTGTATTCTTTACTTTATCTAATTCTTGTAAACAAGGGTTATCTTTTGCAGTAATTAGTTTTAAATGTGCTAATACATGCTTACAGATTCTGAATCTTAAACTTTAGTGTTTTAAATCTTCATCTGGCAGGCGTGAGCTTGCGAAGGAGGTGACTGAGTTGTTGACGGGAGCTGCCGAAGGAGCTAAGTCCCTGATTGATGCTAATGATCGCCTGATATTATATGTTGAAATAGCTAGATTATTTGGCAGTCTCGGTTATCAGCGCAAAGCAGCCTTCTTCTCGAGGCAAATTTCTCAGTTGTATCTGCAACAAGATAATGCATGTGCAGCTATAAGCGCTATGCGAGTCTTGTCATTGACTTCAAAGGCATACCATGTTCAAAGTAGAGGGGCCAACCCAAAACTACATTCATCGCCTGCTGTGAGCATCAACTTACTTAGTCTTACAACATTTTACTCTTCTTAAGTTGGCTGTCCCATGTGATGAATTTGATTGATAACAAACCACATGCAGGTTTTCCCCAACTACTATACAGTTCCTTTTTCCTCCTTTTTCTATGTTTCCTTAATATATTTACTCAATTTAATCTGGATATCTATCCTTTTTATTTACAACGACGTTTTTGAGAGAAACGTCATTGTCCTAGCACATTTGGATCTGTCATTGGGTAGAGTCTCACCAGATCCCAATGTTGATTTCAGCAGAGGTAGGAACACTTAATGTCTAGATACCTCTTTCTTGTGGATGATGTATATCAAATTTTGCTGTGGTCAATTATTCCCATGCAATTTAATAGAGACAAATACTTGATAAAATCGATTAAATGATTTGAGATTGTGAATGAGGATCATGATTGAAGATCATCTCCATCTGATGATGCCATTGCACTATCTGTCACACTGCCAGTATTTGATTCTTAAAGTAACTCTGGTAAATTGTGTGCTATGAACTTCAGCATTTTACTGTCATCCTTTTTGTTATTTATTATACAAGCCAGTTATATTTTGTTCTTATTTTGTTTTAGGAACTTGGATGTAGTCATACAGAGAGTGGAAAAGTGCATCCCCAGTCAATAATCTCGTTGTTTGAATCTCAATGGAGTACCCTACAAATGGTTGTTTTAAGGGAAATATTGATGTCCTCAGTTCGTGCTGGAGACCCTCTTGCTGCATGGAGCGCAGCTGCGCGTCTACTCAGATTATTTTATCCTCTCATTACACCTGCAGGGCAAAGTGGTCTTGCAAGTTCACTTACCAATTCTGCTGAAAGGCTTCCAGCTGGGACTCGCTGTGCGGATCCTGCCCTTCCTTTTGTCAGGTGTCCTGTTTTCTTACTTTACAACATCTTTTCCCACGATGTGATAATCTGAGGAAGTTCTCTTTTCTTCAGTTAACTCTCAAGTCCTCACAGCCTTTTTAATTTCTAAATGCTGTTATAAAGGATAGATTAGTGTTTGTTGAAATTTACATAAAACTGAATGGTTATTTTAGCTATTCTTAGTGAAAGGCAGAATATATTAGATGATTTGTTATTTACTGTTCCTCTGTAGACCATATCTTATTGGAAGTTGACATTATCTCACTTCACCGTAAAATCTGGAAAATAATTAATCTGCGCATGTTAGGTTGACCTAATGAGCATTGAGTACAATTCTTGTGCTGCAAATAATGTAAACCTTACATCTGCAATCTCTTTGCTTTAAACAATTACTGCTTCATCTGTTTTGTATTCTCTCGTCTGAGTTTCTTCTTGTAGATAATCATGTTTCTTTCAGTTTGTCATGTTCTTCACTTACTGATATAGTGATTGATGAAGGGAAGATCCTTTTCTTGACCCCCTGTGGTACATGCTTTCTCGATTGTATACCATTAGCCCTTAGTTCACTATGGTAGTTACCAAGCCTTTCTATTCTTATTAAACAAAGTTCTTTTTAGAGATTGCTTCTCCTTCCTTTGCAAGTTATGCAACATATAAATAGATTTTTTTAAGATTTAGTTGAGTGGTTGTATCATAATAATCAGGATGGTTTCCAATGTTCAAATCAATGAGTACTGGGTGCTACCATTCCTTCAGGTTACATTCATTTTCACTCCATCCTTCTCAAGTGGATATCATAAAGCGTAATCCAGGAAAGAAAGAGTGGTGGACTGGTGCAGCTCCTTCTGGACCTTTTATTTACACTCCTTTTAGTAAGGGTGGGTCTACTGACAGCACTAAGCAGGAGCTAACTTGGATCGTTGGGGAGCCAGTTCAAGTTTTGGTTGAATTAGCAAATCCCTGTGGCTTTGACTTACTGGTCGAAAGTATTTATCTTTCAATTCATTCTGGGAATGTGGATGCTTTTCCTGTAAGTGTGAGCCTTCCACCTAATACCTCCAAGGTGATCTTGCTCTCAGGAATTCCAACTAAATTGGGACCCGTCACAATACCTGGATGCATTGTACACTGTTTTGGTGTCATTACAGAACACCTTTTCAAGGAAGTTGATAACTTGCTTCTTGGAGCAGCGCAAGGTCTTGTTCTTTCAGATCCTTTCAGATGTTGTGGCTCAACTAAATATAAAAATGTGCCTGTCCCAAGCATTTCTGTAGTACCACCTTTGCCTCTTTTAGTCCCTCATGTTGTTGGAGGTGATGGTGCTGCCATTTTGTATGAAGGCGAAATTCGGGATATTTGGATATGTCTCACCAATGCTGGAACTGTGCCAGTTGAGGAGGCACATGTATCCCTGACTGGAAAAAACCAAGACTCTGTTATTTCAATACCTCATGAAACTTTGAGGTCAGCACTGCCTCTGAAACCAGGTGCAGAAGTGACGCTTCCAATAACGATAAAAGCATGGCAACTTAGCTTGGTCGATTCTGAGAATGAAACTGGGAGGAGCACGTCGGGAAATACACGAAGGATATCCAAGGAAGGAAGCAGTCCATTGTTGGTTATTCACTATGCTGGTAGATCTTTCCTTCCCTTATAGTCCTTTTGCCCCTCAGCCCTTTTTATCTTCTGTTTTCTAATTCTTTATATTTTTGTCCAGTAACACTAATGGCTATAATCAGGAAAAAAAATATTACAGGTTGATGTAGTGTATATCTTCTTTATGTGGTAGATTTTATTTAATCCTATAGTATGGGGCTATGACCATGAACTTCCATTTAGTTAATGAATATCATAAATAAAATCTATTTGGATTAAAAAACATTCTGCCAGAGGAGACATGAAATGGAAAGGAGAAAATTCAATGGTATATTCTTCATAGATGATCTTACACTTTGTGCTTTTGTGATCCACATACAATCTGAAGCTTACTTTTTAGTCTTGACACTGGATAGTTATGCTATTCCCAGTATAAACGATGAGCAAAAAGTTGGAGAGATGCAGTGTCAGTTAACTGCTCTAATTTTGTTTGAGCAACCAACTGAGAGTAGTTTTAGACCGTATCACAATTTTCTTTGTGGGACGTCGGGGGTTCAAATCTCTTCATATACAGAGTAAGTTTTTTCAAATCTTATAGGAGCACACAAGTTGATTTTCGTAACCATTTGAGTACTGTAAGATGCATGAAGTCCACTTTGACATGATCTATGTGGAGCATCATCATCATCATCATCATCTATGTGCACAACAAGAGTTCTTTTCGTCAGTTTTCCTCTTCTTCTCCTCCTTCCTCTCTTCCTTTTTTTTGTTGGGGTCCCTTCATGCAATCTTGATTCATCCAGTCTTAGGTATTCTTTATCCCTTAATGGGATCATGTGTGCATATGGTTTCTCGAAGAAGTTTTGAGCAAGGTTTTCAATGGCTTTCCATTTTCTCTACGTACTATAGCATTGGATGCCTCTTCATTAAGAACTAATCCATGCATGTGAATGAAGGATCTTTTCCATAGGCGGAATACCAGTATTAGTAACACACATCCAATTTATATGAGGTCATTTTCTTTCTTATGTCTTATTTACTATTATAATAATTCCAATAAAAAAGGTTCTGGTGCGACATGCAGGTATGTTACTCACATTTGGATTTGCTGGTCTAGAAAAGGATCAAACTTCCCATTCAACTTTATTATCCTGATTACTATATTTCCATCAAATCTGTTTTTGCAGCCATCATTAAGTTCTATTAGAATTCTTGTTGGATCATATAAAATCAACTTGCAGATCAATTATAGAGTAATACCAACAAATTAGATTGTGAAGTTTTGTATTTCTGTAAAATTCACCAGCTTATATGAACTTTTAACAACTAAGGGTAAGTTGTTTATAGGTTATGAATGAAAAGGTATATATGTTTTTTCATTAGATGTTGAAGTCTCTGCTAGGTCCTTCTGCACCTAAATTAGTACTTAAGTAAAAAGCGAATACTATTTTCAACGTGTCCCTTCTATATGGTTTGCTTGTTTGAAAAATTCAATTGCTCAATCATTATCCCATTTTTTTGTTTTCCAGGGCCATTGTCACATCCCAGTCAATCGTCAAGCACTGAATTTCCTGTGACTCCAGGAAGGCGACTGGTTGTTCCATTGCATGTATCTATATTACAGGGATTACAATTTGTGAAAGCTCGTTTACTATCTATGGAAATTCCTGCACATGTTGGGAAAACCCTTCCAAAAAATGTTTCTGTTGCTGAAAATGTTACCAAAGCGCTCCATGTTCGTGACACCGCAGACCAATTTGTGAAATTCGATTTGTACAGAGGAAGCTGGGGTTTGCATCTTCTTGAACTTGAGTTGTCCAATCCTACCGATGTTGTATTTGAAGTTAATGTATCTGTCCAGTTAGATACTCAAAAGAGCAAGCAAGAACATGGTTCTGGTGAACTAGGGTGTCTTAAAACGAGAATTGACCGTGATTACTCTGCTCGGGTGCTAATACCACTGGAACACTTTAAACTGCCTGTTCTTGATGGTTCTTTCTTTTTAAAGGATTTTCAGACAAATGATCATTTAGGTAGTGAAGTCTCAAGCATGACTGAGTGGAATACCAAAGCTGAGCTGAATGCTTCCATCAACAATTTGATCTCAAAAATAAAAGTAAGATGGCAATCTGGACGGAATAGCTTGGGCGAGTTGAACATCAAGGATGCAACCCAAGCTGCACTGCAAAGTTCAGTTATGGACATATTACTTCCTGACCCTTTAAGTTATGAGTTCAGGCTAGCAAAAGATGGCGATAAAACAGAGAGGATGGATAATGTAGTGGACTCAAATATGGCCTCTGTTTTATCAGCTGAGGCTTCTGGTAACAATGGTGAAGAAAGCACCTTAAGATCTAAAGATTATGTATCAGCTCATGAAATGACGAACATGGAGGTTTCCATTCGGAATAATACCAAGGAAAGTATCCGAATGAGCCTCAGCATAGCATGCAGAGATGTAGCAGGTGAGAATTGCATCGAAGGAGGCAGCTCAACCGTCCTGTGGTCTGGTATGTTTCTTCAATATTTTTGAATTGAGTGGCATCTCATTCATAGTTTCGGCACATCATTATTTTTCATATGTACCTTCAATATGTGAATGTGCAAATTTCTGCTCTAGATCTTTTGCTTGATAACTTATTTGTGCATGTAGACCCAATATACATAGACATGACAAGTTTTTCCAATTTAGACATGACAAGTTTTTCCAATTCTTATGACACAGGCAACTCAAAACACACGTCTGCACGCTAGATTTATCAATTATTTAGAGGGTGTAATTTGGTGCGCTAAGCACTATACCATACATGTTAAGACTCCTGCGGGCACTGTGGGCTCATATTGTACATGACTTTATTATGTGATCATAGTCATCATACTAAACCAACTCCTGTACACACTTACCACACACCACAAATCTATATGGCTAAATTAATCTGTTTTCTCCGCTATTCTCCTGAAAGCAATCTGCTAGCTACATTAGCAAGTGTATGACCCTCTTTACTATCTGGTTGGTCCTTCTAGTTTTTCAGTCACAAATTTATCAGGAAAAGCTTCTCGTTTCTAGCTGACAAATTGGTTTTTGTTGCACTTACCCAGGCCTTTTTACAGTGATCTTTCCTCATCTCATACTCAACCGGAACTACTTTGATTGCTGATTAATTTACTTAGTTTATGTCCCATTGCCATATTGCCATCTCAGAAGCACAGACGGGAGCGTAAAAAACTGATGTTATTTGGAGAAATATAGAAAACAGTAATATTTTGCATGCAAATAGCAATGCATATTAAAAAAAAAAAATCGTGTCTTTTGCTGTTAGTGCATGCACATGAATGCGTCAGACATACATGCAACTCCAAATTGATACTACCGGTTCCTTATGTGCTCATGCCGCACCCTCATTTTTAACCATGCATCTTTTCTTCTCCTATAGGCATCCTTGGAGGAATCAGTTTGGAGGTTCCCCCTCTTCACGAAGTAACGCATCCATTCTCCCTCTACTTTCTTGTACCTGGAGATTACACACTACTCGCTGCGGCTGTCATAGACGACGCTACTGATGTACTCCGGGCCCGTGCAAGAACTGATTCACCCGAGGGTCCCATCTTTTGCCGTGGGTCCCCTTTCCATGTTCGTGTTGCCGGAACAGCTTAACAGGTGTAATTTTCTCAAAAATTGAAAATGTTGGGCGAGGACATTATGTGTTTAAACTCTTGATTGTTTGTATTTCATTCTCTTATGATTCTTCTATAGAGAAGCACCTCTTATTTGAGGCCTATGGAATTTGTAATTGGATCCTATGTGGTGTAATGAGCATCTTCAATTTTTCTTTTAGTGAATGATTCAACATTTTTATATTAACTTCTGCGCAAGTCGTCTGCTTGAATGATTTCTGAGACGACGTAGTTATTTATTTTTACGGAGCCAAAATCTTTTGCTTTCTGAAGTGCAATGAGTTTCTATGGCCGCTTGGTTCATTTTCTAGAAAAACCTAAAAAGAGGAAATTAGAAAAGAAACCTCAGAAATGATTTCAATCCACTTCAAAAGATTTGAAATGGGTTTTCCTAAATTAGAATCACATCAATCAACCAATGTGAGTAAGCTACCTCACTTTTTCTTGTGGTTTCAAAGTTGTAAACAAACTAAGTTGTAAACAAACTAAACTAAGGGGCTGTTCGGTTCAATTTTTATAAAAAAAGGAAAAGGAAAAGAAAAAGTGCTCAAATTTTAATTTCCTTGTATTTGTATAAAATTTATAGGAAAAGTTTTATAGAACTCAAAGAGTACTATATTTCTTTTTTTCTTTTTTGCTATTTATTTGTTTGGTTCAAATCATGAAAAAGTTCCTAACTTATTAGAAAATATGTTGTTTTCTTTTTCTTTTGTTTGATTGGATATCACTTTATAGAAAATAGATTACTAACAGTGCCTATGAGAAATCACATGAAAAATGATAATGATGTACTTAATTATGATTTTAATATAAGTTGTCAGATTTCTTGGCAATTTCCTCTCATTTGGAGAGGAAACTGATTTCTATAAAATACCCCACTTTTTCCTAATTTATAGAAAATATTTCTATAATTTTTTTTGAACCAAACATGGTTTACATAAATCTACAAAAATCTATTATTTACAAAAGTACCATTGTCTGATATTTTCTCAAAACTTTTCCATAAAATGGGTGAACCAAACACCCCCTAAGAGAACCGTATAGAAATGAGTGGAAACTAGTACAACGTCACATGGCTTTGTAGAAATGACCATGGAATCCAAGCTTTTTCCATAATTTTTTTTTGAAACAAACATGCCCTTAAGTTAGGGGTGTGCAACGGTCGGTTCGGTTCGGTTTTTACTAAAATTTGAACAACCGAACCGAACCGCCTATAATTCAAAACCGAACCCAACTGTTGCAAGTCGGTTCGATGCGGTTCGGTTCGGTTTGTTCGGTTCTAACTTTATCAAACTTCTTATCAAACAACAAACTGTGTTAAAGAAAAAAAAGATATCAACAAAGTAGGAGATTATGAAGCATTAAAAATTAATATAATGATATTGTTTTCAACTCATAATGATTCAGAAAATGAGTTTAGGGTTTGAGTCTTTGACTCTTTGGAGACGGGTCGGGTAGGGTTTGAGATCAGAATGAGTAGTATTGCACTATATTCGGTCGGTTCGGCTCGGTTCGGGTTGAAAAGTTTTCAAACCGACCCGAACCGCCATACTCATAAAACCGATTTTTTCGGATCGGTTCGGGCCGGTTCGATCGTTTTTTTCGGTTTGGACCGAACCATGCTCAGCCCTACCTTAAGTAGAAAATAGTTTCCAACCAGCTGGCCTAATCTAAGAACAACGCTATTCTAGTCATGAGAATAGTTATGACATGCTTGATGTTAAATCCTCGTGTCGATCACATATAACAGAAAAATTATATCTATGAAACAATGTGATAATGAATCCCCTTTTTTGCCACTCAGAAAATAATTTTATAATCTTTTACATAGAATGATAACCTAATTAACCATTAGTAAATAAAAAAATTAGAACAGTTTTTTAATAAAAAGTTAACTAGAACAGTTCATCAAGATTTATTTAAATATCCTTAGAAGTTGGAAAAAAAAGTGCCAGATAATCCTTCCGGGATTTGAAAAGTGATATTTTACCCTCCTTTAAATTTCTAGTTAAAAAGCGAAAAAGAAAAAACAAAATTTAGGTGTAATCATCAATTTCCAATAAAATAATCTTATATCTTTTACCTCCAAATTTAGATATCTGATAATTTACCCCAACTTCTCCTAAATTTATTCCTCCCACCTCTCAATTTTCAAATATCACTTTCTGTATCTAATTCTACGTCAATAAGTTAATTGATTTAATCAGGGGTATATCAGTAATATTGACATTAACGGGTAGAAGAAATCAGTACGGGAGATTTGCAGGGAAATTAGCAAAAATCTAGATTTTGAGAGAAATATGCAAAATAGATAGATCAGAGGGCTGCATATGAAGAAAAACCCATAAAACAATTAAATTTCTAATATTAAACCTCAAAGTTTCGGGGGGTGAATCAGAAGCTAATGTCTAAAGAAGGGGACAAACTAAATTTTCCTTGAATAAGCACGTCGCACAGAAAATTCTCACTAGTGATTTTTGCAAAGGAAAACCAACAAGTACCACCGTCAGCTGGGGCTTTGGAACGATTCAGGTATAAACCCTTGTCCCTATTTATTCTCTTTTTCTTGGATTTGGTAGCATTGAGGACCCTTTTCAAATTAAAGTATAAAATAATGGGCCGTTTTCGGATGAAGCATTCATAATTGTGGATGTTTTTCATTACATTTTAGGCAATTAGGGAAATTGGGTAGGTTCTGTTTTCGCATTTCATGTCTTTTGGATGTAAGCTGAATCCTGTTCATCTTTATTCTGTATCTTGTTCATCTTGATTCTCTGAATTTTTATATATGGATTTTATTGTTGTGCGCGGCGGAAGCCAAAACCAAACCCATGTGCTTCAATAAACCAAAACAAACAAACGCCGAGATAATGTCAAACAATGCAAAATAACAACACAGACACGAACAACCAATTTTAACGTGGTTCGGCAAGTTGCCTATGTCCACGGGGCAAGAAGGGGATGATGTTTTCACTAATAGAGAAGAAGAGTACAAACTGAGATTACAAATCACTCGAACTCATCAATTAATCTCACAAACAAATCTCTAATTCTCTCCAAATAAAACCCTAACCAATAGCTCAGAAAATACATCTTTTCTGTACTCCAAATATCCCCAATTCAATCACCAATCAAAGCTAAAGAAATCCAAATACGTGTGTTTGTATTTATAGCAAACACCAATTCCAAACAAAACAGGAAACCAAGCCCAGGCCCAACCCGACCCGCGGTTGATCGCCGAATCCATCGCGGTCGACTGCCAAAAGTCCAAAGACTTTTCCCTGTGCTGTGCACGTTCACGGTCAATCGCCGCGTCACTCGCGGTCGACCGCGTAGCTTCCAAATTGTTCCGTCTCCAATTTTTTGAACCTTGTTGTTACCTCTTCAATTCTCTACCTCGGCGAAGTTTTTCCAAAACTGAGCCGATACCAACCAAAATAAATGTCACTTATTGCATCCAGTACGAAGTGGAACAAAACCACGATAACAGACTCAATCTACAACAAGTCGAGACTCAAATGAGAATGTGATTACTCTCTAAACGTCGGTATCTACTCATCAAATCAGCTGCATCAAAACCGACTGCCTACGTATCCTTTTGTCCAAGGAATCAAGCTTTCACATAGTTCCCCAAATGGCCTCCAAAGTCCCTCAATCAAATAAAAGAGTTCACAACTCTTCACCAATAAATTTGCGGCTAGCTCTCCCAATGGTCCCAAAGTGAAACAAACCAAACACCTCCAACTGAGATGAACCAACGACCATATCCAAATTAAAACTATGTCCACCAGCTGTACTCGAATCAACCAACTCATCATCTGCATCCAAATCTAAATGATCCCCAAACTGTGTCATCTTAGCTGGAATCCCAAACGATGCAGTATGATCTGAAGTATGTGGAGTAATCTTCATCTAACGTGAAGTAGCATCACACTCCACCTGCTGTGATATCCCAACGATCTGATCAACACTCTACTTGCTGAGAGTCAAATATGATATTCCTGCTCAGAACAAAATCAGAAGCTCCCAACTGATAACCAAACGAGCCTCTGAATCCCAAATGTGCTATCAAATCAAATCTCACATCCTCGATGTGATCAAATGTTAGACAACCAAACATCCGACGTAACCCAAAATCTAAAGCAGCTCTACCAGATCCTAAATCTCCAAACGCAGCAGTCGACAACCTATGACTAAGATGACTCAAACATATCAAAGCCTCAACACCAGAATCAATGCTCGACATCAAACGCTGGTCCTCCTCCAGAAAGGAACGACCAATCAAAAATATCATCTCATCTCGTTGCCCCAATGTTTTCCCTCCAATAAAGTGTCTCAAACTGCCGTGAGCTCGGCACGAATACAGAAACGGATCTCTTTTGTACTTCTCACTAAAATAAGAACGAAGTATCTTCATTCTTCTGTCTTTCTTACACTTCTTCAACATGTTGTAGACTACTAGGACTTCATTCAAACGGGACATGGTTGCAACCCAAACATGTCTAGAACAATCGTTAACAAAAGAAACCAAATATCGATTACCTTCCAATGATGCCTTCTTAGAAGACTCCCAAATGCCTGAATGAACACCACCTATAAGACCTCTCAATCAATGGATAGAAGTGCCAAAATCCACCTCGGTCTCTTTGCTCATACCAATGTGCTCAAAGAACTTCAATATGCAGATCAAGACACTTCTCAATAATTCAATGCACCGTATCAACAATCAAATATCCCAGCCTCAAATCCTTCTTTCTCAGCCATAATTCTCAAAGCACCAACAAAACAATGCGAAACAAACAAAGAATAGATCCAAACTGAAAAAAGAGATTTTTACCTCCAACTGAAACCCTAATAAGGCTCTCCGAAAGATCTCACTCCACACGACGAAAACGAGATCCACAAATAAGAAAAATCTCACATTTATCACCAACTGAAGTCCTAGACAAACTTCCAAAGCGATCTACTCCTCCAATTAGCCCAAGCGTAGTCCAAACTCTGATACCACTTATTGTGCGTGGCGGAAGCCAAAACCAAACCGATGTACTTCGAGAGACCAAAACAAACAAACACCGAGAGAAGGTCAAATAATGCAAAATAACGGTACAAACACAAACAACCAATTTTAACGTGGTTCGGTAAGTTGCCTACGTTCACGGGGTAAGAAGGGGATGGTGTTTTCACTAATAGAGAAGGAGAGTACAAACTGAGATTACAAATCACTCGAACTCATCAATTAATCTCACCAACAAATTTCTAATTCTCTCCAAATAAAATCCTAACCAATAGATCAGAAAATACATCTTTTTTGTGCTCCAAATATCCCAAATTCAATCACCAACCAAAGCTAAGAAATCCTAATACGTGTGTTTGTATTTATAGCAAACACCAATTCCAAACAGAACAGGAAACCAAGCCTAGGCCTAGACTCGACCCGCGGTCGACCGCCGAACCCATCGCGGTCGATCGTGGAAAACGACAGAACACAAAAACCAATTACAGTGTCTCGCGGTCGACCGCCGCGCCAGTTGACGCGGTCGACCGCCAAAAGTCCAGTGACTTTTCCCTGTGCTGTGCACGTTCGCGGTCGACCGCCGCGCCACCCGCGGTCGACCGCCGCGCCACCCACGATCGATCGCGCAACTTCCAAATGGTTCCGTCTCCAATTTTCTGAACCTCGTTGTTTCCTCTTCATTTATGTCTTAGGTGGAGGTGGTGGGAATCTACATTGAAATAAATTTTGTTTTGGATTCTATATTGATATTATTAAAAGCATGTTTCACGACACTGAATTTTTACTATTAAAAGCATTTCCATATTGATATTATTAAGGGTTTATTGTGCTTTAATACTCCAAAGTTTTACTCTTTTTTTTATTTTTAAATTTAACTTTGATACCATGAAGTTTAAATTTGTCCAAGTAATTATACCTTGGAAATTCTGTTTATGTTTTCATGATATTTTTGGACTTTTATTCTCTTAGTTTAAAAAGATTCCCCACCAAATCCCTTTTTTCGTCCTCCATCTATTTAAAATGGAACACATTGCATAAACCCCAATTCATTTCTTCACCTATTTCCAACAGAAAGCAGTGAAAATTGGTAAGAAAAACTCTCATTCAATTTGCATATGCTGTTATCATGATTGTGGATTGTTTTGTTCAATTTTCAATGAAGATAATGTTTTCTTTAATAAAGACACACTAACTAGCATATATTACATAATAACTTTAAAAAACATTGATGATAAAGGAAAGAATCCAGAAATTCTTGATTCTGGGAGCAATAATATCAAGAAAAGTTGGGTTAGCCTATTTGCGGATAACAGGAAATCTGGAAATGGTATGAATTTGAATTTTGTGAAGCTTGATAATAATGATTTTGTGTCTTTTAGTGAGGAGGAATGGAGTGAAGGAAATGCAAATTGGCAATTCTCTTTAATTGGTCAAGTTTTAGGCTTAAATGTTAAATTTAAAGCCATGGAAAATTTTGTGCATAAAGCTTGGATTCACTGGTCAGCGCTTGATTTGTGTTTACTCAAACCAGGTCTGTTTTTGTTCAAATTCGAAAATAAGGTAGAGATGGAGAACATTCTTGTGAATGGCCCGTGGTTTTTTGGCTCTAGACCCCTCCTTCTGAAAACCTGGTCTAATGAAGATGATCTCGAAAAGATAAATGAAAATGTCTATCCCTTGTGGATTCAGCTACCAGGGCTAAGACTTAATTTGTGGAGTTCAAATGCTATAACTAAAATAGCTAGTCATATTGGTAAGACAATTGCCACTGATGCTTGTAAACAAAGGCTAGCTTATGCAAGGGTCTTGGTTGAGGTTCACATGCCCTCTTCTCTTCCTGATATTATTCCAATCCATGGACCTAATGGTAGGATTTATAACCAGAGGGTGATCTATGAATTAAAGCCTAAGTGGTGTGATAGTTGTAAGCTTGTAGGGCATGACACAAATTACTGTAAAAAACACCCTAAAATACAAAGATGGGTTCCAAAGGTTATACCTGGAAACATGGGTGGTAAATCTGATATGACAGGAGTTCAATCAGATCATGCTCAATTTCAGAAAGAGACTGGTGTTAGAATGCAAGTCTCTCAAATAGGAAATAATGAGGAAATGTCTAAGAGCCAAAGCACTGCTGTGCATGTTGTGCATGTTCAGACTTTAAACTCAGATATTACAAATATTGGGGCAGATATGGTAGGGAAGTATAATTCACCTAATTATGTGCATATTGTTCAAGACAAAGGATTTGGGGGCTCTACTGGTAGGGGTAATGTCAGAAGTTACTTTCAAGGGGAGAATTCTGATTTGATAGGAGCTCAATTAGATCATATTCAAATTCAGAAGGAGAATGGTGCTAGAATGCAAATCTCTCAATTGGGTAATAGTGAGGAATTGTCTAATAGCCAAAGTAAAGCTGTGCATGTTGTGCATGTTCAGGCTCTAAACTCAGATGCTGCAAACATTGAGACAGATATGGCAGGCAAGCATAATTCATATGTGCATAGTGTTCAGGACAAAGGGTTTGGGGGCTCTACTAGTAGTGGTAATACCAGAAGTTACTCTAAAGGGGAAATTCCTGTGCATGCATTTCAAACTATCAAGACAAGATCACATATGCAAAAATCAGGTCTCATAGTGTTTCCAAATTTAGGGAATTCATTTGCTCATCTTAATGGTATAGACGATGATCCCTCTACTGTAGATAGGGGGAGGCACAATTCTATGAATTTTTCTTTCTGGAATATTAGAGGGCTAAACAAGTCCTCAAAGCAACAATCAGTTAAGCTTCATATTCAGCAGTACCATCTTTCTTTCATGGCTCTCATTGAAACTAGAACTAAGGCTTCCAAACTTCTAGTTATAGCTAAAGAGATTGCTTGCAATTGGAATTGGTTTTTAAATGTTTTCAATTCTTGTAAAACTAGAATTTTAATACTATGGGATCCAAACACATTGGATATTCAGGTTGACAGCTACTCTCCTCAGCATATCTCTTGCTCAGCCAAATCTTTAGATGGAAGGATCGAATATCGTATTTCTTCTATATATGGTTACAACCAGGTTGAGAATGGGAAATCTCTCTGGTCAGAGTTAAAACAAATTCAACAAGCTATTGGAAACAAGCTATGGATCCTAAGTGGTGATTTTAATGCCATAACTGAAAAGGAGGACAAACTTGGTGGAGCAATGGTTAGTGAGGCTGAAACAACTGATTTTAGGAACTTCATTGATAGTTGCCACCTTTCTCACTTGAAAACTGAAGGCTGCTTTTTTACTTGGAACAATAAACAAGATGCAAAATCCAAAGTTTGGAGTAGACTAGATAGAACTCTGGTAAATGGTGCTTGGCTAAATTTACATAATGCTAGTCATGTTGAATACTTATTACCCAATTGCTCAGATCATTCACCAGCTTTGGTGTCTATATATGATGAATGTGTGCAAGGCAAAAAACCATTTAGATTCTTCAAGATGTGGATCAATCATGAAAATTACCTATCCTTAGTATCCTCTATCTGGCAAACTCTTATTCCGGGATGTGCAATGTATTCGGTTACTAGCAAGCTAAAATTATTGAAAACAGCCCTCAAGGATCTGAACAAGAAAAGCTATCACAACATTAGTGAGCAGGTTAATAGAGCAAAGGCTAATCTGGAGAATGCTAAAAAAAGCTACAATCTGGTCCTCTAAATCCTGATTTCATTGCTCAGGAAAAAAATTGTGTAATTTCACTCAATAAGCTAATTGAGTGTGAACTATCTTTCTTCCAGCAAAAGTCCAGAATTCAATGGTGTTTACAAGGTGACAGGAATTCAAACTTCTTTCATTCTGCTATCAAAGCTAAAAGGAATCTTAACAGAGTTATGGTGATTTACAATAATGAAGGAGACAGAATCACTGATGGGGATATGATCATTCAAGAACTAGTTGATTTTTACAAGAATCTTCTGGGCTCTAGTACACCAATTGCCAAATCAGATAATAATACCATTCGCAATGGTCCTTGTTTAAATGAAGCTCAAGCAAACCCCCCATCTTCTGCTGTGACCAGAGATGAAATAAAAAAAAATATAATTTTCTCTATGGATGATAACAAAGCTCCTGGGCCTGATGGTTTTAGTGTGTCCTTCTACAAATCAACTTGGAGTGTTATTGGTGATGAGGTAACTAAGGCTATCTCTGAATTTTTTCAAACTGGGAAAATCCTTGGAATGATTAACTCTACTTCCATCACTTTAGTTCCAATAGTGAAATGCCTTAAGACTCCATCTGATTTTAGACCTATTGCTTGTTGTAACCGTCTCTACAAAATAATTTCAAAAATCCTCTCTAACAGGATTAAAGCAGTGATGGGTTATCTAATAAACGAGGCTCAATCTGCCTTTGTTAAGGGTAGACATATCTCAAGTAATATCCTGCTTGCAAATAAGATTGTGAAGAATTATAATAGGAAGCACATTTCTCCAAGGGTTATGTTGAGCATAGACATTAAAAAGGCTTTTGATACTATTAACTGGGACTTCATAAAAGAGATGCTAATTGGCCTTGGGTTTCCTGTAAAGTTCATAAATTGGATTATGGTGTGTATCTCTACACCCAGATTCTCCATATCATTGAATGACTCTCTTCATGGTTATTTCTAAGGAGAGAGAGGTCTAAGACAAGGTGATTCTTTATCACCTTACTTGTTTAATTTGGAAATGGAGTATCTCTCTAGGAAATTGATGATGCTTAAAGAGAACAGGGCTTTCAAGTTTCATCCTGGTTGTGGTGTGTATAAGATCACTCACCTAATATTTGCGGATGATCTCTTACTTTTCTCTAAAGGTGATTCTTACTTAGTCAAACTTCTCTTTGATTGTTTCAAGGAATGCAGCTCAGTTTCTAGACTGGAAGCAAATCAAGGTAAATGTAAGGTATTCTATGGGGGGTGTTGATGAAACCACTAAAGGTCATATTGATAGGATCCTGAATTTTAATGAGGGAGCTTTCCCTATCAAATACTTGGGAGTTCCTTTGATATACAAAAGGTTAACATATAATGATTGCTCTCCTCTTTTAACCAGAATATCAAATCAATTCCAAGCTTGCTTGAAAAACAGGATGCTATCCTATGCTGGCAGGTTACAGATTATCAAAAGCATTATACTAAGCATTCAAATCTATTGGACATCTAATTATGTCTTGCCTATCAAGGTTTTACGGGAAATTAATGAAATGAGTAGATCATTCCTGTGGGGGAAAGCTGACCAGGGTCGGAAAATGTATCCTATATCATGGGATAAAGCTTGTTTATGCAAGAAACAAGGAGGTCTTGGAATCTATTCTACTCCTATATGGAATATGGCATCAACTCTAAGAACTCTGTGGCTCATTCATATAAACAAAGAAAATCTTTGGATCAAGTGGATACATGGCATATATTTAAAGCACAGTGATATCTGGAATATTCAAGCTAAGAGCAGGGATTCTTGGATGTGGAATTTTTTTTGAAAGTCAGGGATAAAGCTCTGAGTGATTATGGTAATGTTGGCAACTTGATACAACTACTTCAAAGCTGTTTCATGCATTCTAAAATTCAACTTTCTGTACTTTATTCTACCCTATCCCCTGCTGCCTCTGTAGTGCCATGGTATAAGTCTGTGTGGGAGACATCATGCCTACCCAGACACTCATTTGTCAGTTGGCTAGCAGCTCATGACCGATTACTCATACAAGATAGATTGATTAAAAGGAGAATTGTGAACGAAAATAGATGTTGTTGATGCACTGGCATTGAGAGCAGGAATCATCTCTTCTTTGAGTGTCAATATTCAAGGGAAGTTTGGCTACAGATCATGGATCGGCTACAATTCAGGTGGAGGGCTTGTAATTGGGACTTGATTGTGAATTGGTATTGTTCAAGATTGAGGGGGAATGGCTTCAAACAAAAAGTTAAGAAAATGGCACTTACTGCTACAATTTATAGCATTTGATGTGCAAGGAACAATAAAATCTTCAAACAAGAAGTGAAGCCTGCTGAGAAATTGTTCAAGGAGATTAAATTCATCATTCTAACTACCATACTCAACAGAACTTATCTGAAAGAGGACAAGGAATGGATTTGTACTATATAGATACTTGAGTTTATAAGCTACTAGAAGTGTTATCTCAGTTCTACTGAGAAATTGATGTACAAAAACTTTCAGTTTTGGAAGATGAATGGAATTTTCATTTACCAAAAAAAAAAAAACTTTAAAAAACATTAACAAAAACATATACTTTTGTCCAGAATTTAACCTAATTTTAGGAATTGAACTTTGGTATTTGTGGAAAACTGGGAAGAAACACCAAATTGCAGGGAAAAAAGAAGAAGAAAATGAAACAATTAACAAAAAAGACATTAATGTATATTGACCTGCTCTCTGTTAACGGGATTAACTATAGTTTAAAACTTTGGAGTATCAGTTGGACAAATTTAAACTTCAAGGCACCAAAGGAAACTTTAGGGTGTTAAAGCGCAATTAACCTATTACTAGTTTAAGCATTGAAGAGTTTTGAATTGATTTAGATGTTGAAAAGATACTTAAAGGAGGCAGTGGTTTGTTATGAAAATATACCAAGCATGTAATAGCAAATTCTAAACCGTTTACGAATAGATAGCATTCAGTTAAGGAAATAAAGGGCGCCGGAGTGGTTTTAAACATCAATAAGATCATTGAAGGTAGTATAGTTAATAACTAAGAAGATACATGTATTCAGTTCTAGTAGTTCAATAAGCTTATAAACACTACCACGTAAGAAAATCCGTGCCACATCAGCAGCTAAAAAACAGTTTAAGTCATCACGTGCCACACACGTGACGAGCTCTCGCCAGAAAACTGGTCGCCGACGAGAAAAATAGCCTTGTTGGTAAGTTGAATCAATTAAAATGCCTTAAAACAGGTTTGCCTAATTAAAATACCTTCTTGGTGGTAAGTTGAATCAATTAAAATGCCTTAAAACAGGTTTGCCTAATTAAAATACCTTCTTGGTAAATGGGGTGGAATTAAAATACCAATATGGGGTTTGCCTAATTAAAATACCTTCTTGGTAAATGGGGTGGAATTAAAATACCAATATGGGTATTTAGCCGTTTTTTAATTGTCAAAACCTTTTGCTTCTTCTACTGTATTTAAAAGCATATATAAACAATCGATGACTATAGAAAACCATTTGATTCTTTAGCTCAGAACTATATAGTACAAAATGCATTAGACATATGTATATTTTAAGTTTAATGCCTCAGTAAAAACTCAGTTTGCTACAAAAAGAATTAATATGTTATTTTATTTTAATCTATTATTTCCCTCTTTAGGTATTATCAGAAGATGTGAAGAGCTCGCGGTCAACATAATGTCCTATCTTTACATAACAAAAATGGTGAAGTTCAGAGAAAAACTTGCGACCAACAGAGACTGCATACAGGTGATAGAAGCCTACTTGTCCCTCACGCACCTTGATCAGTTGGTAAGATTTTTTTTCCTTTTTTTTACTATTTTAGTTTATATGCGTATTGTTGTTTTTCCCTTATTTACTTTAATTTGTGATCGTCGCCATCCAGGATTGTAATTGAGTCTTCCATTGGCATGTTAGGTGCTCTCTTTCATTTTTATAATTATTATGACCAGTGATTTTATGATCATTGGAATTTCTCTTTTGAGGAGGTCGAAACAGGTTTGACACTGTGAAGTTAGCTAATATCAGGTTTTTATTTTCTTTCTTGGTTTACCAAAGTTTTAACTTTAAATTCTGTCTCCCTAGACTTATAGTGAAGAAGCAGAATATATTGCATCTTGGGTGTTCATGTGGATGTTTATATAACCTTATTCACTTAGATATATGATATGGTTGGACTAGACATTATAACTCAGATTCAGTACCAAAGTTGGGAGCTTGGTATAATTATTTACTTAAATAAAAAAATATCAAATAGTTTACTACGACAAAAATCTGTTAAACAAAACCAAATGCACACACTCTTTTGTCCTCAAATAATGGACGAAGGCAAATCTCGTCTGTTAAAAAATCAAGGGTAGGGTATTTCTTTGATGCGCAATCTTGTCTGTCATTCATTAGAAAAGAAGGAAAAGGGTGAAGGCAAATCTGAATAATAGAAGAATATTGTTATTTCATTTCAAATAACGATACTATTTTGTGCATCAAAGTCAAGCTTCTTTCTGACTTTAGCATGATATAGATTCCTAGGTGTTTGATGCATGGACCTAGGAATCTAAAGTCATACTGTGTTCTAAGTGGACAACATTAAAATTTCTATGGCTAGTGGGTTCATTGTCTTGAATATTTACTTTTTAAAATTGGTCTGGCCTTCTGTTTGAACATAACGAAGTAGGGACAACTAATATCAAACAATAGGCTACTGGGTTCAATGTCTTATGATATTGGATTAATTGCATATAGATTCCTTGTAGTATCACACTCTGGAACTTATTACCCTTTAGTTCGATTTTGATAGATAAACCCCCTGAGTGAATTTTTCCACTCTTTTATTCTTGGGTTCTATTTGCCAAAAAAGAAAAAGAAAAAACAAATTTGTCTTGTCTGCCCCTCTATTTTTTTTGAGTGCACCTTACCCTTACTTTATTATAGAACAAAGAATTTTGCAAGAACTAAGTTATATGCTATTTCTTTTCTTATTTTACTTGACATGATATAATCTAATGAGGCAGATGATGTGCTAGTATAACTATTACAAGTTATGCCAATTGAAACAGTATGAGCAAGAATTTATGTACAATCAATGAAAGAGAGAACTACAGGCGGTCCGATGTGCAATTAACCTCTTCATTTATAAATGCCAAAAAATTCAAATCCTATAAATTTCAATGTGTAGTTGGATGTGCAATTAACCTCTTCATTAGAAAGTCGCACGCCAAGTTAAAACACTGTTTTCTGATGGATCTTTAGATTATATGGAAAGACTCCTAGGACAAACATGGCCTTCAGAGAATCAGAACACAATTGAGTAAATAAAAGTGTGATGCTACAGGGGGGTCTTTGTGCAATTAACCCTAAATTCATTGGTTGTTTTGTATATGTATAAATTAAGGTAGGGACAGCTTGTGTCAAACAATAACGAGGTGGAGATAAGGATCTAATTCCTTGGTCAAAAGGTGTCATTAAAAGGTTACTGTATGAACTTATGACTTTGAAACCCCATTTTGTTTTTTATGCGCATATGCTCTTATCCAATTCTTTTAATAGTGAATTCTTATCTCCATATTCTACATAAAAATATCTCTGGATGCATGTACGATGTTTGACGCCAGAGCAGAATCATTGAAGGACACAAGGTTTAAGTTTGTGGTAGTGGGTGTAGTTAAAGTAAAACAATGACATCCATGAATTTATTAGGGTTTGGTTCTGAGCACTTATAAATACCCCCCTGCTAATCCTAGATAACACAGCGACAAGAAAGAAGCATATAATACTGTAGCCAAAAATTCAAGGGGGTTGAAGATACTAGGTGAAGGTATGGTATTAACACTGGTTCTTTAATTATTGTCGTATGTCATTTAATTAACAATATGATTTTCAATATGATTTTCCTTAGTAAGACTTGAGAATAGATGCAATCATTGTAAAGATCCCTTCCACTCATCAAAACTTTGAGGTATCAAGGGGGCTATGCTAATTTATTTGTACCCAATTGACTCGAAATGATCAAATACCGCTTGAGTCATAAATCCAAACATATTTATCATCTAACTCTATTTGCAGTGTGGGACTAAATTCCATTCCATACCTTTCCCCCCCTAAACCAAAGTCACATAATCATCAGGTCATTTTCATTTTAAGATTCTTTATACAATTATCTAGTGCAGGAAGTGAGAAAATGGAGGCCAAGGAAATCAAATTCATAGACATCAGCCTTAGCCATGATCTAACAGCGGGAAACTACGTGAGCAAGATTGAGAAGATGCGTCAAGACTTAGCAGAGACTTGGACGCGCAATCGTCCTGTATGTATCACTGTACTCGACGAAAAGGATCGTGATTTTGAGAAGAAGCTCACTTGGTTCGACATTGTACTGGTTTTCAATGATGGAAAGAGTAGGGTCAGGCTGAGGATCCGATGCGACCAGCTCTACTTTCAGGGATTTCGCGTGAATGACGCCGGTAAATGGTTCGAGCTGGGGATTGAGGGAAGAGATAAGCACCTCATCGATAAAGAATCAACACTTCTTGGTTTCGGGCATAACTACACTGCCTTGTTACGCGCAGCTGGCTTCGACGCAACAGGAGGTCTTACTGAAGTCACCCTTGGGCGTGAGAAGCTTATAAGCGCAGCGCGATGGCTTGAAAATCCACCAAACGCCAAGAAAAGAGCCGAAGCATTGCTCATTATGATTGTTACATTCTGTGAGTCTATGAGGTTTGTTCCGATTAGTAATTATCTGAGGAGGACATGGCAACAAAGCTTGAAAGCCCCCAGTTGGCTCGAGACCCTAATTCATCGGTGGGGGGAGCTCTCTGGATGTGTTTTATTCTATGATGCTCATCCTACCTATGTATGGGTGCCTCAGAAACTTGTGGTTGAAGGACCGGCACCAGATTTTAAACCAGTAAATGTCGTGGCTCGATCTGTCAACGAACTGCTGGAATATCTTGGCATGTTGCAGAGGGATCCTAGAACTATTGTTCCTCCTAAGCCGTAGATGCGACTTAGTGATGTCCTGTGGATTTTAGAATAATGCTGTGGAATAAATGTGAGCCTTCTAGGGTTTCCATGGGTTCGGAGTAATGTTGTGCTCCTCTGAAGTCTTCTTCTGAGCTACTGTAATGGGCAACTAGTATTGATTATGTCCAACATTATTGTAAGACCAGTCGGCCTTTCTTATCTTTTGCACGAATGAATAAAGTTATGCTTGCAGGTCCTTGATCTGTCTACTGTGTTTTTCCTTTCCTTAGGCCGTGATTTAATATTTAGAGTAAACAATGACCAGTTCTGTTACTGTAATAGGACTCTATGTGACGTCGTGAGTTGCTCAGAGAATCCTGAGACCAAGAACAGCCACAATCAACAACTAATTTTTGAGGCGTCTCCTTGATTCAGGTACAAACCCTTTTCCCTGTTTCTACTTTTTCTCCCCTTGAATTTGATAAAATTGGAAGACCCTTTTCGAAGTGTACTTGAATGGTTGTTACAAGATGAAGTACTGATATTTTGCTCGTAATTGTTGGGACAAACCCGGGGCCCAATAGAGCAGGGTCGCAGCAATAGTAGAACAAAAGTAGAGATAAAATATTGGACATACAGATTTACGTGGTTCGGCACTTGATTGCCTACGTCCACGGGCAAGGATAGAAGAATTCACTATGAGGAGAAAACTCTGGAGTTACAAACTCTCTCTCTTTACAAGGAGAAACTCTCTCTATTTTTTCTCTCTCACTCTTCTATATAAGAAGTTGTTTCTGGGATGAGATTTTCTTAAGGATTTGGAGTCCTATTTATAGTTTTTTGAAAAAATACTATGCACAATAAAATATTAATATTTTACTGTAGCAGTGGGCCCCACCATTTTATTTTCTTTTTCCTTTTCAACATTGGCTGCTGGGTGGGTTGGTGCTTGGCTTCATTAGGCGCCTAACAATCTCCCACTTGAAGATTTGATTGAATATCAATCATATCTTCACACCATTCTTTCTATCTTGCCATCTTCATGTTGCTTACGTCTCTGACAGACCACAAGAGGATCTTCATAGCCGAGTTCCTCCAGCACCATCTTCAACCACATCGCTTCTTTACTAGCTTGTGTAGCTGCTACATACTCTGCTTCTGTTGTTGAAGTAGCCACAACTGACTGCAGTTTTGAAACCCAGCTTACAGCTCCGCCAGCAAGTGCAAACACATAACCTGTGGTGGATTTGCTATTATCACGATCACCTGCATAATCAGAATCAACATATCCACTGACAATAAAATCAGATCCCCCATAACATAATGCAACATTTGAGGTTCCTTGAATGTATCTTAGAACCCTCTTTACAGCATTCCAATGCTCTTTACCAGGATTCGCCATGTATCGACTAACCACTCCCACTGCTTGTGCAATGTCTGGTCTTGTACAAATCATCGCGAACATTAAGCTTCCCACTGCTGATGCATACTGCTGATGCATACGGTACTCGAGACATCTCCATCCTCTCTTCTTCACTGCTAGGACTCATACTGGAGGATAACTTGAAATTAACAGGAAGTGGGGTAGAAATTGACTTACAATCTTGCATGTTAAAGCGTCGCAAGATTTTCTTCAAATAGTTCTTCTGAGAAAGCCAAATCTTCCTATTAATTCTGTCTCGGTAAATTTGCATCCCTAGAATCTTGTTTGCAGATCCTAAATCCTTCATTTCAAATTCCCTAGCCAACTGAGCCTTTAATTCTTGGATACGATCTTTGTTGGGGCCTGCAACCAACATGTCGTCAACATACAACAATAAGATAACAAAGTTATTTTCACCAAACCTCTTGAAATATGCACAAGGGTCTGAATTAAGTCTGTTGTATCCAAGGCTCATGATGAATGAATCAAATCTCTTATACCAACACCTCGGCGCCTGCTTTAGACCGTACAGAGATTTGTTCAATCTGCAAACCAAGTTCTTTTTTTCTTTTTCTTTTTCTTCAAAACCTTCTGGTTTGAGCATGTAAATTTCTTCTTCAAGATCTCCATGAAGAAATGCTGTTTTCACATCTAGCTGCTCTAGATGTAAGTCAAATATAGCGCTCATAGCCAGGACTATTCGGGCTGTTGTTAGTCGAACTACAGGAGAAAATATTTCATTAAAATCAATACCTTCTTTCTGAGCATATCCTTTTACCACCAATCTAGCACGATATCGCTCTACTTGATCATCGCCATTTCGCTTGATCTTGTAGACCCAATTGTTTCCAATGGTCTTTCTTCCTTATGGCAGTGACACAAGTTCCCAAGTCTTGTTCTTATGGAGAGCTTCAATTTCTTCCTGCATTGCTGCCATCCACAAAGATGCATCTGTGCCATTTATAGCTTCATGAAAAGTTGATGGCTCTCCATCTTCTGTTAGAAGACAGTATGCAACATTACTCTCTGTAATATACTCCGAGTGCCAAGTCGGTGGTCTTCTCTCACGAGTTGACCTTCGAACTTCTGGAGCCTCGGCCTCGACTGGTTCTTGTACATCATGCTCCGGTGTCGCTTCAGAAGAATTCGGATTATCTTCTACCTGAACAGCTACAGTCTCTGAGTCCTTCCTCGAACTGCTTTCTTTCTCTTCACTTTGTAGTTGGTTCTCTACAAAGATAACATCTCTGCTGATGATAACCTTGCGGGTAGTGGGATCCCACAGGCGATACCCCTTTACTCCATCAGCATACCCCAAGAATATGCATTTTCTGGATTTTGAATCCAGCTTTGTAATTTCTTGGGCATTGTACATTACGTACACTGGACTTCCAAATATATGGAGGTTGGAATAATCAGCTGGCTTGCCAGTCCACATCTCCATCGGCGTCTTCAATTGTATTGCAGTTGATGGAGATCGATTCACCACATAACAGGCGGTTTTTACTGCTTCCGCCCAAAAGACTTTTTCCAGATTTGCAGTAGCCAACATAGCTCTTGTTCTTTCCAACAGAGTTCTGTTCATCCGCTCCGCCACTCCATTTTGTTGAGGAGTATAAGCCGTACTGAATTGTCTTTTGATGCCTTCATGCTTGCAGAATGCTAGGAATTCACCGTCTGTGTATTCTCCTCCATTATCTGACCTTAAGCACTTGATCTTCTTCTCAGATTCAAGCTCGACCCGCGCTTTGTAGGCTTTAAAGACTGAGAACACATCCGCCTTCTTCTTGATAGGATACACCCAACATCTCCTGGAGTAATCATCAATAAAGGACACAAAGTACTTTGCTCCTCCTAAGGATGTAACTGGTGCTTGCCATACATCAGAATGAACCAGTTCCAGAATAGCCTTGCTTCTAGAACTCGATGTGTTGAACTTCAGTCGATGCTGCTTGCTTGTAACACAATGCTCGCAAAATGGAAGAGCTACCGAATTAAGTCCAGGAAGCAGTTTCTGATCGGAGAGAACCTTCAAGCCTCGTTCTGACATGTGGCCTAGCTTGCGATGCCACATCATGGTTTGTTCTTCTCCACGGCTGGTTGATGCCACACATGAATCAGCTTCCTGCAGAGTCTCTCCCTTGAGCATGTACATATTTGCATCTATCTTTTCTCCTTTTATCACCACAAGCGCCCCTCTAACAATCTTCATGACTCCATTTTCTATATGAGTCTTGCACCCGAGCTCATCTAATTGTCCCAAAGACAATAGATTCTTCTTCAAGCCCTTCACATGTCGCACATCTTGAATGGTGCGTATTATACCATCAAACATTTTGATTTTGATAGTACCAATACCACAAATCTCCAAGGCATGATCATTGCCCATGAATACAAATCCTCCTGAGATAGGTTCATATTTGTGAAACCAATCTCTCCGAGAGGTCATGTGCCAAGAGGCTGCTGAATCTAGAAGCCAGACATCAGCAAACTTCTTTCTGCCTTCATCAACAGTGGTTGCTCCACTGAATAGAATTTCACCATCCTCTGACGTGCTGACAACGCATCTTTGAGATGTTGATGGCTCTGAAGACTTTTTATCTCCACTCTTCTTGTTGTGCCAACACTCCGATTTGACTGAAGACTTTTTATCTCCACTCTTCTTGTTGTGCCAACACTCCGATTTGACGTGCCCTCTTTTGCCACATTTGTAGCATTTGATATTCTTCTTACTTCGTGATTTCGATCTACCATGGGCATGACTCCCACTGGAGCCACGTTCTGTTGATCTTCCTCTCGTCACCGACAAGGCCTCCGCTTGCTGCGAACTAGTCTGCCTGTCTTCCTTGTTCTTGCGCCGATTTTCTTCCTCCAGAACAGCGGCGAACTAGTCTGCCTGTCTTCCTTGTTCTTGCGCCGATTTTCTTCCTCCAGAACAGCGGCTGCAACATCATCGAAGACTAGATTGCCGTAAGGACGTTGTTCGTCAGGTTGATGATGAGTTGATCATACGAGTCAGGTAGACTCTGAAGTAGAAGTTCTGCACGTTCATTCGCACCAACTGTATATCCCAACGTTGTGAGTTGGGAGAACAGTGTGTTTAGGGTGTTGATGTGGTCGGTCATCGATGTAGATTCCGCCATCCTCAGAGTGTAAAGTCTCCTTTTTAAGAAGATTTTATTGTGCATGGATTTCGCCTCATATAGCTTTGTTAGAGTATCCCAGATCTCCTTTGCTGTCTTCTTCTCCTCTATGCTTGACAGCACCCCGTCTGCTAATGCCAGATGGAGATTTGCAATAGCATTTTCGTCCATCTCGTTCCACTTCTTATCATCTGTGATGTCGTCCGGCCTTGCACCAATGGCCGCCAGGCAATTATCTTTTCTCAAGATAGCCTTTATCTTCAACTTCCACAGTGAGAAATTACTCCCGTCGAATTTCTCAATCTTGAACTTCGCCGCCATTGCTTCTACCACGAACAGTAACTTCTTACTATTTCACGTAAATAGTACTGTATTTATGAACAGTAACCGTATCCGTGAATAGTACCATATTTGTGAACAGTACCGTACTCGTGAATAGTACCCGTCACCTCCAAAGGGTAAATGATAACCTAACTTATTTTCTGATGTGGAGGATCCACCTTTGGTGGCAGCCACAGAGCATACGATAAGTAGATATATACAAGTACCCTAAGTTGGCTCTGATACCACTTGTTGGGACAAACCCGGGGCCCAATAGAGCAGGGTCGCAGCAATAGTAGAACAAAAGTAGAGATAAAATATTGGACACACAGATTTACGTGGTTCGGCACTTGATTGCCTACGTCCATGGGCAAGGATAGAAGAATTCACTATGAGGAGAAAACTCTGGAGTTACAAACTCTCTCTTTACAAGGAGAAACTCTCTCTATTTTTTCTCTCTCACTCTTCTATATAAGAAGTTGTTTCTGGGATGAGATTTTCTTAAGGATTTGAAGCCCTATTTATAGTTTTTTGAAAAAATACTATGCACAATAAAATATTAATATTTTACTGTAGCAGTGGGCCCCACCATTTTGTTTTCTTTTTCCTTTTCAACATTGGCTGCTGGGTGGGTTGGTGCTTGGCTTCATTAGGCGCCTAACAATAATGTCTATTGGACGTAGCCAAATCTTGTTTATCTTCATTCTAAAGCATTTTATTCGTAAGTTATCCTTTGTGCAGATGTTATTTTATTTAATTCATATGCTTTGCAAATGTTATGGCATGAGATTGGAGGAATGCGTACACGTTATTTAAGAGTTGTTTAGAAAGAATGCAGACATCCTGTAAGTGATCTCAGTGCACGACTGCAGATTTGGTTATCAATACTAGCACCTCCACCTGAAAGGTGCTCTTTGTAAAAAAAAAGGGGAAAAAGAAAAATATCTTGCATAATTGGATAATGAATGTGTATGATCTCTGGCCGAAAATTTTCTTTACACTAGATATAATTGACTTGCATTCTGCATAAACATTTCTTATCTACTAAAAAGGGAGATTATATATCTTTAACAACAAACAACTTGCACGTGAAGAAAATATTGGGTCAGGAATCATACACATTTTTTATATACTCAAGACCCCCCCTGAACTTTAGCTTTATATATCTTAACCCCCCTGCCTGTAAGTTGCTAATAACTAAAACATCTTTGAGTGAAATATTCTCAAATTTTATCACTTGTTATTTAAAAGCAACATACTCCTTCCCCTAAAGTTTGAAGTTTTTTTCCTCTCGAGAAAGTTCTAAAATTACTTGCATATTACAGTCAATGGGGTTAGGTGATATTGGCTAAAGTTGGGTGGGTTGGCGGGGGGTGTGTTGTGAGATGGCCATAGTTTTGGGGGTTAAGTGAGATAAACAAACGTAAGGGGGCTTATGTGCAAAATACCCCACCCCCTACCCCAAAAATAAAAAAGAGGGTGTTTTGTGAAATACCCAAACATTTATTATGTTTTTAATACTGTTAAAGATTATCCTTTTTTTCCCTTGCAATTTTGATTCATACTCCTTTGTGTTGTCTGATATCTTTCGGAGAATGAAAACTTGGACCTTCTAGTCACTTGTTTTATTGGTCCTTTATAGCGAAAAAATTGATAGACCTCCTGTCAGCAGGAATTTGTATTTGCACCGTCACAGACAGCGACTTCGCTACCTTGCAGGGAAGAAGAACTAGCTGCCTTCACTACCATATATGTATAATTCTTTCCTTGCAAAAACACCACAATGTGTGCTGCCGCCAGACAAGATATACGTGTTGATCAGCATAGGAATATGTACGCTTTTGATTTGCCGCAGAAGTATACAATGAAGAAATTACAGAAACTCAGAAGAATCAGGCAAACCAGGCGGCGGTCGACCGGTCCGGTCGACCGCATTCATGCACAAAGCTTACTGTGCGACAGAAAGGAGGTCGGTCGACCGGGCCAGTCGACCGCAGGTGTTTCGGTCGGTCGACCGGTGCGGTCGACCGAGGGGTTCTCTGGAGTTTTGGGTTTTCTACTGGGAACTGGTCGGTCGACCGGAATTGATCGCGGTCGACCGTGCCGGTCGACCGACGCTGTTTTGGGCTGGGCTTTCAGGTTTTCGACCCGATTCGTTTTGTAAGTTCTATATATACCTAAACCTGTTTGTTTAGGGTAGAGGTTGGACGAATTTGAGCAGCCAAAGAGAGAGAATCATTGCATCCAATTGTGAGAGAGCTTTGAGAGATCTAGAGTTTTGTTTTAGGGTTTAGTCTGAGAGATTTGTAACCCTATTTGTATTCTCTTGATTTCTAGTAGAAAGAACTCCCCCCTCCTTGCCCCGTGGACGTAGGCAACTTGCCGAACCACGTAAATTCTTGTTCTTGCTGTGATTGTGGTTTGCATATTATTTGTTGTTTAGTTCAAGTTATTGTTCGTGTTGCCCTAGAAAGCTTCCGCCGCGCACAACATACAAGATGTATGTATGGTTTGCTCGCTTTAGACAGTAAACAGGCTGTTTGATTGACCAAAGCAATATGTTTCACAGATGCAGGTATGTTACATTTGGATTCGCTGGGCTAGAAAAGAATCGAACTTCCTATTCAACTTTATCATCCTGATTATTTTATTTCCATCAAATCTGTTTTTGCAGTCATCATTAAGTTCTATTAGAATTCTTGTTGGATCATATAAAATCAACTTGCTGAACAATTTATAAAGTAGTACCCACAAATTAAATTTGGGAATATTTGTATTTCTGTAAACTTCACCAGCTTTTATGAACTTTTACAAACTAACGGTAAGTTGTTTATTGATTATGAATGGAAAGGTAGATATCTTTTTCATTAGATATTGTGGTCTCTACTTGGTCCTTTTGCACCTAAATTAGTACTTCAGTAAAAAGCAAAAATACTTTCGAAATTTCCCTCCCATCTCTGTCTGCTTGTTTGAAAAAATTTCCCTCCCATATCTTTCTTTTCCAGGGCCATTGTCACATCCCAGTGAATCGTCAAGTGCTGAGTTTCCTGCATTGAAGAAATTACAGAAACTCAGAAAAATCAGCAGAGAGTTTGGCGGTCGACCGGCGCGGTTGACCGCAAACGTGCACAAACTCTACTGGGAAGCAGAGCTGGTGGCGGTCGACCGGTGCGGTCGACCGAAGATGGTGGCGGTCGACCGGTGCGGTCGACCGCGGATGACTGTAGGATTTTCTGCTCTCGGGTTTGATGATTCGGTCGACCGGTGCGGTCGACCGCGAGACCTGCGCGGTCGACCGACGATGATCTGGGCTGGGCCTTTCGGTTTTTGACCCGTTTCATTTCTGAGTTGTATATAACTCAAATCCTGATTGTTTAGGGTTAAGGCAAGGACGAATTTGAGCATCCTTGGAGAGAGGATTGTTGCATTCAATTGTGGGAGAGATTTGAGAGATCAAGAGCTTTGTTTTAGGGTTTGGTCTGAGAGATTTGTAACCCTATTTGTATTCTCTTGATTTCTAGTAGTAAAATCTCCCCCCTCCTTGCCCCGTGGACGTAGGCAACTTGCCGAACCACGTAAATTGTGTGTTCTTGCTGTGATTGTGGTTTGCATATTGTTTGTGGTTTAGTTCGAGTTATTGTTCGTGTTGCCCTAGAAAGCTTCCGCCGCGCACAACAATTGGTATCAGAGCTAGATCGACAACATGGGAGATGCAAGCACGTCAGGTTCGTCTCTAACAAAGGCGATACAGAGTCTGAGCATCAATAACACGAAGATTGATGTTCCGAAGTTCGATGGCAAGATCAATTTTGGATTGTGGAGGTGTCAGGTGATGGATGCTTTGGATGCACAGAATTTGGAGGAGACTCTTGAGTTAAAAGAGAAACCCGCTGAGTTGGAGGATAAGGTTTGGAGAAAGATGAACAGTAGAGCTTGTGGTGTTATTAGGTCATGCTTGACGCCGGATCTTATTTATGATGTTATGAACGAGACGTCGGCGAAGAAGATGTGGGAAACACTCAATGAGAAATATCTTACGAAGAGCATTGAGAATCGGCTTCACTTGAAGAAGAGATTTTACCAGTTCAAGATGAAGAGAGGGGTTTCCATCAGGGAGCATGTCAACAATTTCACTAAGCTACTTTCAGATATGGCCAATGTTGATATTATAGTTGAGGATGAAGACAAGGCGATGCTACTTCTGTGTTCGTTGCCCGAAGATGATTATGGTACGTTCGTTCTCACTATGATCAATGGAAGAACTACAGTTAGCTACAAGGAGGTGACCTCAGCTTTGGTGAACTATGAGTTGAGGAAGAGTGATGGTGAATCCTCCGAGAAGGCATCGGGAGATGCGTTAGCAGTTCGAGGCCGAGATCCAAACCGTCGTCAGTTCAACCGCTCAAAGTCAAAGAATAGGAGTGCCTATAAGAGTGTTGGTAGAAATCAATGTCGGTATTGTAAAGAAGAAGGACATTGGAAGATTGACTGCCCAAAGTGGAAAGAAAAAGCCGGGAAGAATAAGGGGAAAGCTGCACAAGCTTCAGAAGTGAATGCTGCAAAAGCTATTGGTGAGCATTCAGATTCAGACTCTTCAGGCTATTCATGCCCTGCTTTACCGTCGGTTTGCTATGCGGATTCCACGGAGTGGATGATGGATTCGGGAGCTACATATCACATCTGCCTTAAGAGATAGTGGTTCTCTAGCTTTGAGGAGCTGGAAAGAGGGGATGCCGTGCTTATGGGTAATGACCACGTATGTCCTATTGGTGGTATTGGTTCAGTCCGGATCAGGATGCATGATGGTGTAGTGAGGGAATTGAAGGAAGTGAGGTTCGTGCCACAGTTGACGAAGAACATCATTTCTCTTGGAACTTTGGAGGCAGCAGGATATCGAGTGATCTTAGAGGATGCTACAGTGAAGGTCACGAAGGGTTCTATGGTGGTGATGCGAGGTGTCAGGGAAAACAACCTATACTACTTGAAAGACAAGACAGTTACAAGAGGTCTGACAACTTCTATCACTACAGAGGAGGACACTACCACCTTATGGCACATGAGACTTGGACACACAGGAGATAAGTCCCTACAGTCATTGGCTAAACAGGGGCTATTGAAAGGTGCTAAGACCTGCAAGATGGAATTGTGTGAGCATTGTGTACTTGGGAAGAAGACTAGAGTGAAGTTTGGCACCGCTGTTCATAACACCCTAGGTACATTGGATTATATTCACACAGACGTTTGGGGTCCTTCCAAGAACACATCTCTTGGTGGGGCCAACTATTTTGTCACTTTCATTGATGATTATTCCAGGAGGAATTGGGTATACCCGATGAAGCATAAACATCAGGTCCTGGATATTTTTGTGGAGTGGAAAAAGAAAGTGGAGCTGCAGACAGGTAGAAAGGTGAAGACTCTACGTTCAGATAACGGTGGAGAGTACAAGAGTGATCCGTTTCTGCAGTTTTGCCGGGATCACGGCATTAGAAGACACTTCACAGTTCGAGAGACACCGCAACAGAACGGGGTGGCTGAGAGATTAAACCGTACCTTGCTGGAGAAGGTGTGGTGTATGATGACACAGAGTGGATTGCCTAGATCTTTTTGGGCCGAGACAGTAGTTTATGCGAGCCATCTCGTGAACAGATTACCGTGCACTGCGATAGACGGGAAGACTCCTTTGGAGCGTTGGTTTGGTTCGGTGGCTAGTGACTATGAGTCGCTTCGGATATTCGGGTGTCCAGCTTATTATCATGTCAGTGATGGTAAATTAAATCCGAGAGCGAGGAAAGCAGTCTTTGTGGGATTTAGAGATGGAGTCAAAGGCTTCAAGTTATGGGATCCACAGGACAAGAAGATAGTTATTAGCAGAGATGTCACATTTGACGAGGCGTACATGATGAGGCCTCGAGCCCCTCAGCAGGTGGAGGGAGACCAGACAGGAGAGATATCACAGCAGGTGGAGGATGATGTGACTCCACCCACTCCAGAGAACACTGTATCCATTGAGGCTCCTACAGAGGTGACACTGGGAGGAGATGAGATGACAGATGGGCAGATACAGGATACAGTAGATCATGGGACTCAGGAACAGGGTCATGTTCAGAGGACCATTGCAGCAGATAGACCGAGGAGAGAGATTCGTCGGCCAGCTAGGTATAATGATGTCATGGTCGCATATGCATTATCAGTGGAGGTCGTTGATGATATGGTTCCAGCCACATTCAGGGAGGCAGAGTCTAGCCCCGATTCGATCAGGTGGAGGGAAGCTATGGAGGAGGAGATGCGGTCTCTTCAGAAGAACGACACTTGGACACTTGCACATCTACCTAAGGGTAAGAAAGCTATTGGTTGCAAGTGGGTATATGCGAAGAAGGAGGGATCTTCTATTGGGGACATTCGGTTCAAAGCCAGATTAGTTGCCAAGGGATATGCACAGCTTGAGGGCATTGATTACAACGAGGTATTTTCACCCGTTGTGAAGCATTCGTCGATTCGGATTTTATTGGCGTTGGTGGCACAGTTGGATTTGGATTTGGTCCAGATGGATGTGAAGACAGCCTTTCTACACGGTGATTTAGATGAGGAGATCTACATGACACAACCACAGGGTTTCAAAGCTGCAGGAAAGGAAAATTTGGTTTGTAAGCTGAAGAAGTCTCTTTATGGTTTGAAGCAGTCACCAAGACAGTGGTATAAGAGATTCGACGGCTTTATGATTGGCCGAGGGTACACAAGGAGCCCATATGACCCATGTGTTTATATGCACAAGCTACAGGATGGTGAGCTCATATATTTGCTTTTATATGTTGATGATATGCTTATTGCTTCCAGGAATTCTTCAGCTATTCGAAAGCTGAAAAAGGAGTTATCATCCGAGTTTGAGATGAAGGATCTTGGAGAGGCAAAGAAGATATTGGGTATGGAGATCGAGCGAGACAGGGTGAAGGGGAAATTGAAGCTTACACAGAAGAGCTACTTGCAGAAGATGTTGAAGAAATTCAGCTTTGATGGCAATGCAAAAGCAGTTAGCACACCATTGGCTCCCCACTTCAAGCTTTCAGCGTTGATGTCACCTGTTTCAGTTGAGGACAGAGATTATATGTCGAAGGTCCCATATGCTAGTGCAGTAGGTAGCTTGATGTATGCGATGGTGTGTACGAGGTCAGATTTGTCACAGGCCGTGAGCATGGTATCGAGATACATGCATGACCCCAGGAAGGGTCACTGGGAGGCCGTGAAGTGGATTCTACGGTATGTTCGAGGAACCGTGGATGTTGGTTTAGTATTTCAGAAGGATGAGAAGGATGGGCATGACTGTATTGGATATGTGGATTCAGATTATGCTGGAGATCTTGACAAACGCCGGTCTACGTCAGGTTATGCTTTTACATTGGCAGGTGCACCTGTATGTTGGCGTTGCACGCTTCAGTCCACAGTGGCTCTCTCTACTACAGAGGCAGAGTATATGGCGGTTACTGAAGCAATTAAGGAGGCTTTATGGTTGCGTGGATTATTGGAGGACTTGGGGATTGCTCAGGAGACTATTCGGATATATTGTGATAGTATGTCGGCTATCTATTTGGCGAAGAAGCAGGTTTATCATGCGCGCACGAAGCACATCGACGTCAGATTTCACTTTGTTCGGGACGTCTTGGATGATGGAGATGTCATATTGGAGAAGGTCCACACAAATGATAACCCTGTAGATATGTTGACCAAAGTTGTTTCAGGTGTGAAATTTGGTCATTGTTTGAAGCTTTTGGACATCCTTCAGTGCTGAGGCCTTTGGAGGCCATTTGGATGAACTACGTTCGGCTTGATTCCTTGGGCAAGAGGATACGTAGGCAGTCTTTCAGATGCAGCCGGTTTGATCAGTTGATTCAGATGGGGGGAGATCGCGTTTCAGCTCGAGTTTTGTTCCTGGACCTGTTGAGGAACTATTGGATGATTCAGTGTCGGCTCAGTTTTGGTGGAAACATTCGCCGAGGTGGAGAATTGAAGAAATTACAGAAACTCAGAAATTCAGCAGAGAGTTTGGCGGTCGACCGGCGCGGTCGACCGCAAACGTGCACAAACCCTACTGGGAATCTCTGGGCTGGGCTTTCAGGTTTTTTGACCCGTTTCGTTTTGTAAGCTATATATATCCTAAACCTGATTTGTTAGGGTATCTGAAGGACGATTTTGAGCAGCCTCTAAGAGAGATTTGTGGCATCCAATTGTGGGAGAGCTTTGAGAGATCAAGTGCTTTGTTTTAGGGTTTGGTCTGAGAGATTTGTAACCCTATTTGTATTCCCTTGATTTCTAGTAGTAAAATCTCCCCCCTCCTTGCCCCGTGGATGTAGGCAACTTGCCGAACCACGTAAATTCTTTGTTCTTGCTGTGATTGTGGTTTGCATATTGTTTGTGGTTTAGTTCGAGTTATTGTTCGTGTTGCCCTAGAAAGCTTCCGCCGCGCACAACATCCTACAACCCCAGGAAGGCGACTGGTCATTCCATTGCTTGTATTTGTGTTACAGGGATTGCAGTTTGTGAAAGCTCGTTTACTATCTATGGAACTTCCTGCACATGTTGGGAAAGCCCTTCCGAAAAATGCTTCTGTTGTTGCAAATGTTACCGAAGAGCTTAATGCTCGTGACACGGCAGACTAATTTGGAAAGTTTGATCCATATAGATGAAGCCGTCTGCATCTTCTTGTGAGTCGACCGATCCTACTTTACCACATAAGGTACATATAGTGGATGATGCATTAGAAATGGGTGCAAAACAGCTTAAATTATTTTCCTTTACAAATGAAGGTTGAAACTTTTTATGGTTTCCTGAATATTTATAACCAAATTTAGTTTTAGTTTTCGCAAACCATTGATCGGAAAGGACCATGTTTAAGCCTTTAGAACCTAATAAAAAAAAATTCCAAGTCAATATTTTTAGACTTTAGTTGTTTAGTTTTAGAAATAATAGTAGTGCCTTTAGTTTCAAACTTTATTTTGTTCAGAAGACAATTCACACAATAATTCGTTTACCTTAGCAGCCAATTTTTCATTCTCACTGATTTTTTCATCTAGTTGCTTAGACAAATAGAAATTCTAATCTTGAAAAATTGAACATTGTATGTAATAAATTGTGATGATATCGCAAGGTAAATTATGTAAATTCAAATTTAGGAAAAGAGATTCAACTTTCTCATGTAAGGTTTTCTATTCTTTTCTCAAATTTGCATTCACTTTTTTTGTCACTTTATATTTTTTTTTACCAATTTTCTCAAATTAGATTAGCATCTCTTTAGAATTGGAATATTACTCGTTGTATGTCTTAAATTTAGTTTCTCTAACCATTAGACAAAAACTCCAAAGTTATGGTGATGATCAAGGATTATACTTTTATATTAATTCTTACATGCGCCCGCAGGTTGAGCCCTTTTTTATGGGTCGAAACCTGGACTCACGTAGCGGTGTCAATTTTTAGAAAATCCGTATTTAATTCGTGTCCTGTGGGATTTGAACCTGGGTTGCTCTTATACCATCTTAAATTTAGTTCCTCTAACCATTAGACAAAAACTCCAAAGTTATGGTGATGATCAAGGATTGTAGTTTTATATTAATTCTAACAGTATGAAGAACATACCTCATTCTTTGAACTTTCACTTTCAAAATCGCATGTTTCATCTTGTTCTAAATCCAAAGTTGCATTGTTTCTCACCATAAGATATAAATTTGCTTTCTTTTCATCCTCACTCGAGCCAACTTCTGATTCTGATGTCCTAGGTTGTCGCCTTCAAACTCTTGCCCTCCATCTTCTTTTCTTCCTTATTCAATGTGCATTTGTTTTTCGTAGTGGTTTGTTTATTGCAACGATAACAAATAGGCCCAATTTCAGATCCACTAAGTGAATATTTATTTATCTTATTTGTATATTGCTTATGTGTATTTTGCAGGTATTTCTTTTCCTTTTTTGTTCTGAGTAAAGATTTGAATCCTTTTACGATGAGTCCTACTTGACTATTTTCATTTTTAGAACTTGAGCTTGACTCTTTCTTCGTGGATTAGGGATTTCTCCAATTTATGCTTTCAAGATTGACGACTTCTTCTCTGAATTATCTTCTCTTTCTTTAAGTCGCACTTCATAAGTGAGAAGATTTCCTATAAGATTTTCAAGAGTTAATTTAGAAAAATTTTGTAATTCTTTGATAGTCGTTACCTTTGATTCTTGATCCCTAGAAAGAGAATAGAGAATTTTTCTCACAAGTTCCTTGTTATTGTACTCCTTTCCCAAAGCTTTTGATTTGTTCACAATGTCCGTGAATTGGGTGAACATATCATGAACATTCTTTGAGGCATTTATCTTGGAATTATCATACTACTTACAATCATTGTAAGTTCCATTTATTTCATCTATAAAATTTTCTCATATGTAAATTCTAAAGTTTTCCAGATTTACTGCACAACAAAACAATTTGGCACACGATTAAGTTTTTCAACACTTAATAAAGAGCATTCATAGATTTTGCATTTAAAGAGTAAGTATTTTTATCATTCGTGGTCCACTTATCTCTTGGAGTACCTATGGTAGTATCTCCTGCAATGGCAGTAGGTTCACTATAGTCGTTCTCTATACTATTCCAAACGTCATAATTTTGTGACAATGAAAAAACTCATACGCGCTTTCCAATAGGTGTAGTTTGTCCCATCGAAAAGCGAGGATTGGTTAACTACACGACCATTAGAAAAAGCCATTATGACAGTCAAACTAGACATCTATACCCTAGATTGTGAATCCTAAATATGCATAACTAGGCTCTGATATTATTTGTTGGATCTGAGATGCAAGCGTAAAGGACACTGAAGAGGGTTGCTACCATTTTTCACTAAAAACACAGAATATGCAAAAGAAAGGACTAGAATAATGATAATTAACTACAAATAACAACCAATGACATGCAAGATTTTATAGTGGCGTAAATAATAATCCTATGTTCACTCTTTCTTCTCACAAAAGACCTTCCTCACTATGCTAATGATTAGGGTCTTATGCTAATATAATCCGATTAAATGCCAATTAAAATTAATTAATAAGTTATCCTAGCAAGTATGAAATATAACAATGTATATGAGTTAGGATAAGTAATATGAATAACAAGATATATCCTAACAAAGAGATATATGCAATGTATGTGCAAGGATATATAAACTCAAGGGTAAACAATCTAAACTAGATAGTGGGCAATATAATCAACAAGCAATATACAAAGGCGATATAAGACATGAATATAAAAGGAAGTGCGCCAATGCAATCACAAACAAACAATATGATTACGGAGTTCGGTCCCCACGACCTACGTCTCCGCTCCTCACCTCGAGGAGATCTCCACTATCACAACCGGGTTTTCTACGTTCACCCGAACAACGTTTACACCTCACAATACAATCACTATGCAATCACACCTCACACACTAAGTGTTGGTCCTAGCCCGTGTCCTTCTCCTCAAGTGCTCGGTTACAACCTCTCCCTAGGCACGTCAACCGACACCACTCCTCTTGGATTCGACCCCGTCTCTCACCCCACACTTCTCTCGGTGTACAAGTGTATTACAAGTGAATCCTCACAATTAGGCTCAATACAAAGTGTTTGTTCTCTACAATGAATGAGAACGAATTATAAGCTCACTCTCTAAGTTACACAATCCCACAACCCAATTATACTATGAATGTAAATACAATAAGCTCAAATGGTTGTGTGTATAAACATAGAGAAAATAGATAAAATAAAATCTAACTCAAATAGCAAACTAGCAATAATAAGAATATGAAAATCAATAATAAAATTGCTAGAGAAAAGAGTTAGAAAACTTCTCTATGAACACAAAGAAGAGGATGAAGAGGATTGAGAATGAATCCCTCAATCTGCAGTGAAAACTTCCTCCTTTGTAAACAGAAACCCAAACTCAAACAAACAGTAAAACCCTAAACCCTTGTTTAAAAACTTCTTGGATTACTTGAAAACTGAGATCAAAGAGAGTATTTATATCATCCAAAACTCAACTGAAAATCCCAAGTCAAAAGACAAAAACAACCCCAGCAACGGTAATAAAACTAGCCGTTGGAAGCTGAAAAAGCCTGTCGACCGGCGGAAATATCGGTCGACCGACGGAGAACAAAAACACGAAGAATTGTTCTGGACCATCGTCGATCGACCGGTGCGGTGGACCGATGGAGCTCTCGGTCGACCGCATCGGTCGACCGACCAACTCTCTGCTGCATGCTGACAAAAGAACAAACGAGCGGTCGACCGGTGCGGTCGACCGAAAACTGATATAACAGAAAACTGATTCTGAAAGCTGTTTTTCTGAATTTAAAACACTGTTTAAAAATATCAAACAAATTCCAAAAAATGTAAAACTTTGGGGAATGATTGTAAACATGATAATAAACATGCTACAGTGACTGGTTATCAGAAAGGACCTCCCAAATGAAAAATATCATCATTTTACAAAATAGTCCAAAAACATGAAAACCTGAAAATTGATATTTTGATATTTTGACTTAAACAACATTTTGAAACCTTATGAAATGATTGTATAGACTTGATAAAAGATATAACATGTTGTTATGAAGTCTATAATCTAGAAATACAATATTTTCATAAATTTGCATATTCTATGCAATATATTCAAAACACTAAATATGATTTCATTAAATATAAGCTTGTTAAAGATGAAATCATATATTGCGGATGAAGCTTGAACTTGATCTTTAACTTTGAATTGCAAGGCTTCACCGATATTCCGCCAACCTCCTTTGGATATGATCGTTGAAGCTCTATTCCATCCATCCTCCAACTCGTTGTTTGTCTATAATAAATAGAAATATACCAACACTAGACAAACAACATTAGTGGTAAATTGTTTGTTAAACATCATCAAAACAAAGAGGCCAACAACAACGTGATTTAGTAGGCTTTACAAAGGCCACACTCTGAAATCTACCCGAAACTAGTCGTTTAACCTTAATTCCCCATAATGAGTAAAAACCTAGCTCTAGCTTGTCTCAGCCCTAAATTAACACTACTTGAGTATACTGTAAAAATAAGTTTGAAACACAACAAAAAACAATTAAGCTTAGAAAATATGAAAGATCTTATAGCCTTTTTGATAAACAAACCATCTGTTGATGAATCTGAGTATGACACGATGAAGAATAGTGTAGATGATGAATCCAAGGGGAACTCTCCTCATTGAAATGATCTGGAGCTATAATGTGCGACGAGAAAGAGTTATTCGTGGCTCTGGGTAAAAACCTTCAATATAATCTTTTCTCAAATTAAAACCCTAAAATTCTCTCTTCTTTATCTCTTTCAATGATATATAGCCTTCAATAGACCAGGAAAAAGATATCCTAATCATGGTAGATTTTGAAGATTAGAAGGAATGACGAACAATTGAGATTAAAAGTGAAAATCTACAATCAGCCAACTTTACTATCAATGGTTGCTTAGGACCATTCGATGGGTTCCTATGCATCATCTATGGCTTCCTGCATTCCATAGATGGTTAATATTCTGTCTCTGAAATTTTATCAATCGATTCTTGTAGCAATCGATTACCTTACAACCATCAATGGGTCTCCGCTAACCATCGATGGTTGGATGGTTGAAAACAGCGTTTGAGTTGATTTTTGCGACGCTTCACCTTGTACACTTCCAATGTCTGTATTCATCTATACTATATAATCTCAAACTATTATTAGTACCAAATAAGAGTTTGTTATTACTCAAATAAGAAATATTGTATGCATTATGTCCTAACATTATTTATTTCAAAATTTGATATTTGCCATCTAGGATTTTAATTGAGTCTTCTATCGACATGTTAGGTAGGTACTTTATTTCATTTAGAGTTCACTCTCTTATTGAAGAGTTTGTGATGGTTGTAGCGCCAATCCAACGTGCGAGACATGATAACTAAGGAAGGCAATAAGGAGAGAAAAGTACGAAAGAAAGTAAAATCTAACACTTGTCTAAATCTAGCAGAACCTAGGACTCTATTGGATGTTTCTTCCTTCTGATTATATAAATACAAATGACGGTTCTATGTCAGATTTGCTAACCAAACCCTAAGTGGGTATCATTCATGCTTAATCAGTTATAGGCTATCAATAGTAGGGATCATATTAGAACCATCTCTATAGGAGTGGGGTAGTTTACACTATTGATTGAATATGCACAATTCCCAATCTAACCCACTAACCACTGTGTGGTATAGATCATCCTATTCTATAGGGTTTTCTAATAGAATCCTTACTCGGCTATCAATGTGCTGACTTGGTAGACTCATTTAATGGGTGGATTTGGTTCGAAGTGCAATCCTTTAACCTGACCCTCATTTACCTAAACAACTAATTTGTATTTTTACAATTGTTATGACCAGTGGTTTTATGATCATTGAATTTCTCTCATGGGGAGGTCAAAACATGAGATAGGTTTGATACTCTGAAGTAAGGCAATATCCAGTTTTTCTTTTTCTTTCTTAGTTTACCAAAGTTTTACAATAAATTCTCTCTCTCTAGACTTATAGTGAAGAAGCAGAGTATACTTCAGTTTTAGTTTACCAAAGTTTTACCAAGAATATTGTTATATCATTTCAAATAACAACACTATTTCGTGCATCAAAGTCAAGCTTTCATCTTATTCTTTCTGACTTTGACATGATACAGTTTTCTTGGTGTTTGATGCTTAAAAGAAGGAATTTAAAATCATGTGGTGTTCTAAGTGGACGACGTTCAAATTCCTACGGCCCGTGTCCACTTGGAACGGTATGCTTGTTGACAAATGTAGAAGCAGGTTAAATGTTTCTAATTTAAGGACCGAAGGGCATGTTAGAAATTCGTATTAATTACATGCAAAATACGTAACGGAAGATTGTATGTATAATAATACTAAGTATGTAGAGAGTATGAAATACAAACTAGGACCATCCTAATTAAATCTAGGGAAAAATGCTTCCAGCCCCCAAAAGCCAAGAAAACGTGCTTCCCACCCCCAAGACTTTGTCAACGGGTGTTTTGCCCCTAAAAATAAAGATTCTGTTCTCTGAGCCCCCAAAACACAAAACCCAAGAGATTAAAATATGTGAAGACCATAATACCCTTCTCTCTCTCTTTCTTTTTTTATTAAAATATGATGATGATTGTTTTATTATTTTTATTTTCTCTTTCTTTATCATGATGTACTGAGATGATAGTTGAAATGATTGATGATGATTATTTTATTATTTTTGTTTTTTATTATTTTTATTGTTTGTATTAGGAGATTGTTAAAGTTACGGGTTAATTGTTAAGGTTACGAGTTAATTGTTAATGTTACGGGTCAATTATTAAGGTTATGAATCATCTCTCTCTCTCTCTCTCTCTCTCTCTCTCTCTCTCTCTCTCTCTCTCTATCATGATGTTACTTTGATGATATTGAAATGATTGAAGAGGATTATTATTTTATTATTTTTGTTTTTTATTCTTTTTGTATTTTTAGAATATTCGTTGTTAAGGATAATGGTTGGTTGTAAAGGTTATGTATTGATTGTTAAGGTTACGGGTTGGTTGTTAAGGTTACGGGTTTGTTGTTAAGGTTATGGGTTTGTTGTGTAGGTTACAGATTTGTTGTTAAGGTTACAGGCTTAATTGTTAAGGTTACGGGTTTAATTGTTAAGATTAAGTGTTTAATTGTTAAGGTTACGGGTTTAATTGTTATGGTTACGGTTTAATTGTTAATGTTACAGTTTAATTGTTAAGGTTACGAGTTTAATTGTTAAGGTTACGGGTTTAATTGTTAAGGTTACATGTTTAATTGTTAAGGTTACGATTTTAATTGTTAAGGTTACAGATTTAATTGTTAAGGTTACGGTTTAATTGTTAAGGTTACGGTTTAATTGTTAAGGTTATGAGTTTAATTGTTAAGGTTACGGGTTTAATTGTTAAGGTTACGGGTTTAATTGTTAAGGTTACGGTTTAATTGTTAAGGTTACAGGCTTAATTGTTAAGGTTACGGGTCAATTGTTAAGATTATGGGTCAATTGTTAAGGTTACGAGTTTAATTATTAAGGTTACAGATTTAATTATTAAGGTTACGGGTCAATTGTTAAGGTTACAAGTCAATTGTTAAGGTTACGGGTCAATTGTTAAGGTTACGAGTTTAATTTTTAAGGTTACGGGTCAATTGTTAAGGTTATGGATCCCTTCTCTCTCTCGTAACCTTAACAATTAAACCCGTAACCTTAACAATTAAACCGTAACCTTAACAATTAAACCGTAACCTTAACAATTAAAACCGTAACCTTAACAATTAAAACCGTAACCTTAACAATTAAACCGTAACCTTAACAATTAAACCGTAACCGTAATAATTAAACCCGTAACCTTAACAATTAAACACGTAACCTTAATAATTAAACCCGTAACCTTAACAACAAATCCGTAACCTACACAACAAACCCATAACCTTAAAAACAAACCCGTAACCTTAACAACCAACCCGTAACCTTAACAATCAATACATAACCTTTACAACCAACCATTATCCTTAACAATGAATATTCTAAAAATATAAAAAGAATAATAAACGAAAATAATAAAATAATAATCCTCTTCAATCATTTCAATATCATCAAAGTAACATCATGATAGAGAGAGAGAGAGAGAGAGAGAGAGAGAGAGAGAGAGAGAGAGAGAGGATTCATACCCTTAACAATTGACCCGTAACATTAACAATTAACTCGTAACCTTAACAATTAACCCGTAACTTTAACAATCTCCTAATACAAATAACGAAAATAATAAAAAACAAAAATAATAAAATAATCCTCATCAATCATTTCAACTATCATCTCAGTACATCATGATAAAGAGAGAGAGAGAGAGAAAACAAAAATAATAAAATAATCCTCATAATATTTTAATAAAAAAGAAAGAGAGAGAGAATGATATTATGGTCTTCACATATTTTAATCTCTTGGGTTTTATATTTTGGGGGCTCAGAGAACAGAATCTTTATTTTTGGGGGTAAAACACCTGTTGACAAAGTCTTGGGGGTGAGAAGCACATTTTCTTGGCTTTTGGGGGCTGGAAGCATTTTTCCCTTAAATCTAACATGATCCCTATAATTAAGAGAGCAACCAAGAGCTTTGAAGGCTTATTTTCATAGCGTGAATCGATAGTAGATCGAACAACCCCTAGCTCGTTCTCCTTGTTGTTGTAAACCTCTTTTTAGTGAATCTCCAAGTCTTCAAGTGAACTTGATAAAATCGGAGTCTTCTTGAGACACAAGACAAGATATCCACCCAGGGGTACTTTAAAATCCTACTACTTCCTCTTACTCAAAGATTGCTAGAGTTTAGTAAGAGGTTGAGCTCTCTTTTATTCTCTTATGGAAAAAAACCACTTAACCAATTTTTCATTAACCTTTCCATAAGAGAGAGAGAGCTCATATATATAGAGTGAGATATGTCATGAGTCATCTCATGAGTCATGCCATGAATCATCTAAATGTAATGATTCCTTTCATGAGTCATGCATTGACTCATCTCATGAGTCATGCAAAGAGTCATGAAGAATCAAAACTATGTGCTAAAACCATGTTCCCAAACCATACCACCTTAATGACTCATCTCATGACTCATTAATCAAGGTATAATAAAGTGTGTATTTCATAAATGAAAATATCACATCAATATGGTATTTCATAAATATAGTATTTCATAATTTTTCAATCATTGACTAAGTAGTCATCATATGACCAAAAAGTCAACGAGTTGACCAAAAGTCAACTGTTGACCAAAATGTCAACTAGTTGACTAAAAGTTAACTTTATGGAAAAATACTAGAATTCATTTCCTAAGCACATAGCATTCTGATTTTACCGATATACATAACCGTTTATGTATATCCTGTAAAATCATATATGTGTATCAATCATACGCATCACTTTATAAATTGTGTTTCATAGGATTCAAGTACGCGTTTGGTGTGACTCTAGGGCCCAACTTAAGAACTCGGCAGTGGATGATATCTACAAGTACAACAGAGGCGCTAGCTACACATGAAGACTACCCGGATATAAGTTATGATAAATGTCTGCAAGATGCTAACACAATTTTATCAGGACCACTCAGTGATAATATTGTACAGTCCGGTCTATTCGTTAGACAATGTCAAACTATCGAGCCTAGGGTGTGAAAAACTGTCAAACCCTAATAGCTCGATTAGTGTTTGTTGATATTGACTCATAACCTATAAGATCAAACTGACACTCAGTTTATCTTATTTACCTCGGCCAAGGATTTTCTGGATATAGTTATATCAAACAATCCTATGACATCAACCCCTTATACTGGGAGAGACGAATCCCATCTTGGCATCTTAATATCTACTTATGGCTCGGGATGCACCCAACAAGAACCGTTATGCACAACTCAATGAGAACCGTGGTCAGGTAAAAGTCTAAGTACACCTATACTGACATGTAAGATATTGCACTCATGCCTCAGGTCAAGAGATTACTTTGTACTATATCACTTGAGAACTTTTATTTGACAGTTAAGTATAAGATGTTCTCAGTGAGTCGTTCAGTCAACTCATTCACTAATGAGTCATCTGTATATTATATCTTGATGTCTCACATCAATGATCCAAGAGATGGATCATCATCCTACCAAAAGAGAAATAAAATATACACTAGTCTTCCCAAAGTGATGATGTCCCATTTTAATACTTCATCAACTAGGAACATTTTAGAATATACGTCAGCGACAAATCAGATCTCTTCATTACGATCATATCCGAAATGTCTGATAGTCTAGTATCATTCTATGGACTTTATCTGTATTAAAATACCAGATAAATTTGACTAAAATAGCATACTATCATTTTGAACAAGGATGTTATATTCATATAGGTCCTGTTATAATATACAATTATTGCTTACAGGGCACCTATATCTAACAAACTCCCACTTGCACTAAGGCCAATCATTGTAGTATCTAATATCTAATAGATCAACAAGTTTTTCAAATTGTGTACGAGCAATTGCCTTTGTGAATGGATCTGCTATATTACCTTTTATGTCAACTCTTTCAATCTTGATCTCTTGGCGATCAACTATCTCCCTGATCAAGTGATACTTCCTCAGAATGTGTCTGGACTTATGGTGAGACCGGGGGTTCCTTTGTCAGAGCTATTGTAGCATTACTATCACAATATAAAGGTACTGGATCTTTAATGGTAGGAACAACTTCCAGTTCTGAAAGGAACTTCCTCATCCAGACAGCTTCTTTGGCTGCATCATTTGCCGCAATGTGTTCGACTTCCATAGTAAAGTATGCTACTGTGTCCTGCTTGGAACTTTTCCAACTGACAGCCCCTCTATTGAGGGTAAAAACATATCCTGAAATAGATTTACTATCATCGATATCGCTGTGAAAGCTAGAGTCAGAAAAAGTCTCTATTTGGAGGTTACTTTTACCGTATATCAAAAATACTTCTTTAGTCCTTTTTAGGTACTTAAGTATATATTTGACTTCTTTCCAGTGCTCTTCTCCACGATTAGATTGATATCTACTTACCAAACTGAGTGAATAAGCGATATCCGGTCTAGTACATAACATGGTAACATGATTGATCCTACTGCCGCGGCATAAGGAATTAGACTCATGTGTTTCCTTAGTACATAACATGGTAACATGATTGATCCTACTGCCGCGGCATAAGGAATTAGACTCATGTGTTTCCTTTCTTCATCAGTCTAGGGAGACATCTTTTTAGAGAGGGAGATTCCAGGAGATGCAGGTACAAAACCTTTCTTGGAATTTTCCATGCTAAATCGCTTTAGCACTTTGCCAATGTATCTAGATTGGGATAATCCTAATATCCTTCTAGATCTATCTCTATAGAACTGAATACCCAGTATACAGGATGCTTCACCCAAATCTTTCATGAAAAATATTTTTAATAGCCAAATTTTAACTGCTTGTAATGTACAGGATGCTTCACCCAAATCTTTCATGAAAAATATTTTTAATAGCCAAATTTTAACTGCTTGTAATGACGATATATCATTACTAATTAAGAGTATATCGTCTACATACAAAATAAGAAATGATAATATACTCCCAATTATCTTTTATACACATATGGTTCATCTAGATTTTTGATGAAACCATACTCTTTGATAGCATCATCAAAATAGATGTTCCATCTCCGTGATGCTTGCTTCAGTCCATAAATGGTTTTAAGCAACTTACATGCTTTTCCACTGCTCCCACTGACTACAAATCCCTCTGGTTGAGACATATATATGCACTCTTCTAAATCACCATTTAGAAATGCAGTTTTGACGTCCATTTGCCAGATCTCGTAGTCATAGTGAGCAGCTATAGCAAGTAGGATCCGAATAGACTTTAGCATAGCCACTGGAGAAAAGGTTTTATCATAGTCCAAACCAGGTCTTTGATGAAAACCTTTAGCTACCAGTCCAGCTTTAAAAGTCTCTACTTTCCCATCTACACCCAACTTTTTCTTAAACAACCATTTGTAACCTATGTGTATCAACCCTTTAGGAGCATTGTCTAAGATCCATACTTTGTTGGTGTATATAGAGTCTATTTCGGATTTTATTGCATCATACCAAGCAACAGAGTCCCTACTCTGAGAGGCTTGCTGATAACTCAAAGATTCGTCATCATCTATGACGTGATCTAACATGCAAAAGAAAATCATATTGTCTTTTAGGTGCATGAGATCGCCTTGGATATCTGCAGAGTGGTTGAGGTTCTTCTGGTACAACTGAATTTTATGATTCTACTAAATTATCACTATTGATTTGTATCTCTAAAATTTCTTTTAGTTCTACCATGCTCCCACTAATTTTTTTTTCAAGAAATTCCTTCTCCAATAAGGTAACATACCGAGAAACAATTATCTTTTGTTCATCGATGTGGTAGAATTGATATCTATAGGAATTCCTTGAATATCCTACATATTTACACAATACTGAGATGCCTCTAACTTTTTTGGATCTTGCTTTTTTACATAAGCATGACATCCCCAAATCTTAATATAATTAAGATGTGGTTTCATCCCATACCATATCTCATATGGAGGTTTAGGCACTGCTTTAGTTTGAACCATATTCAGTAAGTGTGCTGTTGTTTTCAACACATACCCCTAGAATGAAAAAGATAACTCAGCATTACTCATCGTGGAACGTACCATATCTAATGGGGTACGATTCCTCCTTTCTGACTCGCTATTAAGCTGTGGTGTAAATGGTGGAGTAACTTGAGAGAAAATCCCATTCTCTTTTAAAAACCCTAAGAATTCTGAGCTCAAGTATTCACCTCCTCGATCCGATCGAAGAATTTTAACTTTCTTGCTCGTTTGGTTCTCTACTTTATTTTTATACTCGATAAATTTCTCAAATACTTCAGACTTGTGTTTCATCAAAAACACATGTTCAAATCTTAAAAAATCATCAGTAAAAATAATAAAGTAAGAGTAGCCACCTCTGGCCATTGTAGACATAGGACCAAATACATCACTATGTATCAGTCCTAAGAGTTCTATAACTCTTGCTCTAGTTCCCGTAAATGGAGTTTTGGTCATTTTACCTTTAAGACAAGAGTTGCAAGTATCATAAGACTTAAAGTCAAATGGATCTAAATATCCATGCTTATGTAGCTCGCCAAGTCTTTCTTTATTAATATGGCCAAGTCTACAATGCCATAAGAAAGTATCGTTCATAATTGAGTGCTTTCTTTTATTATTGTGATGAGTATTCATAATTGTGTTTTGATTAAGAATATATATGCCATTACACAATGTTCCATAAGCAATCAACTTTTGTTAAATATAATATTTATAACATTGTTCTCCAACTTGAATATATATCCATCTTTATCTAATAAAGATATGGATATTATATTACATATCATAGTTGGTACAAAATAGCAACTATTCAAAACAAAATGTTTTCATTTGGTAAAGCTAGATGAAAATCTCCAACTGTAACTGCTGCAACTATTGTACCATTACTAACTTGTAGGGTCATCTCTCCAGCAACAAACTTTCTATAACTTCTCATCCCCTGTAACAAATTACACATGTGAGATCCTGATCCGGTATCTAATACCCAAGGTGTAGGATTTATAGAAAAACAATTCTGAGTAACCAACGCACCTGAAGATGAAGCAACAACTTGCTTCTTCTTATTGAGTGAGGCTAGGAATTCAGGACAGTTCCTTTTCCAGTGTCCTGACCTGTGACAATGGAAGCATTCTGTAGTCGTCATTTTTACCTTCCCTTTGTCCTTCTTGACAGCCTTCTTAACACATTTCTTTGGTTTAGTAGTTTTCTTCATTCCCTTTTTCTTGGCAACCAGTTTGCTAGAAGTGGAAGAAGATTTCCCTATAACCAAGGCTGGTGTTTGTCCCTTTTTCATAGAACTTTCCTCCTGTCTTAACAAATTAAGCAGGGCAGGAAGAGTGGGCTTCAGATCCATCATCAAGAACTGTGATATGAATCGAGAGTAGATTGGTGTCAAGGACTGCAGAACGATATCTGTATATCTACTGCATCTAGACATGCGTTCAAAAGTTCAAGCTCATTGACATAGGCGATCATTTTGAGGACATGGTCCCCAAGAGGAGATCCCATAATCATTTTTGTCTAGAACAAATTCCTAGACGTCGCGTACTTCATTTGTCGAGGTTGCTCGCTATCCAGTTCTTCTGTATTACGAAATATGGATCTGATATCCATATTCTCATGTTGCCTCTGATGGACCAAATCCATGGAGGCAATTGTGAGGCATTGAGCAAGTGAACAATCTCTATCCCACTTTATGCGGATTTCATTGTCCGCTACAGTGGGTTCTGGGCCTAGAACGGGTTCTGGCGTTGTGAGGACATATGCTACTTTGTCATAAGTTAGGACAATTTTAACATTCATCAACCAGTCTTTGTAGTTAGGACCAGTTAACTTGTTCTGTTCTAGTATGAGTTTTAAGCCAGACATAATGGCCTGAAAGAGAGAGAATTTTTTTTTAGCAGATGTTCAATACATAAAATAGATTTGGTTTATTTTTTTTATCTAAGTTATGCCTCCCACTATTTTTTGAGTCCCTCAAAACCTATATAAGAGGTGAACGGAAAACAACCCCTTGTTTTCAAGTGGGATCTAGATCCAATTATCATTGAATGTATCAACATTGACGATGATCAACAAATCGATATACTCAATAATTGGTAGACAATTTTTGTCTTTTACATTCTTATAATTCTTGATATGATTTTGCCCCTATTCTTTTATGACCTTGACGATGGCCAACAAATCATAAAAAGCTAGTTAAGTTTGGACCCATTATTTCTTGACTGGCTTAAATTTAACTTATGCACACTCTTGACGAAGGCCAACAAAGTTGCATAACCAATTTAAGCTATCCTTATATCTTATATACAGATGAATACTACTTAGCCATAGAATAATATTGTCTTGACGATAGCCAACAAACAAAGTATTTATAAGCTTAGTAGTATTCAACTGAAATGATGGAGGGCTACGAACGATTTCATAAATCTTTTACCGTAATCAAACTTGATATAGTTAAAAGATGTTCTATATTTATACTTGCAACAATTAAACTAGCCAGGTAAGTACAAGATTGGTGGGAGGGTTCTGAGATATTCACCGGGAATATTCATCAGACTTAATTAAGTAACCACCGCTCTTTAAGACCATAGCGCGAAAGATTGGGCATCACCCCTAATCTTAAGTTGGGCATCACCCCATGATCTATATCTAATAATTAATTACTTTCCTTGACGCTAGTTAAAAGTTCGTTCTAAATATATTTCTTTTAACTGCTATAGGTTTATTTATCTTTCACACTAACGCTATGTTAATGTCGGTCTCATCACTCTATGGTCAATAAACTCTTGTTGCCATGTCTCACAGAGTTAAACAAATGAGTTTTTATAATAAAAACTATTCTCTAGTGAGATAGAGATATAAACTTTACAGAATATAGCACCCAATTATATTGATATCTACAATTAGGGTACAACCAACATATCAACATATGTAATAACAATATGGAATGATAGTGGACAACTAAAGGAATTAAAATGCAACTACACTAATTATATTTTGGCAATCAATTTGCAACTCCTTGCAGTGCTAGCTCCCTTGCAAATCCTGTATTATTACAATCACATATACATAAGACGTGCAAACTCCATTTATTATGGCAAAACCATTTCGTAGGATGGGTAATAATATTGCATTGAATGTAAAATAAAAGCTATAAATAAAATAACTAAACTAAACAACCATACCCTCCCACACCCGAACAAGGGCCTATACCCGTAGGCGTAGCCCATGATCAGTGAGCAAGTGCCTAAACCCGTAGGCGTAGCCCATGATCGGGGAGGAAAGAGGTCAAAAATAATATTACATTTCTAGCTATATTACATCAATACAATAAATGCAAGAGAATCGTTGTCCACTATCATCCATAAACATAACATCCACGCAAGATGATATAAAGCATATAACTTAATCAACATTAAGAAATATGCATCTATCTAGTTATGTAACAAATTGGAAAATAGATAACATAGAAATTATCCTAACTTAAATAGGACTATCATGCTTCTAACATACAACTACACTAGTTATAAATAAATGTTTTACAATTTATACAAGTATTTTTACTCCTAAAAACTTATGAATCAAAAATCATATTTTTGAATCAACAACTAGTATAATTAATGACAAAACAACTTGATTAAATTAACTAGTTTCATTAAAATATCTTTTAAATAAACTAGTGATTAGAAGCAAGTACAAAGACCTTTATGAGTTAGATATTCATGTTAAGATTTAATTAGATGGAACCATGGTTCTAATACCATATTAGAAATCTGTGCTAATTACATGCAAAATACGCAACAGAAGACTGTATGTATAATAATACTAAGCATGTAGAGAGCATGAAATACAAACTAGGACCATCCTAATTAAATCTAACATGATCCCTATAATTAAGAGAGCAACCAAGAGCTTTGAAGGCTTACTTTCGTAGCATGATTCGATAGTAGATCGAACAACCTCTAGCTCGTTCTCCTTGTTATTGTAAACCACTTTTTAGTGGATCTTCAAATCTTCAAGTGAGCTTGATAAAATCGGAGTCTTCTTGAGACATAAGGTAAGATATCCACCCCGGGGTACTTTAAAATCCTACTACTTCCTCTTACTCAAAGATTGCTAGAGTTTAGTAAGAGGTTGAGCTCTCTTTTATTCTCTTATGGAAAAAACCACTTAACCAATTTTTCATTAACATTTCCATAAGAGAGAGAGAGCTCATATATATAGAGTGAGATATGTCATGACTCATCTCATGAGTCATGCCATGAGTCATCTAAATATAATTATTCCTTTCATGAGTCATGCACTGACTCATCTCATGAGTCATGCAAAGAGTCATGAAGAATCAAAACTATGTGCTAAAACCATGTTCCCAAACCATACCACCTTAATGACTCATCTCATGACTCATTAATCAAGGTATAATAAAGTGTGTATTTCATAAATGAAAATACCACATCAATACGGTATTTCATAAATATGGTATTTCGTAATTTTCCAATCATTAACTAATAAGTCATCATATGACCAAAAAGTCAATAAGTTGACCAAAAGCCAACTGTTGTCCAAAATGTCACCTGCTGACCAAAATGTCAACTAGTTGACTAAAAGTTAACTTTATGGGAAAAATACTAGAATTCATTTCCTAAGCACATAGCATTCCAATTTTACCGATATACGTAATCGTTTATGTGTATCCTGTAAAATCATATATTCGTATCAATCATACGCATCACTCTATAAATTGTGTTTCATAAGATTTAAGTACGCGCTTGGTGTGGCTCTAGGCCCCAACTTAAAAACTCGACAGTGGATGATATCCACAAGTACAACAGAGGTGCTAGCTATACATGAAGACTACTCTGATATAAGTTATGATAAATGTCTGTAAGATGCTAACACAATTTTATCAGGACCACTCAGTGATAATATTGTACAGTCCTGTCTATTTGTTAAACAATGTCAAACTATCGAGCCTAGAGTGTGGAAAACTGTCAAACCCTAATAGCTCGATTAGTGTTTGTTGATATTGACTCATAACCTATAAGATCAAACTGACACTCAGTTTATCTTATTTACCTCGGCCAAGGATTTTCTGGTTATAGTTGACAGGGGGAATGGCTCCTGTTTGCGTTCGAGTGCGTTGGTAGATTCCTTCAAACTTGTTAGCGATTTCTCTGACGGTCGGTGAACGACTTATCTCAGAGTCGTCGGAACTAGGACCTGAGGCTTTCCCTCTGCCGATCACATTGATAGTGACCTCAGGATATTCGGTCTCTGGAGACTTCTTCCTGTGAGAACGTCGTTGTTGGTTGGGCAAGGCAACGTTTGTAAATTGGTCGAACACCAATTGTTTGGTCGCATATGAACAACATTGACATCCCGAGAGGACCGTAGGAATCAACCGTTCACATTGGAATGAACGAATGACTTGTTGCATCGGTCTTTCTCTAGATATGAACTCTCTCAAATCTGTTGTGAAGATTCGAGGAGAACTACTCACTGTTCGTGAGGTTTGAATTGGAACCCCCAGTCCATGATTGGACATGACTGGCTCTTTATGAACATGGATCTGGTTGAGATGCCTTGAATCCATGGACTTTTGACATCCGCCCCTCAATCTAGTCGCTGAAAACAATCAACCCCTTATACTGGGAGAGACGAATCACATCTTGCCATCTCAATATCTACTTATGTCTCGAGATGCATCCAATAAGAACCGTTATGCACAACTCAATGAGAACCGTGGTTAGGTAAAAGTCTAAGTACACATATACTAACATGTAAGATAATACTATATCTTAATGTCTCACATTAATTATCCAAGAGATGGATCATCATCCTACCAAAGAAGAAATAGAATATACACTAGTCTTCCCAAAGTGATGATGTCCCATTTTAACATTTCATCGACTAGGAACATTTTAGAATATACGTTAGCGACAAATCAGATCTCTTCATTACGATCATATCTGAAATGTCTGATAGTCTAGTATCATTATTGTTTGTGGAAAATTTGTAATAAGAAAATGAATGAAAGAAATGTATTTGCTTTTATTCTCTCTAACTGCTTAGAAAAAGAATGTTTACAAATCTCTCAACTCTCGATTATAATTGGATTTCCTGAATACAAAAGAGAAGAGAATGATCTAGATTCTCCCCTTTGTTTAAAACTGGGTTCTTCACGGTGGCGATGAGATGCCTCCCTCGAGTGCTCACGTCGAGTTTGCTTCTCGTTGACGATCCGAAAATTTCATTTCACTGGAACATGATCTTCTCCTCACGATTTGACGTTGTGGAGAACTTGCGTGGCAAGTTTTAGAACTCTTGATGAGTTGATTGATCTTAACCGTAATTGGTTAGACAAGCCGAAGATCTCTTCTTTGCTGCCAAGGAGAAGGATCCAAAAGCCAGCCCAAGGATCTCTTCTGTTGCTGCCAAGAAGTTTTAACAGACCGAACCCCTGAACTGAATTGATTTTCAGTTATTTATAGGGGATTAAGGGGTGTAACCACCTCCTTAATTCGCTCCTAAGTGGGGCTAATGGGATGTAACCGCCCCCTTAAATCACTCCTGAGTGGAGTTATGATCCCCTCGTATCGTGGGAAACGGTTTTGAAACCGTTCAGCTCGTGTTTGAACGAGTCAAACGCAAATCCTGCATTCTGGAATGAAATTTGCGTTTGAACACAGCGTCTGGAGGCTCAGACGCAGCGTCTTGTTGGAAGCTGCGTTGGTAGTTTGTTGGAAGCTGCGTTTGCGGCCGAACATGAGCTGCGTTGGCGGCCGAATCTGAGCTGCGTTTGCGGCCGAACATGAGCTGCGTTGGCGGCTGAATCTGAGCTGCGTTTGCAGCTTTTGGAGCTGCGTTGGCGGCCGAATCTGAGCTGCGTTTGCAGCTTTTGGAGCTGCGTTTGTAGCTTTTGGAGCTGCGTTTGCAGCTTTTGGAGCTGTGTTTGAGCTGCGTTCGTGGCTATGAACGCGGCGCATCTTGATGCTGGTACGCGGGGAGGACTTCCACGTCTTGATTTGAAGAGACCATCGATTTGTAGTCTCTTTCTGTCGAAGTATTGCAAAGATCGTCATTTTGTAATCTTTACTTTAGCTCTCTGATATGTGAGAGTCGTCAGATTGTAACTCCCGATGTTGATTGTGGAGGCTGTTGATTAGAGCTTTCATCAATTGTTGTGAAGATCGTCAGATTGTAACCTTCATCGTTCTACGTGAAAGTCTTTAAATTGTAGCCTTCTGGAAGTCGTCAGATTATAACTTCCATCATCGATGTTTGATGGGGATCAGCTATCTATTATGATTTTTAGACAGCCTACAGAGCCCCCTCCAAAGTTTTCGAAAGTTCACGGTTGACTGGGACGAATTTTCGGAATACTTTGGATCTCAACTCTGATCTTGGAGCTGTTGATTCCTTGTGGTAAATGATTTGTTCTCTGCACTTGCTTCGAAGGCATCATGGTTGAAGGGATTTGCCACGTAGGACCTGTGTGAAGGTATGCGCCATAATCCTGCTTCTGGAATGTGGGGGTGGACCCTGCATTTTGAACTTGAGATGCGGGTCTAACCCTTGCATGTTGAATTTGGAACACGGGTGTGACCTCGGCGTTCGGTTTTTGCATCGCGGGTCTGACCTCAACGTTTTGACTTAAGACATGGAAGTGGCTTCCGTGCATTTTTGACTAAGCCTTTGAGACTTGTCTTTGGCTCATCTGTTTTAAGTCTCGGCTCACATCCATTAAGCTGATGGACCTGCAAACGTGCATAGGATTTTTGGCAAACCCTCAGCCATCAACGGATTTGATAAGCCTTTACCGACTACCGTTTGAGTCGGGCTAGCATGTGGATTGTCTAAGTCCGTTCCACATGTAACGTTGTGCTAAGAGAATGAACCCTCTTAGACTTGATGCTATGATTTTGAATACATAGACTTTGTCATTTTGACGGGAAAAGACTAACCGGCAACGCATGTTAGGCGTAGGCTTATCTCTAATTAGGGATCGAGATAAAGTCCCCCATGCGTGTGAGGCATAGATTTTGATGTCCTTTTCACGGTAAAAGACTAACCGGCAACGTGTGTTAGACATTGACTTATCCCTACTTAGGATTCAGGATAAAATTCCCCATGCGTGTAAGGCATGGATTTTGGCGTTATTAATAACGACCTGCTACGATATTGAATACGTAGGCTTTGCCATTATTACGAGAATGGGCTACCCGGCAGCATGTGTTAGATGCAGACTTATCTCTAATTAGGGATCGAGATAAAGTCCCCCATGCGTGAAGGCATGGATTTTTGGTGTCATTTCTTCCTGTGTAGCTTGAAACACCGAAAGAATTAACAAGTTCATTGGGGGGGTTGACTGTTAGAGGTGTTATGTTAACATAACAGTATTTTATGGACCTATCGCTCTATTGAAGAGAGTCGATAAGTTGATTTGGTCGTCAGAGGTGTGGTGTTAACTTGACGAGTTTGTGGACCTATCGCTCCATTGAAGAGAGTCTGAATACATAGACTTTGTCATTTTTACGAAAAAAGACTAACCGGCAACGCGTGTTAGGCGTAGGCTTATCTCTAATTAGAGATCGAGATAAAATCCCCCATGCGTGTAAGACATGGATTTTTGGTGCTACGATGTTGAATACGTAGACTTTGCCAATGTTTCTAACTGTGTTATATTTTTACTTGAAACACTGAAAGAAAATTAGAAGTGCCAGAGGTGTAGTATTAACTTGGCGTGAATTTTCACTTAGAGTGAAATTCAGAAACTTTCTTTATTATCACTGGGATAATTTCAGAAAATCTTTAATCCACTTGGGATTCTATAATGAAAACTTGCTATTCTTGTTGAAAAAGGATTAACAAGTTCATTGGGGGGGTTTGACTGTTAGAGGTGTGATGTTAACCTAACAGTATTTTTATGGACCTATCGCTCCATTGACAAGAGTCGATAAGTGGAAAGTGTTGCGATCGGAGTAACTTTGTGGACTTATCATCCTATTGAAGAGGATTGATAAGTGAATTTTGTCAGAGGTGTTTGATATTAACGTGACAAGAGAATGTTGCGATTGAAGCAACTTTGAGGACTTATCGCTCTATTGGGGAGAGTCGATAAGTTAATTGTCAGAGGTTTGGTGTTAACATGACGGGAATTTGTTACGATCGGAGCAACTTTGTGGACTTATCATCCTATTGAAGAGGATTAATAAGTTGATTTTGTCAGAGGTGTGATATTAACATGACAAGAATTTGTGTTGCGATGAGAGCAACTTTGTGGACTTATCATCCTATTGACGAGGATTGATAAGTGGGTTGTCAGAGGTATGATGTTAACGTGACAAGATTGTGTTGCGATGGGAGCAACTTTGTGGACTTATCATCCTATTGATGAGGATTGATAAGTGGGTTGTCAGAAGTATGATGTTAACGTGACAAGATTGTGTTGCGATGGGAGCAACTTTGTGGACTTATCATCCTATTGATGAGGATTGATAAGTGGGTTTTGTCAGAGGTTTAGTGTTAACGTGACAGAATTTGTGTTGCGATTGGAGTAACTTTGTGGACTTATCATCCTATTGAAGAGGATTGATAAGTGAATTTTGTCAGAGGTGTGATATGAATTTTGATACTAAGATTTTGAAGACTTAGTGTCTTGCTGGGGAAGATTGCGATTTGAGCAATTTCGAGGACCTATCATCCTATTGACAAGGATTGATAAGTTGATTGTCAGAGGTGTATTGTTAACGTGACAAATTAGGAGTGATGCAAGCTGCATTCATACTCTGTGGGTGATGATCGTCAGAAGTGTAATGTTAACTTGACGATGTGAAAGATTTATTACTCTTAATCTAATGGATTCCAAGTAACCAACCTCCAGTCTTGATTAAGACTTAGCAGGGGAATAAAAAGAGGTAGACAAGGCACATCACCTAGTGGGGCACTATCCATGAAGTCGGAATAGAGGCACATCACCTGGTAGGCCATTATCTGATGAGTTTGACTATCAGAGGTAACTGTTAACGTGATAGTTTTGTGGACCCATCATCCTACTTGAAGAGGATTAACAGAAGAATTTGGAGGAAAAGGACTATCAGAGGTGACGGTTAACGTGATAGTTTTGGTGGACCCGCCATCCTACTTGAAGAGGATTGGTAGGGGAATTTGGAGGAAAAGGACTATCAGAGGTGAGAAGTCGGAATAGAGGCACATCACCTGGGTGGGGGAATTTGGAGAAACTAGACTATCAGAGGTAACTGTTAACGTGATAGTTTTTATGGACCCGCCATCCTATTGAAGAGGATTGGTGGGGGAATTTGGAGAAACTAGACTATCAGAGGTAACTGTTAACGTGTTAGTTTTGGTAGACCCGCCATCCCATTGAAGAGGATTAGTGGGGGAATTTGGAGAGACTAGACTATCAGAGGTAACTTTTAACGTGATAGTTTTGATGGATTTTGTGGTTGACAGAGGTATTCTGTTGAACATGACAACTCAGAAAATTTATTATTCATAATCTAAAGAACTACAAATAAACCAACCCCCAGTCTTGAACAAGTGCAGGGGAAAAAGGGGTAGACATGACACATCGCCTAAGTGGGCCACTATCTAACGAATTTGACTATCAGAGGTAATTGTTAACGTGATAGTTGTTGGACCTGCCATTTTACTGAAGAGGATTAGCTTCAATAGTCGTGGTATCTTCCTCTTCTGACTGAGAAGATTGGGCTTGGTCCGATTGCTCAGGTGAAGTTTGGGCTTGGTCTGATTGCTCAGGTTGATCCTGCCTACTTTGTTCTTCAGCTTTGATCTTGGTAATAATCTTTTGAGCCTGTTTGCTCAGGTTGATCCTGCCTACTTTGTTCTTCAGCTTTGATCTTGGTAATAATCTTTTGAGCCTGTTCTCCTTGAGAGATTAGTTGTCTCCAAGAACGACATTCTGCAACTCCGATTCGGGCTAGGAGGTCGGTTTGCAAATTGTGCCGACAGGTCTCCACTAGGATAGACTGTGTCATACCTGTCGGACATCGCAGAGCTATGTTTCGAAACCTTTTGACGAAGGCTTTGACAGACTCCCTCTTCTTCTGCTTAGTGGCGAGAAGGGTATGAATGGAGACATCTGTATCATCTCTCAAAGAATCTTGATAGGAAAAGTCTCTCTAAATTCGTCCACTTTTGGATACATCCGGCAGGTAATTTTCTAAACCATTCAAAGGCAACTCCCTTGAGGGTGCCAATGAATAATCGAGCTAGTATGACGTCGTTTGATATCACATTCACAGTCTGTGACTTGAAATGATAGATATGTTGGTTCGGTGATCCCGTGCCGTTAAAAGTTTGTAGCGTCGGGACCTCAAATTTTAGAGAATAAGGGGCTGCATCCCATTTGGTAGGATAGGGTCTGACAACTCCCTCTTCTTGGAGCTCGCTTCTGTTAGAAATGGCACTGAGGCGGGCTTCCAATTCTTCCATTTTAGCAGATTGGAGATTCTGCTCGTTCTCAGTCTCTCTTCCTTCATCAGAGGAAGATTCCAGGTTGTGAGCTTCTTGATCAGAAGTAGCACCATTAACCACTTTTTCCTTCCCTTTGCTTGTGTGAGGTCGGGATGAAGACGTTTTTCCTCTCCGGGAAGATTCTTGCCTAGGTGGCGAATCTGTCTTCTGAGATTTAGCCTTGTCTACGACGAGTTGAGTCAACAGGTCTAGGAGTTCATAAAGGGTCTTCTGCTGTGATTTGAGCATGGCGTCTTGCTCAGCAACCCTCTTTGAAAGATCTTCAGAATGTTCTGCCATGTGGGTGAAGCTCTCATGCCCAATGAAAGAGCTTGATGATTGAGACTCCGCAATGGCTGAGTGTTCATCATCAGAATTAGTTCCTCTAGCTAACCTCCGATAGTTGACAGGGGGAATGGCTCCTGTTTGCGTTCGAGTACGTTGGTAGATTCCTTCAAACTCGTTAGCGATTTCTCTGACGGTCGGTGAACGACTTATCTCAGAGTCGTCGGAACTAGGACCTGAGGCTTTCCCTCTGCCGATCACATTGATAGTGACCTCAGGATATTCGGTCTCTGGAGACTTCTTCCTGTGAGAACATCGTCGTTGGTTGGGCAAAGCAACATTCGTAAATTGGGATCTGGTTGAGATGCCTTGAATCCATGGACTTTTGACATCCGCCCCTCAATCTAGTCGCTGAAAACAATCAACCCCTTATACTGGGAGAGACGAATCACATCTTGCCATCTCAATATCTACTTATGTCTCGAGATGCATCCAATAAGAACCGTTATGCACAACTCAATGAGAACCGTGGTTAGGTAAAAGTCTAAGTACACATATACTAACATGTAAGATATTGCACTCTTACCTGCCAAGAGACTACTTTGTACTATATCACTTGAGAACTTCTATTTGACAGTTAAGTATAATTACCAACTAGATGTTCTCAGTGAGTCGTTCAGTCAACTCATTTACTAATGAGTCACCTGTATACTATATCTTGATGTCTCACATCAATGATCCAAGAGATGGATCATCATCCTACCAAAGAAGAAATAGAATATACACTAGTCTTCCCAAAGTGATGATGTCCCATTTTAACATTTCATCGACTAGGAACATTTTAGAATATACGTTAGCGACAAATTAGATCTCTTCATTACGATCATATCTGAAATGTCTGATAGATCGGGGTGGTGATATCTAATCCCAAGGATGTAGGATTTATAGAAAAACAATTCTGAGTAACAAACACACCTGAAGATGAAGCAACAACTTGTTATTCTTGATATGTGGAGGCCTAAATTCTTGGTAGTTTCTTTAACATTTCTCAACCAGTCTATGAATTAGGATCGGTAACTTGTTCTGTTGTGATATGATTTTTAAGCCAAGCATAATGGCCTGAAAGAGAGAAAAATTTATTTAGCGATGTTCAATACATAAAAATAGATTTGTTTATTTTTATCTAATTATGCCTCCCACTATTTTTCAAGTCCCTCAAACCTTATAGAAGGTGATGGAAAAACAACCCTGGTTTTCAAGTGGATCAAGATCCAATTATCATTGAATGTATCACCTTAACGAAAGCCAACAATTGATACACTCAACTAATTGGTAGATAACTTTTGTCTTTACACTCTTGTAATTCTTGATATGATTTACCCCTAGTCTTTTATGACCTTGACGATAGCCAACAAATCATAAAAACAGTCAAGTTGGACCCATCATTTCTTGACTGGCTTAAATTTAACTTATGCAAACTCTTGACGAAAGCAACAAAGTCGCATAACCAATTTAAGCTATCCTTATATCTTATATACAGATGAATACTACTTGGCCATAGAATAGTATTGCCTTGACGACTAGCAACAAACAAAGTATTTAAAGCTTAGTAGTATTCAACTGAAATGATGGAGGGCTACGGACGATTTCATAAATCTTTTACCGTAATCAACTTGATATAGTAAAAAGATTCTCTTACTTTATACTTGTATAATTAAACTAGCCAGGGAAAGTGCAAGATTGTGGGAGGTTTCGAGCTATTCACGGAATATTCATCGGACTTTAATTAAATAACCACCTTCTTTAATACTATACGCGAAGATTGGCATCACCCACTTATCTTAAGTTGGGCATCACCCCATGAGTTATTCTCATAATTACTTTTTCTAGACATAGTTAAAAATTCGTTCTAAATACACTCTTTTAACTGCTTTAGGTTTATTTACTTTTCACACTAACACATAGTTAATGTCGATCTCACCACTCTATGGTCAATAAACTCTTATTGCCATGTCTCACAAGTTAAAATGAGGTTTTATAATAAAAACTATTCTCTAATGAGATAGAGATATAACTTTGTAGATATAGCACCCAATTGTATTAGCATCTACAATTGGGCACAACCAACATATCAACATATGTAAAGCAATATGAATGGTAGATGACAACTAAGGAAATAAAATGCAACAACTACACTAATTATATTTTGGCAAGCATTTGCAACTCCTTACATTGCTAGCTCCCTTGCAAATCCTGTATTATTATATTCACATATACATAGGACGTGCAAGCCCCCATTTAATGGATAAAACCATCTCTAGGATGGGTAATAATATTGCATTGAATGTAAAATAAAAGCCATAAATGAAATAACTAAACTAAATACAATACCCCCACACCCGAACAAGGGCTATACCCGTGGCGTAGCCATGATCGTGAGCAAGTGCCAAAACCGTAGGCAGCCATGCTCGGGAGGGAAGAGTCAAAAATAATATTACATTTCTAGCTATATTACATCAATACATAAAAATACAAGAGAATCGTTTTTCCACTACCATCCATAAACATAACACATCACGAGATGATATAAAACATATAATTAATCAACATAAGAATATGCATTCATCTAGTTATGCAACAAATTTGAAAAACTTAGATAACATAGGCGATTATCCTAACTAAATAGGACTATCATGGCTTCTAACATACAACTACACTAGTTGTAAATAGTGTTTTGCAGTTTATACAAGTGTTTTAACCCCTAAAATATAATGAACCAATATCACATTTGAATCAACAACTAGTATAATAAATTACAAACAACTTGTAATATTAACTAGTTTTATTAAAACATCTTTTAATTAAACTAGTATACTAGAAGCGAAGTACAAAGTCCTCTATGAGTTTAGATATGCATGTAAATATTCATTAGATGGAACCATGGCTCTAATACCATGAAGGAGATTCATGCTAAATACATGCAAAATACGCAACGGAAAGCTATAGGTAATTATGCTATGCATGTAGAAGAGCATGAATACATAATAGGGCCATCCTAATTAAATCTAATAATCCCTTATATTAAAGAGAGCTACAAGGGTTAAAAAGTCATACTTTTAAGCGTGATGTCGATGGAAGACGAAACACCCCTAACTCTTGCTCCTTGTAGTAGTAAATCTCCTCGTAGTGGATCTCCAAGTCTCAAGTGAGTTTGTAAAAATCACAGTCTTCTGAGACACAAGGCAAGATGTGCACCGCGGTACTTATAAATCCTACTACTTCCTCTTACTCAAAGATAGCTAAAGTTTAGTAAGAGGAGAGCTCTCTTTTATTCTCTTATGGAAAACACTTAGCAAATTTTCATTAACCTTTCCATAGAAAGAGGCTCATATTTATAGAGTGAATGTGTTCATGACATGAATGACTCATCCTTATGAGTCATGCAATGAAGTCATCAAGATATGCAATGATTAATCTGTGAGTCATGCAATGAATCATCTTATAATCATTACATTCAAAACCATGTGCCTAAATAACCATGTGCTCAAACCATACCACTAAATGACTCATCTCATGACTTATACATGGTATGTGTATTCATAATGAGAATACCAAATCAATATTGTATTTCAAAATATGATATTTTGTAATTTTCTAATTATTGATTAATAAGTCATCATATGACCAAAAAAGTCATGAGTTGACACAAGTCAACTATTGACCAAAAAGTCAACTAGTTGACTAGATTAACTTTATAGGAAAAATACTAGAATTATTCCTAAGCACATAGCATTCCGATTTTATCGATATACATAACGATTTATGTGTATCCGGTAAAATAATATATGCGATCAATCATACGCATCACTCTATAAATTGTGTTTCATAGGATTCAAGTACGCGCTTGGTGACTCTAGGGCCCAACTTAAGAACTCGGCAGTGGATCATCTCCCACAGTACAATAGAGGTGCTAGCTACATATGAAGACTACCCGGGTATAAGTTGTGATAAATGTCTGCAAGATGCTTACATAATTTATTAGGACCACCCGGTGATAATGTCGTACAGTCCCGGTCTCTTCGTCAAACCATGTCAAACTATTAAGCCTAGGTATGGAAAACTGTCAAACCCTAATTGCTCAATTAGTGTTTGTAGATATTAAACTCATAACCTATAAGATCAAAACTGACACTCAGTTTATCTTAATTACCTTAGGCCAAGGATTTTCAGGTTATAGTCTATCAAATAATCTTATGACAACACAACCCCCATATACTGTCGGTTTGTGCCGAGCTATGCTAGGGGACCTATAAGCAATTTTATATGCCTACAGGTATGTACTTACCAAACTAAGTGAATAAGTAATATCCGGTCTAGTACATTACATGACATACATGATCGATCCTACTGCCGAGGCATAAGGAATTAGACTCATGCGTTTCCTCTCTTCATCAGTCTGGGGAGACATCTTTTTAGAGAGCGAGATTCCAGGAGATGCAGGTATAAAACCTTTCTTGGAATTTTCCATGCTAAACTGCTTTAGCACTTTGCCAATGTATCTAGATTGGGATAATCCTAATATCCATTTAGATCTATCTCTATAGATCTGAATACCCAGTATACAGGATGCTTCACCCAAATCTTTCATGAAAAATATTTTTGATAGCCAAATTTTAACCGCTTGTAATGACGGTATGTCATTACCGATTAAGAGTATATCGTCTACATACAAAATAAGAAACGATACTATACTCCCAATTATCCTTTTATACACACATGGTTCATCTGGATTTTTGATGAAACCAAACTCTTTGATAGCATCATCAAAACAGATGTTCCATCTCCGTGATGCTTGCTTCAGTCCATAAATAGATTTAAGCAATCTACATGCTTTTCCACTACTCCCACTGACTACAAATCCCTCTGGTTGAGACATATATATGCACTCTTCTAAATCACCATTTAGAAATGCAGTTTTAACGTCCATTTGCCAGATCTCATAGTCATAGTGAGCAGCTATAGCAAGTAGGATCCGAATAGACTTGAGCATAGCCACTGGAGAAAAAGTTTCATCGTAGTCCAAACCAGGTCTTTGACGAAAACCTTTAGCTACCAGTCTAGCTTTAAAAGTTTCTACTTTCCCATCTACACCCAACTTTTTCTTAAACAATCATTTGCAACCTATGAGTATCACCCCTTTAGGAGCATTGTCTAAGATCCATACTTTGTTGGTGTACATAGAGTCTATTTTGGATTTTATTGCATCTTGCCAAGCAACAGAGCCCCTACTCTGAAAGGCTTGCTGATAACTCAAAGGTTCTTCATCTTCTATGACGTGATCTAACATGCAACATTCAATGAGAAAATCATATTGTCTCTTAGGTGCATGAGATCGCCTTGGATATCTATGGAGTGGTTGTGGTTCTTTTGGTACAATTGAATTTTCTGGTTCTACTAATTTATCAGTATTGATTTGTATATCTGAAATTTCTTCCAGTTCTACCATGCTCCCACTAATTTCTTTTTCAAGAAATTCCTTCTCCAAGAAGGTAGCATACCGAGAAACAATTATCTTTTGTTCATCGATGTGGTAGAATTGATATCCTTGGGAATTCCTTGGATATCCTACAAATTTACACAATACTGACCGTGCCTCTAACTTTTTAGGATCTTGCTTTTTTACATAAGCATGACATCCCCAAATCTTAATATAATTAAGATGTGGTTTCATCCCATACCATATCTCATATGGAGGTTTAGGCACTGCTTTAGTTGGAACTTTATTCAGTAAGTGTGCTGCTGTTTCCAACGCATACCCCCAGAATGAAAAAGGTAACTCAGCGTTACTCATCATGGAACGTACCATATCTAATAGGGTACGATTCCTCCTTTCTGACACGCCGTTAAGCTGTGGTGTAAAGGGTGGAGTAACCTGATTGAGAATCCCTTTCTCTTTTAAAAACCCTAAGAATTCTAAGCTCAAGTATTCTCCTCCTTGATCCGATCGAAGAATTTTAACTTTCTTGCTGGTTTGATTCTCTACTTCATTTTTATACTCGATAAATTTCTCAAATGCTTCAGACTTGTGTTTCATCAAAAACACATGTCCAAATCTTGAAAAATCATTAGTAAAAGTAATAAAGTAGGAGTAGCCACCTCTGGCCATTGTAGACATAGGACCACATACATCACTATGTATCAGTCCTAAGAGTTCTGTAACTCTTGCTCCAGTTCCCTTAAATGGAGTCTTAGTCATTTTACCTTTAAGACAAGACTTGCAAGTATCATAAGACTCAAAGTCAAATGGATCTAAATATCCATGCTTATGTAGCTCGCCAAGTCTTTCTTTATTAATATGACCAAGTCTACAATGCCATAAGAAAGCGTCGTTCACAACTGAGTGCTTTCTTTTATTAGTGTGATGAGTATTCAGAATTGTGTTTTGATTAAGAATATATATGCCATTACACAATGTTCCATAAGCAATCAACTTTTGATTAAATATGATATTCATAACATTGTTCTCCAACTTGAATATATATCCATCTTTATCTAATAAAGATACGGATATTATATTACACATCATAGTTGGTACAAAATAGCAACTATTCAAAATCAAAACGTTACCATTTGGTAAAGATAGATGAAAATCCCCTACTGCAAGTGCTGCAACTATTGCACCATTACCAACTTGTAGAGTCATCTCTCCAGGTCCAAATTTTCTATAGCTTCTCAATCCTTGTAACAATTTACAGATGTGAGATCCTGATCCGGTATCTAATACCCAAGATGTAGGATTTATAGAAAAACAATTCTGAGTAACAAACACACCTGAAGATGAAGCAACAACTTGCTTATTCTTGATATGTGAGGCTAAGAATTCTTGGTAGTTTCCTTTAACATTTCTCAACCAGTCTATGAAATTAGGATCGGTTAACTTGTTCTGTTGTGATATGATTTTTAAGCCAGACATAATGGCCTGAAAGAGAGAGAAAAATTTATTTTAGCAGATGTTCAATACATAAAATAGATTTGTTTTATTTTTATCTAAGTTATGCCTCCCACTATTTTTCAAGTCCCTCAAAACCTTATAAGAGGTGATTGGAAAACAACCCCTTGTTTTCAACCTCCCACTATTTTTCAAGTCCCTCAAAACCTTATAAGAGGTGATTGGAAAACAACCCCTTGTTTTCAAGTGGGATCAAGATCCAATTATCATTGAATGTATCAACCTTAACGAAAGCCAACAAATTGATACACCCAATAATTGGTAGACAACTTTTGTCTTTTATACTCTTGTAATTCTTGATATGATTTTACCCCTAGTCTTTTATGACCTTGACGATAGCCAACAAATCATAAAAACTAGTCAAGTTTAGACCCATCATTTCTTGACTGGCTCAAATTTAACTTATGCAAACTCTTGACGAAAGCCAACAAAGTCGCATTACTTAGCCATAGAATAGTATTGCCTTGACGATAGCCAACAAACAAAGTATTTATTAGCTTAGTAGTATTCAACTGAAATGATGGAGGGCTACGGACGATTTCATAAATCTTTTACCGTAATCAAACTTGATATAGTAAAAAGATTCTCTATATTTATACTTGTAATAATTAAACTAGCCAGGAAAGTGCAAGATTAGTGGGAGGGTAAAAGATTCTCTATATTTATACTTGTAATAATTAAACTAGCCAGGAAAGTGCAAGATTAGTGGGAGGGTTTCGAGCTATTCACCGGGAATATTCATCGGACTTTAATTAAGTAACCACCGTTCTTTAATACTATAACGCGAAAGATTGGGCATCACCCCTTATCTTAAGTTGGGCATCACCCCATGAGTTATATCTCATAATTACTTTTCTAGACACTAGTTAAAAATTCGTTCTAAATACATCTCTTTTAACTGCTTTAGGTTTATTTATCTTTCACACTAACACTATGTTAATATCGATCTCACCACTCTATGGTCAATAAACTCTTATTGCCATGTCTCACAAAGTTTAAAAAATGAGTTTTTATAATAAAAACTATTCTCTAATGAGATAGAGATATAAACTTTGTAAAATATAGCACCCAATTGTATAGACATCTACAATTGGGGCACAACCAACATATCAACATATGTAATGTAAAACTTATATAGAATGGTAGTGGACAACTAAAGAAAATAAAATGCAACTACACTAATTACATTTTGGCAAGCAATTTGCAACTCCTTACATTGCTAGCTCCCTTGCAAATCCTGTATTATTACATTCACATATACATAGGACGTGCAAGCCCCATTTATAATGGAAAAACCATCTCGTAGGATGGGTAATAATATTGCATTAAATATAAAGCAAAAGCTATAAATGAAATAACTAAACTAAGCAACCATACCCCCCCACACCCGAACAAGGGCCTATACCCGTAGGCATAGCCCATGATCGGTGAGCAAGTGCCTAAACCCGTAGGCGTAGCCCATGCTCGGGGAGGGAAGAGGTCAAAAATAATATTACATTTCTAGCTATATAACATTAATACAATAAATACAAGAGAATCGTTGTCCACTACCATCCATAAACATAACATCCATACAAGATGATATATCATATAACTTAATCAACATTAAGAAATATGCATCTATCTAGTTATGCAACAAATTGGAAAACTAGATAACATAGGGATTATCCTAACTCAAATAGGACTATCATGCTTCTAACATACAACTACACTAGTTGTAAATAAGTGTTTTGCAGTTTATACAAGTGTTTTAACTCCTAAAAATATATGAACCAAATATCACATTTTTGAATCAACAACTAGTATAACTAATTACAAAACAACTTGTATTAATTAACTAGTTTTATTAAAACATCTTTTAATTAAACTAGTAACTAGAAGCAAGTACAAAGTCCTCTATGAGTTAGATATGCATGTAAATATTCAATTAGATGGAACCATGGCTCTAATACCATGAAGGAGATTCATGCTAAATACATGCAAAATACGCAACGGAAGACTATATGTATAATTATGCTATGCATGTAGAGAGCATGAAATACATAATAGGGCCATCCTAATTAAATCTAACATAATCCCTATATTAAAGAGAGCATACAAGGGTTAAAAAGTCATACTTTTTAAGCGTGATTCGATGGAAGATCGAACAACCCCTAACTCTTGCTCCTTGTAGTAGTAAATCTCCTCGTAGTGGATCTCCAAGTCTTCAAGTGAGTTTGATAAAATCACAGTCTTCTTGAGACACAAGGCAAGATGTCCACCCCGGGGTACTTTAAAATCCTACTACTTCCTCTTACTCAAAGATAGCTAAAGTTTAGTAAGAGGAGAGCTCTCTTTTATTCTCTTATGGAAAAAACCACTTAGCCAAATTTTCATTAACCTTTCCATAAGAAAGAGAGCTCATATTTATAGAGTGGAATGTGTTCATGACATGAATGACTCATCCTATGAGTCATGCAATGAATCATCAAATATCAATGATTAATCTAGTGAGTCATGCAATGAATCATCTTATGAATCATTACATTTCAAAACCATGTGCTAATAAACCATGTGCTCAAACCATACCACTAAATGACTCATCTCATGACTCATTATACATGGTATGTGTATTTCATAAATGAGAATACCAAATCAATATTGTATTTCATAAATATGATATTTTGTAATTTTCTAATTATTGATTAATAAGTCATCATATGACCAAAAAGTCAATGAGTTGACCACAAGTCAACTATTGACCAAAAAGTCAACTAGTTGACTAAAAGTTAACTTTATAGGAAAAATACTAGAATTCATTTCCTAAGCACATAGCATTCCGATTTTATCGATATACATAACCGTTTATGTGTATCCGGTAAAATCATATATGCGTATCAATCATACGCATCACTCTATAAATTGTGTTTCATAGGATTCAAGTACGCGCTTGGTGTGACTCTAGGGCCCAACTTAAGAACTCGGCAGTGGATCATATCCACAAGTACAATAGAGGTGCTAGCTACATATGAAGACTACCCGGGTATAAGTTGTGATAAATGTCTGCAAGATGCTTACATAATTTTATTAGGACCACTCGGTGATAATGTCGTACAGTCCGGTCTCTTCGTCAAACCATGTCAAACTATTAAGCCTAGGGTATGGAAAACTGTCAAACCCTAATTGCTCAATTAGTGTTTGTAGATATTAAACTCATAACCTATAAGATCAAAACTGACACTCAGTTTATCTTAATTACCTAGGCCAAGGATTTTCAGGTTATAGTTCTATCAAATAATCTTATGACATCAACCCCCTATACTGGGAGAGACGAATCCCATCTTGGCATCTCAATATCTACTTATGCCTCGGGATGTACCCAACAAGAACCGTTATGCACAACTCGATGAGAACTGTGGTTAGGTAAAAGTCTAAGTACACCTATACTGACATGTAAGATATTGCACTCATGCCTCAGGTCATGAGACTACTATGTACTATATCACTTGAGAACTTCTATTTGACAGTTAAGTATAATTACCAACTAGATGTTCTCAGTGAGTCGTTCAGTCAACTCATTCACTAATGAGTCACCTATATACTATATCTTGATGTCTCACATCAATAATCTAAGAGATGGATCATCATCATTCCAAAGAAGAAATAAAGTATACACTAGTCTTACCAAAGTGATGATGTCCCATTTCAACACTTCCTCGACTAGGAACATTTTAGAATATACGTTAGCGACAAATCAGATCTCTTCATTACGATCATATCCGAAATGTCTGATAGTCTAGTATCATTCTAAGGACTTTATCTGTATTAAAATACCAGATAAATCTGACCAAAATAGCATACTATTATTTTAAACAAGGATGTTATATTCATATAGGTCCTATTACAATATACAATTATTGCCTACAGGGCACCTATATCCAACAGGGTTGAGGTGCGTGCCAAATCCAACCATGAGAGACCTAGTACCCACATGGAGGCTCACTTCCCTAAGCGGAAGAAGACGGTGAGTAAGTCCTATGTCGATCTGCGTGCTCACCAGGCCGAGTTACTTGGCCATGTACCCATTGGCAGAGGAGGTAATCCCCCACCATCATGTAGCTTTTAATTAGTTCTCTTATAGATTCTTGGAACTTAATCATGTCTCGTCTTTCAGGGGGTCATGATGAAGGTGAATTTCCTTACGACTCTATCTTCTCCAACTTCAACCATTTTGAGGGCCCGAGCTTCGTGCAGTAGATGTGTGATGCTATTGATGATGAGCCCATGCCTGTCGAGGTTGGCGAAAGAGTTGGCCAGGGTACCAATGTTGAGCTAAGGATTCTAAGTCTAGGTATATCTAACACCGGTAGTATACCATTCAAGTGACAATTAAGGGAGTTAGGCAATTCAGAATTTGTTCCCCCTTTAATCGTTTCCAC